>NC_051230.1:9506153-9776153 GCF_015220715.1 Pygocentrus nattereri | reverse complement strand
CTATAATAATTAGACTTTGACATTCTTCTCTATTTATAATAACTCTATAATAACTAGACTTTGACATTCTCCCCAATTATAACTCTATAATAACTAGACTTTGACATTCGTCTCTATTTATAATAACTCTATAATAACTATAGACTGACATTCTTCCCCATTTATAATAACTCTATAGTAACTCTAGACTGACATTCTGCCTCATTTATAATACCTTTAAACTTCTAAATGTCTGGAATGGAAAGTGGATGTTTTGTGCCACTGAGACTGGTGGGAAATCAAACATAATTTGACTGCATGTTTATGGAAATTTACAGTACAGAATTTTGCATTGTTGTTTCACTGTCAATAGTATTTACCTTTGCAAACTGTGCTAATGAAGCACAGAGTAGTTTTCCACTGGGACCTCTGTGACCTTGCCAAGCTCTCCCACACCTGCTCTTTCATAATCACTTTGTTGTGTTTCACAAAATAAGCTCCCTTTGTGAAGAACATTTCATCACGACCTATCTAAAAATGTGAAGCTAGAATTTCTCACTCCCTTTCTTGTTAGCCTTCTTAGCAGCATTCCTGGCAAGCTGCCTCTGTTTAGAGGGGTCTGCACTGCAGAAAGGCTTGAGGAAGCCCGAGCACTGTGTAAGTTCACTGAAAAAAAAATACTAATAATACTAATATGGTTATAAACCTCCATCACTCCCTTCATTTTATATTTATGGGTCTGGGCAGGTACTATGAGACCAAAAGTAGGATTTGTCCTGACTGAAAATGTATGTTATTAATACGTGAAAGAGGAAGAGAGTGAATGTGGGATATGTGTCTAATTTACCATCAGTAGCTATGTCATCCACAGGCAGGTTATGAATATGTGCCATGTAGCCAATGGCAGAGAAGATCACAAACCCAGCTATGATACTAGTAGCCGAGTTAGCCAGAGAGACGAGAAATGTGTCCCTATAAAAATAAGAGAAAAAAAAACATGGTGTAACTCTGGGTTTTATTTGTGAAAAACCATGTTTATTCGTTTGATATCAAGATGCACATATAGTCTTTAAAACAAAGGGCTATTTGAAGTCTCTCCACAGAGGAACCACTTTAAGTTGGATGGTTCTTTGAAGAGACATTTTTGTAAATGTGCAAATGGTGCTAAACAAAATGTACATTATCTATACTGGGATGCAAGATGTGAAATACAGGGGGTCTTGTGGGGTCCTGGTACCCCTAATTAATCTCTTGAACCCTGAATGTCAGTCAAATACAAATTCAGGGAAAGTTGATTGTTCAGCAGTTTCACCTATAATCAGTGATTCTGTCTTTGTATTCTTAACTAACCAGAGATTCAGCACTGGTCTGCCTCAGGGTGGTGCTGTAGCAGATGGTCCTTCATAGCATAGCAACTGTAACTATGCCCCTGAAAACCTCTATAATACATCGTAAAATATTTGTAAATATGAAAACTTGCCCGATTTTCCCAAAATTTTGGTGGAAGGACTGAACTGTACCTCAGTTCTCAAAATGAAAACAAGAAAAGATGTGTACTAAACATTTTGCTGCCACTAAGTTCAGCACCAGTCCCACCATAGCAGCAAGCAGCCACATAAAGTAGCCAACCAACATATCACACACTGCCAGTCTACCATTACACTATACCAATTACACACCTTGACATTACTTTTCAGTTTTAACAATATTTTTGGGGATATTTTTAATAAACAATGAGAATTTTAGACACAATATAATACACATAAAACAGAGGTTTCCATGTTGTCAAATGGTTTATTGTTAAGTTCTAAATCTATTTTCTGCACTTTAAAAATGGCACACATAATCTGACAGTTAACTGCAAAATATACAATTTGCTGGGTGTGTCAGATTTATTACAATTTAAAATCCATACAAATAATAAATAGTAAGTTAGCATTATTTTATTCCTATGTACTATTGTAACGTGGGGGAGCGAAGAGGCGGACACACGTGCTGAGATAAGCGACTTTTATCATGGGCAAATTCAGGGTCATGGTCAAAAAACGGTCCAGGTTCCAATAATCAATACCAAGCACAGGATGGACAGACATGACTAAGAACACCAATATCCAAAATTGTACAGAACAAGCCAAACAAACATAAACAACAAACACCAGCCAAATATCTAATGTCAAACAAAGAACTGCAAACACAGGGGAAAACACAGGGCTCAAATACATGAGGGCTAACTAGGGATCACAAGACACAGGTGGAAACATGAACAATCAGGGGCAGAGTAACCAAACTGGGGCTGGACTGGGATCAAAACAAAAAGCACATGGACTAGACCAAAACAAATGCACATGAAAGATCAAAAGGTAAACAAAAAGCACATGGACGGAATGGGAGGGGCCAATCGTGACAACTTATATATATATAAGTGTTCGAAAAATTGCTCACCTGAGGATGTTGTTGTTGTATTTGTTGTAGCTAGCCATAGATATCATAGACCCAAAAGCAATGCCAATGGAGTTGAATATCTGAGCAGCTGCATTCACCCATACCTTAAAAAAGAAACAGGTCAGATTAGCTTTTGCTAGACATGTTATCTTATGTTTAGCTGGTTATGCTAAATTAATATCCTTTAAGTGATTTCACAGTAAATGAAACACACTGGTCCAAATATGCTATTGGTTCAACAGAAATGACTAAATAGGAAACAGTAAGGGTGTCCCTCATTTGCACTACTTTGCCTTGAGCATTAATGGAGACAGTTCAGCCTTAACTTCATAGTAGCCATAAAAGCATCTGAAAATAAACTTGATGCACTGTTCAGTGCCTTAAACTGGTCCATACAACTGGCTCACATTAACATAAGCCTTAAAGGAATTATTCACTGAAAAATTAAATGTGAGCTGTTTCCCTGTGACCCTGCATATCGTTGATCAGTCAAGACATATGGGGTGTCTGAAGTTTGCTCGCATAGTTTTATAGTGCAGCAATGAGGCTGATGTAGCTGAAAACTAACATAAGTGAATGGCTCTTTTTGTTTAGACAAACTTAACACTAGTCCAAAGCAAACATCAGCAAAATCACCAATAACTGCACTGTTTCATGCTCACCTGCACTTCCAGGAGCTTGCTCCAGTTGGGCATGAGAAAGTACAGGATGCCATCTTTTGCACCAGGCAGTTGGACATTGTTGATCAGCAATGCAAACAGCATGAAGTAAGGGAATGTAGCAGTGAAATAGACAACCTGCAGAGAGAATTTACAGGCCAATAGAAGACACAAAAAAGACAGTAATACATACAGTACTGTGCAAAAGTTTTAGCCATCTAAGCAAAATTTTAAACAGTTTACCTCAGCAGTGAGTTTATCACAATATACATTAGAATAAAGTCATATTCATAATTCACATAAACATAAAAACAATAACAAGTAACAAGAATTTATTGGGTCCATATTTTTCCTTGACACCTTCACAGCCGCCACAGACACTTGTTAATATCATCAATTACATCATGAGCACAATAAAGCACTGATTGGTCAAACCAGGAGTTGTTTTTTTAACTATATATAATACTGGGCTTCCTCGAGGAGAGGATATATATATATATATATATATATATATATATATAGAGAGAGAGAGAGAGAGAGAGAGAGTCATTAATTCATATTCTATACATTTTGTTTATTCAAATATTAACACTTTTCTCAGCAAATAAACACAAACTACACAAATAAATACATTTTGAAAATGTGTCTTAGGAGTATATATACTGTATATGTAGCTGAAACTGTCATGATAAATCACGAGGGGCTTGATCTGTACAGAATATCCAGAAAAGGCCTCTGATGTTGAAATACTCCTACTTGTGGTTCATTACAGGAAATCATGAAACCTATATAGCCTACAAGGTTACAATGTCTCAACTGACACCCACTGCATTATCTATTCATTTGTCTTACAAAGTCAACGTGGTTCTACTGCTTCAAACTTTGTTCCATGATATATGAGAAAGGAAATCTGACCTTTCCTGTGGATTTGACTCCTTTGAATATGCAAAAGTAGATGATGAGCCAGGCCAAAGCAAGGAGGCCAAACAGCTCCCAGCGAACCCCTCCTGCCTCCTCAATACCGCTGGTCATCTCCAGCAACTTCCGACTGAAGAAAAAAAAACACACACACACACACACACACACACAAATTACAGCAGGTAATCTGGTCACTTCCAAAAAAATGCTAGAAATCCTGTTTCAATTTACTTCTACGATGACAAACATACACCTGCTACTTACTCAAAGAACTGCTGACTAGCCGACTGCAGGTGCGTGGCATTGCCGGGGAAGCCAGTGGAGCAGTTGCTGACCACATTCCAAGTGTTATTGCAGGACTGCCACGGTAAGGCGGAACCAAAAGAGTTGAAGAAGTAGTAAAGAGCCCAGGTCATCAGAACGTTATAGTAGGTGGCCAGCACGAAAGAAATAACCACTGTAGCTAGTCCCACACCTGGGGACGCACAGGTAGGGGAAAAAGAGAAATTGTGTTAGACAGTAAGCAATGCCACTCTTGCCCTTTCAGCATCCCTCAAGTCCTCTACTGTTGAACGGGCACATTTTAAACTGGGTAATACTGGAGCTAAGGCACATTACCAGAAGTAGATGTTTGCAAGATGTTTGACTTTTCAGATAAACAGCACTAGTTTAGTCTCTGATCTTGAATCAAACATCAGTTTCAAATTTGCTGCATTTGACCGTTATGACAATTGACATGTCCATGCTTCACCCACAAATGCATTTGTTTAAAGCAAGTGTTGTTAGGTTGGACAAGCTTTACAGAACATTAGCATGCATTAGCAGAAAATGTACTTTAGTGAACGCTGTTTATGTCCAAATAAGTACATTAGAGCACTATTCGTTTATGTATTATTTATGTTTATTTCGTTTGAAGCAGTTTCATAATCAGATCTTATACCACTCTAAAAGCTCTTTAGGAAATCCTGCAACTCATTTCCTATCAGAAATCTTCTCTATTTATTAATTAAATATTCTTTAGCAGTAAAATAAGCTGGCAAATAATGACCCTCCATCTACAAATCTCCCAGTTCCCAGCAGGGTGGGACTATGACCTATATCCCATGAACACATTAAATACACCATGATCCAAATTATTATGCAAATGATAGTTATCTGTTTTAACTAAATGGTCGATGCAAATGACCATCAGTATAATTTTAAAGTCATCAACAGAATATAAATCGAATTTTATTGAACAAACCAATGATAAAAGCATTTTTTCAAAAATAAAAAAAACTCAAAATACACTGTTCCAAATTGTGCACAACAGTTTCAAAACATTTTATTGGTTGTAAAGAATTAAAAATAGTTATTTGTTGAATTTGCGGCATTAAGAGGATACATTTACTGAAATCAAAAGCTATTTCAATCAAAAACATCTTAACAGGCCAAGTTACATGTTAACATAAGACCCCTTCTTTGATATCACCCTCACAATTCTTGCATCCATTGAACTCGAGTTTTTGGAGAGTTTCAGCTTGAATTTCTTTGCAGCATGTCAGAATAGCCCCCCAGAGCTGCTGTTTCGATTTGAACTGGCTCCCACCCTCATAGATCTTTTGCTTGAGGATACTCCAAAGGTTCTCAATAGGGTTGAGGTCAGGGGAAGACAGTGGCCACACCATGAGTTTCTCTCCTTTTATGCAGCCAATGACACAGAGGTATTCTTTGCAGCATGAGATGGTGCGTTGTCATTCATGAAGATGATTTTGCTATGGAAGGTATGGTTCTTCTTTTCATACCATGGAAGAAAGTGGTCAGTCAGAAACTCTATATACTTTGCCAAGATCATCTTCAGAGACCCTAAAGGGGCCTACCAGCTCTCTTCCCATGCCTAAAACATGACTCCGCCACCTCCTTGCTGATGTTGCAGCCTTGTTGGGACATGGTGGCCATCTACCAACCATCCACTACTCCATCCATGTGGACCATCCAGGGTTGCATGGCACTCATCAGTAAACAAGACTGTCTGGGCCCACTGCAACTGTTTCTGCTTGCGAGCACTGGTTAGGGGTGGCCGAATAGTAGTTTTATGCACAACTGCAAGCCTCTGGAGGATCCTACACCTTGAGGTTCATGGGACTCCAGAGGCATCAGCAGCTTCAAATACCTGTTTGCTGCTTTGTAATGGCATTTTAGCAGCTACTCTCTTAATCTGATGAATTTGTCTTGCAGAAACCTTCCTCATTATTCCTTTATCTGCACAAACCCGTCTGTGCTCTGAATCAGCCACAAATCTCTTCACAGTACTATGATCATGCTTAAGTTTTCGCGAAATATCTAATGTTTTCATACCTTGTCCAAGGCATTGCACTATTTGACGCTTTTCAGCATCAGAGAGATCTTTCCCATATTGCTTGAAACCTGTGGCCTGCTTAATAATGTGGAATGTCCTTCTTAAGTAGTTTTTCTTTAATTAGGCTCAATTGGCAAACTAATTATCACAGGTGTCTAAGATTGATTCCAGTGATCCAAAGAGCCATCCATTAGCAAATACAACAAAACACAACACACTCCTTTTTCCTTGCAGAACAGACTTTAGATTTTACTAGTGTAAATAAGGTTAGAATAACAATTCTCTTTAGTGCAGTATTAACAAATCACATTAAAAAGTCCAAAAACTTCACCAAGCAAGGAAAGGTGATTGGTGGACCCAAGGGAATTGTGCCAACAGATGGTTCTGAAGTTTTTTATGGCTCCAAACTCCTAATACATCAGATATTCTGAGCTTACTCTTAGGCAACACTAAAGAAAGATCAGTCTTTTCCCCAAGGGCTGCATTACTGAACACAATAAAGTGGGATAATGTTTAAAAGCCTTGGGATTTACAATGCTGACCTTGGCTCCCAAATGACATTCTAACATTAACTGTGAGCCCTGCTGTGTGTTTATTGGAATAGACTGTTTGAAACATGACCTTTAGTGCATTTTAGTATTTTGAGGAGATGAAAATTACTAGCTGATTGATATTTTAAACTGCACCAAATGTTTTAAGGTGGAAGTGAGTACTTAAACAGGGGTAACTTACTGAGCCAATCTCACTTTTTTCCATAAGTATGAAACTTAATAAATTAATTGCCTCTTTCTAAATGGTCTCAGACATTCACAGCATTTATATCTAAGATATAAAGGCTTATAAAGCTCAGCATGTGACACTTATAAGAGCAGTGGGCTCAACGATCACTAATCTATACAACATAATGTAACAGGCATAATTCCACTTTTGCTCTGTGCCATTCGACACCCTATACTCAATAACACTCATTACACAAAACAAAAGTATAAAATAAGGTTCTTTAGAGCAATGCTATAGAAGAACTGCTAATAAAGCATCAAATTGACCTAAATATTTATGAACACTCATTCTAATAGATGTAATTTCTCACAAAGGTTGCATTTGCTTACTTTTGTGTTTAGATGTGAAAACATCTACACTATATTGCCAAAATTATGTGGCCACCCCTTCTAATTATTGACTTCAAGTGTTTTAGTCACACCTATTGCAAACATGTGATACAATCAAGCACATTGCCATGCAATCTGGCAGCAGAATGGGTCAAACTAAACAGCTCAGTGACTTTATAATGTGCTACAGTCATGTGAGGCAGTCAGTTTGTGAAACGTCTGCCCTGCTAGATCTGCCCTAGTGAACTGTAATTGCTATTATTGTGAAATGGAAGCATCTACGAGCAAGAACAGCTCAGCCATGAACAACTAGACCACACAAATTTTAAGATTGTGGCTCCATAGTGTGTCAAGATCTCCTATACGCTGTCACAAATTGCTTCTGTAAGCAACATCAGCACAAAAACTGCCTCAGGAACTTTATGAAATGGACTCCTGTGCTACATACTGTCTGTAGTGATGAACTGCTGCCATAACGCCAACAGTAAAGTTTGGTGGAGGAGGAATAATGGTCTGGGGCTGTTTTTCAGGGTTTGAGGACATTTGTGTATTACATGAGCTCTGTAAAGTCATGGTTTGATGAATTTGGTGAGTATGAACATGTGTGTCAGGGCTCTGTGCAGACACAGTCCAAAATGCTGTTGGAGAGGCTGTTGTAGCTGCAAAGAGGGGGGGAACTCCATATGATTGCCCATTGTTTTCAAACGGGATGTCTAACAAGCTCATGCAGATGTGGTCAGGTGTCCACATACGTTTGGCCATACAGGTTATATTTGATCTTTTTTTCTGACATGAAGTCACAACACCTTCTGAGGTGAAATAACATGTGGTTTCAGCTCAGTACAGTCCAAGACCAAGCATTTTCTGCATTCCTTGGAGAAAGTGAGCTTCATTTACCATTTAAAAGACTTTAAAAGCTATATTAAAGCCATTTTAAAGCTGTCATATGCTTAGCATTACATCACTTTTATATACTCTAAGCAAGGGGTGTCAAACTCAATCACTAAAGGGGCCATATTAAAAAATCTCAACAATTCTGTGAGCCACAGATAAAATAAGTTTTTATTTTATTTTTAATGAATGTTGTGCTGAAATCCAAACTGTTTATTCAAAATAAACAAAAACATCAGCAGTAAAATATAGACACTTATAACAGACCTTGAAATATTACAACCCCAATTCCAATGAAGTTGGGACGTTGTGTAAAACATAAATAAAAACAGAATATGATGATTTGCAAATAATTTTCAATCTATATTCAACTGAATACACTACAAAGAAAAAATATTTAATGTTCAAACGGATAAACTTTATTGTTTTTTGAAAAAATTCACTCATTTTGAATTTGATGCCTGCAACACGGTCCAAAGAAGTTGGAACAGGGGCAACAAAAGACTGGGAAAGTTGAGGAATGCTCAAAAAACACCTGTTTGGAACATTCCACAGGTGAACAGGTTAATTGGGAACAGGTGTGTGTCATGATTGGGTATAAAGGGAGCATCCCTGAAAGGCTCTGTCGTTCACAAGCAAGGATGGGGCGAGGTTCATCACTTTGTGAACAACATTGTTGAGAATGATGTTTCTCAATGTGCAATTGCAAAGAATTTAGGGATTTCATCATCTACAGTCCACAATATCATCAAAAGAAACCACTTAGGAACCTTTAAGATGTACCGCTAGGCCTTGAATAACCATGCAACTTAGAGCAGCCAATGTAAAAGGTCTCATATTGCTCTGGAAGGCCCACATTCCACAGCAGATTATGGTGAGTTATAGGATCATTTGGTAAAAGTCCACGTTGAATGCATATCCTAGACACACACACATTTTTTAGTGCATACTATCTATATAATCTATGCATTGCTGTTAGAGGAGAAAAGTGATGACACTGCAGAAATCACAAGCGTACTATGATATCTCTGACTAGAATTTGTGTGTTGACCAGCCCATGCACTGATGGCCTAAGTCCTTGGCTTAGGAATCCTTCCAGGCTGTCCACTGTTAAGCTGCTTGGCTTTTGTCTTCTTCCTTTTCGGCAATGCTCAGCTGAAGTTTTCATTAGATGCTTCTCCCTCACCACCCAAAACATGGCTCTGCATACTATCCCAATGTTATTGTTGGATCCTGTCTCCCTGGCCTGAGGTCATCCCCAAACTCCTAAAGCCTTAATACCCTATGCCATCGCTGGCCAAGCAATAAAGCAGGCCTCAGAGAATCAGTGGCTTCAGAGAATAGGGAGCTTCAGAGAAGCAGGAGCTCCACTGGCTCTGAATAAATTCACTGGCCCTGAATGAAAGCAGTGCTTTCCTGACTAAAGATATTCTTAACTCTAATGCCTACGTGTCTAACAGTGGCTTTTTCGCTTTGGTTAGACTGCTTTAATATTTTCTTTCATCTAAAGATGATCTTCACATGGAAAGTAAGCCAGTAGGTCATACTATGATTATGTAAGGGATCTTCACAGCTTATTTGAATTCACTCCCAGAAAAAAAAAAAAATTAGATTTCACTGTGTTATTGTGGCTTTGTCAATGCTTTGTGTGTCCAAAGTGGAATAACTCTTGTTAGTATAAGTTCTTCTTAATCATTTTAATTCTGCTATTTTTGTATTCCTGCCCAAGAGGCCTCCTCATGTATACCACTAACTCTTTCTACATGATTAAGCAGATGCCCTTAATTGCATTTGCAGTTTGTAAAGTTAGATGGTGAATGAAATTAAAGGTATAATAAAATTTAAACAGTAGAGCTGAATACACCATGCATTGTGGCACTCATCATCTACATATGCAATTGTATGCAAATATTTGGGCACCCTGGCCATATTACATATTTTGTCGATTTCTGAAAACAGCAAATTCTTTTTAAACATAACTTATTTTTTTATTACAATTGATTCTGCACATACAGACTTTTTATAATGTCACAGGACTTTGAGGGCCATGTCAAAAGCTTCAGCTTGCGTTTCTTGAAGTAGGTTATGGTGGGTTTTAAAGTATGTTTTTGATCATTGTCCAGTTGTGGAAGCCAGCCTCTTTTCAGCTTCTGTTTCTGTCACTTTTTCATCTAAAATGTGCTGATATTTAGTGGAATCAATCATTTTGTTTACCTGTGCAATGTATCCTGTGCTCCTGACTGCCACACAAACCTCTCATGCGTAACAGTTGGTAAGGTGCTCTTTTCATCAAATGCTACCCTTTTTTACATACCTTTGGTGATTATGACCAAAAAGTATATTTTTTACTTCATCAGTCCACAGCACTTGTTTCCAAAATGCCTGGTTGCCTGTTTATGTAGATGTTGTTTTGCATACTTCAGCTGTGATACGGTCACAGATAAGGTTTCTTTCTGATGACTCTTCCATTGCAACCACTCTTGTTTCAGGTAAACCTTCCTGCAGGGCTTTTGCTGCCATATGGGAGTTTTGCTTTGCATTTGGCCATTCTGGGGGGGTACTGTCACGACTGGGCCCTCCCAGTCCTGTCCATGTGTTCGTGTTTTGGTTTAGCCCGCATGTTCTTTGTTTTGGTTTTTTAGTCCAGCCCCCTCGTTTCGTGACTCCACCCCTGATTGTTTCCACCTGTTCCTGTCTGTTCCTCATTTACCCTTATGTATTTAAAGCCTGTTTTCCCCCTGTCTGGTTGCTGGTCTTTGTACTGTTGTTTGTACTGTTCTGCTTGTTCTGGTTGTATGTTTGATTCTGGTTTGTCATGTCTGCCCCCTGATCAATCCGTGTTGGTCTATGACCATGGACCGTTTAGACTATGGCCCTGGATTTGCCCATAATAAACGTAGCTTATCTCCGCATATGAGTCCACCTCCTCACTCCCCGGCGTTACAATCTGCCTGTTTGTTTCTTTTCTTTTAAGACTGATATATTTAAGTTGGCTCTGCTCTGATTGGTTGCCCTGTTTTGTGTTTTATGCAAAAAACAGCACTGAAACTCTCTTGATAACTTGAGTGTGAGTGGGCAGAGCTAAACTGCTTTATGATGAATAGGCAAATATCTAAGATTAAGAGACCCTTATTAGTCCCACAACAGGGAAATTTCACCTACGCATTTAACCCATCCGTGTAGCGAAACACCACATACACTCTAGTGAACACACATAGTAGGGGTCAGTGAGCACACTTGCCCAGAGCGGTGGGCAGCCCAATCCGCAGCACCTAGGGAGCAGTTGGGGGTTAAGTGTCTTGCTCAAGGACACCTCAGGGATCAAACCAGCGACCTTCCGGTCACGAGGCTGGTTCCCTAACCTCCAGCCCATGACTGCCCAAATATCTGTTAACTGTGAGGTTTAATGGGTGTGACTGAGTGGGGAAACCTCCCTCCAGGACTGGAGCTGCACTGCCCTGCTTTACTGGGATCATTCTGAGTCTCAGTTAGTAAACCTGGTTATTTCTGTTTTTTATCATTTATGACTGATACAAATAGATACATGGTACCTTTGCCTTGGAAATAAATAAACACATTGTATTTAAATAGTATACATGTTTAGTAGAAGTAGGGTATGATTCTCACTCATGTTTAACCTGTAACGTTAATGTATTCTGTCTGCAACTAATGCGTCCTATTAAGGTATTGGTTAGTGTAGTGGGTAACATCTCTGCGCTGTAGACTGGGGTTCAATCCCCACCTTGGCAAACACCCTACACTATACCAATAAGGGTCCTTGGGCAAGACTCCTAACACCGCCTTTGCCTACCTGTGTAAAAATAATCAAATTGTAAGTCACTCTGGATAAGAGTGTCAGCCAAATGCTGTAAATGTAAATTTGCAGGGAATGTGTGTACATGTGCAAAAACATGTTGAGCAGAAGTTCCTGTTCTTTCCCTTGAGAAATGTGCTTTACCTTAAACACCATCCTTATCCTTGAGCGCTCGGTTACTTAGGGTGCAGAACTCGGCACCACACCCCAATATTTGCAAGAATTTGCATGATAAGTGTGTGTGAGTCTTGTCACACACGGTGTGAACAGAACACAATTTTGCAAAACAACCTTGACCAAACTAAAAGTTCTGGGTGCAGAAGAGTCACTTCAGAGCATGCTCTCCTCTCCTCACTCATCTCTTCTCTCATCTCTTCACTTTCTGGTCTGTATCACTTTCATTTCCTAAATAAATTCGTTCACATATTCACTTGTGAGTCGTTCTCTTGTCTGAATTCCCACGACAGTCCCAAGACTACTTTTTGAGCACTGGATGGAAAGTTTGGACAGTACAGACTGGGGAGTGAACGATTAAGAAAATTCAGTTTACCATTATATGAGCCGGCATTGGTAAGCTGGCAATAACACAACGATAATCAAGTGAATAGCATAAAAACAGCCCACCCTCGCATTACCTTAACTTTAAGCCCCAATCAGGAATTGCTCTAAAAGAACAAGTTCACTACCAAGGAAGAGAACAGGTGTCACTGTTGCTGTAGTGCAGTACCAAACTCGGCATGCCCACCATACTGATACCTGACCGGAGCTTTAAACCTCTATAGGAAAACAATTAACTTAATGCTTAGATTCTTAGCAACTGCTACCATGCGTATATATATATATGCACAATCCTTCTGAAATGAACATGCAGGACCTGAAGCACAGAATAACCCAGCAAAGGATTCTGGCATGAATGCATGTATGTATGTACATTTGTAGTTTACAAATGTATGACATCAAATAACTGTCAAATGTGAAAATGATACTTAAAGCAACTACCTGCATCAGTCCTTCTGTAAGCAAGGGGCCGCTATAGACTGAAATGAGCGATATATCAAGTGATGGACCCAAAAGATTTGACCGGGTAGATTATCTCTGTCTTTGAGGAGATAAAAAAAAAACTAAGGAGAGAAGTCTGGAGTTAGAGCAAATGAAAGCAAGACCTTTTATTAAAAACCAAAGAGAGGATGATGACCATTGATGGCTGAGCCCTTTTAAATGATTTGTTTGCTTGTTTGTTTGTTTGTTTGCTTTTTCCCTCAGCTTACTTCTACACTCGTTATAATCTTACTCATTATCTACCTATTGTCTCCATGTAAAACATGCTGTTCTGAAAACACTGATATATTATTAGTCATATGCAAAATTGAAATGAATGTTTTGTTTTTCTAAGTGAAAAGACGTTACCACACCTTCTATAGTGAACACACTTTTCCACATTTTAATGCACAATTACTGTTTATTTACAAAATTTAACACATTGGAAAAAATTCAAACATGAATGTTTCTTGTTCAAAGGTTCTGGCACATTTTATATTTCATGTTTTGTTTCCAATATGCAAAAGAAAGCAAATAAATAGCAATTGTGTGCTAAAATTTGCAGAAAAAAATGCCATATTTGTGTTCTCTGTAGACGGTGTGTTAACATATTTTCACTTAGAAAATCAACAAAACGTAATTTGATTGGCATGTTCAAAACGTCTATGACTTCATATGACTGTATACTACTAATATTAGTGTATGTATATGACATTAATGTAGTATTAATACCAAAAGGATTTACACTGCCGTTCAACACTTGTCATATTAATAATTATGACTCGATAAGAACTTATAGAGATTGGAATCTGATAAACTACAATAAACAACAACTTACAATTTAAAGTATTTTGGGAACAAAACAAAGTTATAACATGGAAAAGATGTAAATGTTTTTGAATAACAAACTGCAATTACCTATTTATAATTATTATCTTGCCACAAAATTTGTATGGATAGGTATTTGATTAACAATTTGGTCCCTACTTTTTTACAAATTCTGGATATTGACTGTATTTTGAGTTTCTCTGTGACAAAACTGGTTGTATATTATTAAAAACCATGATTCCAAATGTTTTAACACAAGTGTGTATGAAATGATGCTTCGCATGTACGAGGTTGACAGACATAAAACTATTTATAGTATAATAGGTTTCAGATGTTTCAGATTAGTTTTTTTAATTGAAATACTGAGGTACTTATAAATGTTTATGTAGTCCAAGCAAAACATGGACATCAGTAAAGACAGAAGCACTATAATTCTGCTGAAAATATCTGGAATCAATTGGAGATTTCAGTGCTCAGGCTTGGCTCAGGATCAGCCCCCTCAGTCGCTCAGTTTTCTTTTGTAATCACTGTAAATTTCCTGTTTGGTGCTTTCATCATGCACTAAGCCTTTCTCAGGCTTCCGGCTTCCTCACAGAAAAGTTCAGTTGAGACATGGGAATTCAGTGTCCTGAAATCTGAGCAGCTGATGATACCAAGCACCATTAAAAGATCAACCATCAACAGGTCATCAGATATCCTCCCAGCTACTGACAGAGCAGTAAACTCAGGGTTGAAAACCGTAAACTCAGCACCAAAGCATGTGGAGGAATAGAAAGGGAGAGAGTGATGGCTTGGTCTTTATCAAAGTCACAAAACACAGTCCAGCAAAATGACAAAAAAACGAGTGCAATCAAGAAATCGGTCGACAACAACATGATTAGCATTTAGATTTAAAGTGCCAAGTGATTTAAATTAAGATTTGAAACAGTGATTAAAGTACAGTACAGTAAAGTCCAGAGGACTGCTGTTCATTTATAAGCTCTTTGTTGTAAATAGGGTTCAACCGATATAATATAGTAACATAATATGGAAGTAGGGCCTGACCGATAACACCAGCCGATATTGAGGTCTTACAGACTCACATATATCTGCATGCTAGTGTCCCTCACAGTAGTACAGGATGGACTGGTAAATCTGAACACAAAATACCATCAAAAATGAAAAAACTGTAAAACAAGGGATGCACTGGTGCAATTCTTTGGTCACTTTAAACATTCCACTTTGATATATTCTCACCAAATAAACACTATGCAAACACACACAAGTGGCAGTGATTGTGTTTCTGTGTTAAACACATACAAAAATGTCAACACTGCAACACCAACATCCATACAGGCTCACTTTACTCTGTTTGACTGTAACAAAAGTTTCAAAGCCAATATTTTTAAGTCATCTTTGTAAAGTAGACATAATGAGACCATATTGTCCTATTCAGATATAGGAGGGGCCAAAAATCTGAGAGTGAAAATGCTTCTATTTTGCATTCTTCTCTAATTTAGCACAAATTTTTCTATTATACATACTATTATCAGCATATCAATCTCAATAAAATTAAATCTTAGAAATTGTAACAAATTCCCCTTTTTTTGCTTTAACAACAGTGTTATTCTCATGTCTCATGAGCTAATCAAATGCACCTCTGAATAGGAGTCATCCGAACATGCACTTCAGTGAAAGTAATATGTGAAAAGGCCTTAACGTGGTCAAAGTCATAAATTTGCTGAAATAGAAATAGTGCAGTATCTTTAATGCTCTTCTTCTTTTTAAGGGTCTTATTTTTCTTTTTTTCTTAGTTTATAAATTCTTAAGCTTTCTGTTATTTGCAAAATTAAATGAAAACAATCTTAGATTTTCAAAGATGCCTCAGACATTCGTAGCACACTATACATCATTTTAGTTTTAGAGTTCTGAATGAAACTGTTTTATTAACTGTCTATAGACAGAGTGGTTTGTAAGGGCTATGTTTTATATGGCGTGTCATGTGGACTGAGTGTTTTTCTGAAATCACACTGTATGTCTAGACAATCAGTTACAGCTCAACCAGCCAACCGAAATGCTTTAAACAAGTGAGCTCCACAGATGTGATTCCTGCTGTCACTGCACTAGAGAGACTGTTGTTGAAAGAGACAGATGATGTGCAGGGATCAAAACTGTGAAATATACAGCTTTACTGATGTGACACAAAACTGGCTCTCATCCACTGCAGTGCTACTTGATCCAAGGTAATTAATTAACTTTAGCTATATCAGCTAGATCTTACTGACCGAACTGTTGAGGTACTTTGCACTTATTTACACTAATAACAACTTAATTCCAAGTAGGTTACTCAGTGTGGTATCAATATTGGCAAGTACCAAAAAACATGTACTCATACTAGTACTAGTGCATTACTAATCCGAACATAATCAAGCATAATTATAATGTACAAAAAATACAATAAAAAATTCTATGAAGGGAACTGAAAATATGTGAAATACGTGGTAATTCTGTGAAGCTCCACCCCCTTGTGCTACAGTACTTGTATTATTTAAAACTTTGTAAGCTTTGTAAGTTTAAGAAATTTGACAGTTGAGAAGGGAAAATCATGTCAGTCTATGGCACACCATTTAACAAAAGTACTGGAATAAAAATAAAAACTAAAATCTAAATAGAAAATATAAATATCGGCTGATATTATTGGTTATCTGTATTTTTAGCCTCTTAAAATTAGCATCAATTTCAGTCACAATTTTTTTGTATCAGTTGGGCCATAGTTATTAAACACTGTTGTGGCATGCAAGTTTGCCTTGAGCTAGAATCAGCCTTGCAGGAAGCAGACTTAGTGATTAAAATGATCAAATGTACCACTGATCTAGTGGACTCTGATTCACACCGTTGACTGATTACAGTTTGGATGGTACAAAGTACACAGTTAGTAATGCAGAGGTACAGCGGAAATAGAACAAGTATACATAGTATAAGAGAATAAGCAAACATAACAGGGTAATCATTTTTACCAACCAGAAAAATTCAGTTGGCACAAACACACATTAATTAAAAATGACATTTTATGACTGAAAACATGTTTGAACAACCAAATAAATTTTGTCTTTATTTCAAGATTATACTTTATTTTTTCAAATATATATTCAAGCATATGAGTCCTTTGTTGGTGGCTGTGCCACTGGAGGAAATCCAAATTTATGGTGCTTGGCATGGTTTTGCAATTAGTTGAATATTTTTAAACTTGTCTTATTTAAACTTGCATCATTTTAATGAGTTAAAAGAAGACTGTATTAATGTATCGCTGATCACAAAGGAGGCAAGACAAGATAAACACAGCACTCGTATATCAAACTTTCTAGCCATTTTGCTGGACGCTATATGTGGAAAGTGTGGGAACACAATGACTGTCTATGGTGGGTAACCAAACCATCAATAGTGCTTGGGCTACCTGCACACAAACCACTCACCTTTGAGAAGAGGGCAGATTTTGGCCAGTCCATGAACCGGTCCCAAGCGAGTGTACTGACCAATGGCATACTCCATAAAGAGCAATGGGATACCACACAGAAAGAGCATGATTATGTAGGGGATGAGAAAGGCACCTGAAAGTAGAGAGAGAGGGGGGAGAGAGAGGGGAGGGGATGAAACAGATAACATTATGAACATTCCTGTTATAACTGTTTACTGAAAGTTAATCTGTCACACTCAGAAACTGTATTTTTCGTGGTTAACAATAGTTTCATGTGTAGTTATTTGATTTTCATGGATTTAACACACTGAAATCTTCCCATCAAGTTCCAATTTTCTCTTGTATTCAACGCTGATGACATGGGAAAAGAACGCAGTGGAACAAGAAATGTATTCATTTGAGTAGTAACAACAGTTCTCATTTTTATTTTGAAGCAGAAGCTGGGTACAACAACTCAATCTGCTACAAAAGTCACAAATAACACCAAGTTCCACTGAATATAGTTTTGATTTATAAACACAAAACTACAGAATATGAATTAATGTATATAGAATTTCTGGGCTAAAAAAGATCACTGGTACTTAACACCTTGATGTGGCAGATACAAATATCTAATATTTATAATGTCCATCCATCCATCCATCCATCCATCATCTTCCGCTTCTCCGGGGTTTGGGTCGCGGGGGCAGCATCCTAAGCAATGAGGCCCAGACCTCCCTTTCCCCAGTCACTTCCACTAGCTCCCTGGGGGGGATTCCGAGGCGCTCCCAGGCCAGCTGGGCGATATAGTCACGCCAGCGTGTCCTGGGTCTTCCCCGTGGGGTCTCCTCCCGGGTGGACTTGCCTGTGACACCTCCAAGAGGCATCCTAACCAGATGCCCAAACCACCTCAGCTGCCTCCTCTCGACGTGGAGAAGCAACAGCTCTACTCTGAGTCCCTCCTGGATGACCGAACTTCTCACCCTATCTCTAAGGGAGAGTGCAGACACCCTGCGGAGGAAACTCATTTCGACCGCTTATATTCGCGATCTCATTCTCCCGGTCATTACCCAAAGCTCATGACCATAGGTGAGGGTGGGAACATAGATCAACCAGTAAATCGAGAGCCTTGCCTTATGGCTCAGCTCTTTCTTTACCACAACAGACCGGTAAAGAGCCCGCATCACTGCTGACCCAGCACCAATCCGCCTGTCAATCTCCCGCTCCCTTGTACCATCACTCGTGAACAAGACACCGAGATACTTAAATTCCTCCACTTGCGGCAAGAGCTCATCCCCAACCCAGAGAGGGCTCTCCACCCTTTCCCGCCTGAGAACCATGGCCTCGGATTTGGAGGTACTGATCCTCATCCCGGCCGCTTCACACTCAGCTGCAAACCGATCCAGTGAAAGCTGAAGTTCATGGCCTGATGTCCCCAATTGGACCACATCATCTGCAAACAGCAGCGATGTGACCTTGAGGTCACCAAACCGGACACCCTCCATCCCCTGACTGCACCTAGAAATTCTATCCATAAAAATTATGAATAGAATCGGTGACAAAGGGCAGCCCTGACAGAGTCCAACTCTCACTGGGAATGAGTCTGACTTACTGCCGGCTATGCGAACCAAACTCCTGCTTTGTTTGTACAGGGCCTGAATGGCTCGTAGCAAAGAGCCATGTACCCCGTACTCCCGAAGCACCTCCCACAGAATACCCCGGGGAACACAGTCGAATGCCTTCTCCAAATCCACAAAGCACATGTGGACTGGTTGGGCAAACTCCCATGAACCCTCCAGAATCCTGGAGAGGGTAAAGAGTTGGTCCAGTGTTCCACGACCAGGGCAGAACCCGCACTGCTCCTCCTGAATCCGAGGTTCGACTATAAGCCGGACTCTCTTCTCCAGTACCCCTGCATAGACCTTACCAGGGAGGCTGAGGAGTATGATTCCCCTGTAGTTGGAACACACCCTCTGGTCCCCCTTTTTAAAAAAAGGCACCACCACCCCAGTCTGCCAATCCAGTGGCACTGCCCCCGATGTCCACGCAATGTTGAAAAGGCGTGTCAGCCCCACAGCCCCACAACATCCAGAGCCTTGATGAACTCGGGATGGATCTCATCCATCCCTGGAGCCCTGCCGCCAATGCGCTTTTTAACTACCTTAGCAACTTCGGCCTCAGTAATGGACAAGCCTATTCCCGTGTCCCCAGACTCTGCCTCCTCACTGGAGAACATGTCATTCCACCGCCCAATGACTTCATTACTCTTCAGTCGAGGTCAGCAGCACACCATCTCCACTATATACAGTGCTAGTGGCACACTGCTTTCCCCTTCTGAGTCGCCTGACGGTTTGCCAGAATCTTTTCGGAGCTGACTTAAAGTCACTTTCCAAGGCCTCACCAAACTCTTCCCACACCCGGGTTTTTGCCTTGGCAACGACTGAAGCCGCAGATCGCTTGGCCTGTCGATACCTGCCAGCTGCCTCTGGTGTCTTACAGGCCAACCATGCCCGGTAGGACTACTTCTTCAGCTTGACGGCATCTCTCACCTGGGGTGTCCACCACCGGGTTCGAGTATTATCACCCCGACAGGCACCAACTACCTTGTGACCCACATCTACAGTCAGCCGCTTCAACAATGGAGGAGCGGAACATGGCCCATTCTGAGTCAATGTCCCTTACCTCCCCCGATATCTGGTCAAAGTTCTGATGGAGGTGTGAGTTGAAGATCAATCTGACAGGTTCTTCTGCCAGACATTCCCAGCAAACCCTCACTATACGTTTGGGCTTGCCTGGTCTGACCGGCATCTTCCCCCACCACCTGATCCAACTCACCACCAGGTGGTGATCAGTTGACAGCTCAGCTCCTCTCTTTACCCGAGTGTCCAAAACACATGGCCGCAAGTCCGATGACACGACTACAAAGTAGTCGGCCTAGGGTGTCCTGGTGCCATGTGCACTTATGGACATCCTTGTGTTTAAACATGGTGTTCGTTATGGACAAACTGTGGTTTGCACAGAAGTCCAAAAACCGAACACCACTCGGGTTCAGATCAGAGAGGCCATTCCTCCCAATCACACCCCTCCAGGTCTCACTGTCGTTGCCCACGTAAGCGTTGAAGTCCCCCAGTAGGACAATAGAGTCTCCTGTATGTTGACCCCAACATACAGGCACCGAGTTGAGGGGCTATGAGAAAGCCCATACCTTACCATACATAGCCGCCTCTCACCATGGGTAACTCCAGAAAAGAATAAAGTCCAGCCCCTCTCAAGGAGATTGGACCCAGAGCCCAAGCTGTGTGTTGAGGTGAGCCCGACTATATCTAGCCAGTATCTCTAAACCTCGCGCACCAACTCAGGCTCCTTCCCCGTCAGTGAAGTTCCAAAAGCCAGTTTCAGCAACCGAGGATCACAACGCAAAGGCCCACGCCTTCAGACACTGCCCAATCCACAATGCACCAAACCCCTACTACTGCCCCTCCCATTGGTGGTGGTTCGATGGGAGGGTATTTATAATGTATTTTTTATAATTCACACTATAATACACCACTTGTCATAATCATCTGAATGATAATAATTTGTTATTTTACACTGTGCTCTACTGTCCAAGACACAAGGACCACCCTCTTGTTTATTAGTTTCCATTTAAAATGACCATTATGTATATTGTTCTCAGTATTAAGTGTGCCCACACTTTACCAGCTTCTGTTCTTTTCAGCAGACTTGCTTTCAGTTTTGCAAAGAAATCTGCACAGATATTTTTCCACACCTGCAAAGTTCAGTCTTGGAAGCTTTTTTTAGAATTATCTGCTTCTCACAATCCAAACACATCAGGTAATGTTGAGGTCTGGACTCTGGGGTGGACTGTCCCTTCTGAGAACATCAGCAGCGATTTCTTTGTACTTATCAGTATTCATAATGCCTTCAATTAAAAACAAATCGCCAACTCCATATATTATTATACAGATATTATTATATTATACTTCCCCAAAATTGCACAGATCTAAAGAACTCTATCCTCGATGATTTTAGAGTCATAAGTGGCTTTGAATACCTCTAACCCCTTATATGGCCAGTGCCCACTGGCAGGCCCAAGCCTGGAATTTTAAGGGGTTACATATCTTTTTACAGCTTTCTATCTGAGACTAAACTGAATTGTTGAAAACACTGATTCCAAACTTGAAACGGTCAATCCAAACCATTGAACTGTAGTACGTCTAGCAGTTTATGACAGCGTTGTATATAACAGTTTAAATAACTACGAGGTCCTCTCTGTGTGGAGTCTCCCCATGTCTGCGTGGGTTTCATCCGGGTTCTCCGGTTTCCTCCCACAGTCCAAAGACATGCAGTCAGGCCAATTGGACGTGCTAAATTGCCCCTAGGTGTGAGTGTGTGACTGTCTGTGTCTGCTGCCTGCCCTGCGATGGACTGGTGACCTGTCCAGGGTGTATCCTGCCTTTCACCCGAAGACTGCTGGGATAGGCTCCAGCACCCCCCCGCGACCCTGACGGAGAAGCGGCTTAGAAGATGGATGGATGGATGGATGGATGGATGGATGGATGGATATAACCGCAGTATATATAACACTTTATGTAATTGCAGTGTATATAACAGTTTACACAACAGTGGTCAGTATAAATGATTTTATAGCAGTAGTTTATATACCAGTTTGTATAGTAATAGTGTATATAACACTTTATTTAGCAGTCATGTATATAATAGTTTACATAACAGTGTATATCACATATTTAGGTTAAAATATAAATATTTATGACTGATTAATTTTAAACCATCATTACAAAGCTAAACTAGACATGGCAATTATGTTATGTAAATATTTTATATAGTTTACATTATATTATACTATACAACAGTGTGTGTGTGTGTGGCATTTCTGTTTGGACCTTGAATTCCCTGTGTGTAGGAGGGGGTGGTGTTATCCATATATCCATATGCATCTGAGTGAACTGAAAACAGGGAAAATGCCCAGCACTAGTGATTCCATGTGTGCACAAGCTACAAACAGTGCACTAAATTATCTTTAGTAAATATTGTCATGAGATCCAACATCAAACTGAAAATAATCATTACAATTTCCCATTTATATTCACATGTAATATATTGACAGTCAATATATGATGCACTCCTACTCAGATCATCTCTGAGGTACAGTTATTATACCACAGACAGCACATTGAGGAAAGGAAACTATATGCAAGACATGTACTCCTCGCAAAAAGCTTCTATATAGCAGTGGATCTCAAAGTGGCCCTCATGGAATCCCAGACAGTCCTCATTTTTGCTCCGATCTAACTCACAAACCATAAGGATAGGTGAAAGTAGACCGGCTGGGTGTTCAAGCTTGACGCTTGAAGAATTAATGCTGTTAAAAAGAATTTGCATTCAAAACAGGTTTTCCTGACTAATCAAACCTTGATTTAGCTATTTTGCTATTTTGTAGAAATGATTGATTTGAATATTTTTTCCATAAAAATACATGATCTTTTCTAGATTCGTGGTTTAAGTGTTTACCCTACATAGATTAGTTCAGGAAACTCCAAGCCAGTAGATTATCAATTGCAGTGACCTATAACTACCTACAACCACTGACATTTTAGTTTATGATTAACCAAGGAGCAAGCAATGTAATCTACAGTGTCAGAAAACGGCATGATGTCTCAATGCACAAACAGCAGAAATCTCAAATAACAAAGTGTGCAGTGCCTCTCTTGTAAACGTTTTCTTTTGGCAGTGTTCAGCAAATGAGAGCAGTGCTGTGCCAAGACTGCCAGTGCTATATTATATGACGTGATCCATTGTTCAGGAAGCCAGTCATGTAGCTGTCAGGGCTTGTTATACTACACTCTCAGAAAAATTTTGTAAACTGTCACTGGGGCCATACCCCTTTTGTTACTGGGGTGGCTCATGGGCACATCTCAGTACCTTTAGTCAGGGAACATAATTGTACCATAATTCATTGAAATTAGATTTTCTAAGCTGTATTGACTCCACACTCCCCGTCTCGTCCCCAGACCTTTTCCTTTATTGTTCTGTTTAAATACAGGTCATAAAACAGGCTATTTATCCACTATGAAAAACTTATTGAAGGTACACAACTGGACCTTAAAACCACTGTTATACCTTTGTCACAATTGGCCCCTCCCAGTCCTGTACGTGTTTGTGTTTTGGTATAGTCCACATGCTTTGTTTTGGTATCCACTGTCCTGCCCCTTGTTTTGTTTTCAAACAAAACTCCGCCCCTGATTGTTTTCACCTGTCCCTTGTCTTCCAGGTGTCGTATTTAAGCCCTGTGTTTGCCCTTTGTTTCGCTGGTCTTGTTTGAATCTCTGTCTGTGTTTGGATGTTATCTTCTGTGTTGGTTGTACTGGTGTTGTTTGTTTGATTCTGGTTTATGTTATGTCTAGTTCCCGATCTATCCATGTTGACTCATTGACCCTGGACTGTCTCGACCCTGATTTTGGATTTGCCTTTAATAAATCTCGCTTATCTCAGCACATGTGTCCGCCTCCTCGCTCACCGTTACAACCTTTAAGGGAACATTTACATTGTCTGTACCTTGATGAATGAAAAACGTACCTGCACAGAACCTTTAATTCTAACATCACATTTACATTTATGGCATTTGGCTGACGCTCTTATCCAGAGCGACTTACAATTTGATCATTCTACACAGGTGAGCGAAGGTGGTGTTAGGAGTCTTGCCCAAGGACCCTTACTGGTATAGTGTAGGGTGCTTGCCCTTGTCGGGGATTGAACCCCAGTCTACAGCATAGAAGGCAGAGGTGTTAACCACTACACTAACCAACCATCACTGTACATAATCTCCCATTGAGCTTGAAATGTTTTGTTAATATGTTACATGTTAATATATTATGTCACATGATTTCAGAATCATGTTGCTCGTTTTCTCGACTAATGTCTAAATATGCCATTTTAAAACCATGTAAACCCTCCTTAGCATTACATGCCAGAGAGACATTTACATTTACAGGATCCTACACATACAGTAGGTTCTGCAAACACTCATCAAAGGACTGCTTGGCATGTCACTAAAAGGTATTCAAATTGCTAATTCACAGGAGCAAACCTTCGTGCCTTAGTGAGTACTTTGCAAAAGTCAAGGACTCCCCTTAATTTATTGAATTTCAGTTGTTAAGTAAATGTTATTCAACTTTCAGGAGATCTTTCATAGCCAATCAGATGTAAGACAATCAACCTGGACAAGAAAGAAGAATGTCAAAGGAAAAATAAGTGAAAACTCCAAAAGTGATTTCAAGAAACAGAGAAAGTGGGACTCCTAACAACCACCTGCAAGACCTGGTAGACACCAAAACTCCCTTCTCCCTTCAGATAAGCAGCACTTAAAGCTTTCATCTTTGAGAGAGAGGATATAATCAAGCTGCTTCAGATCTGACAACATCCACAGGTGTTTCTGTCCATCCTTCCACAGTGTGAAGATGACTCAGCACTATGGATCTGAAAGGATGTGTAGCTGTCAAGTTCTTACCGAGAAAAGAAAACAGACAAAAAAAAAACAAAACAAAAAAGCTGCTCGTGTTCTTAAAACCATTGTTCTTAAAACAATGGACTGACTGTCCCAGAGTCCAGACCTCAATGTCACTGAATGTGTTTGGGATTATTTAGATTGTGAGTAGCAGGAAATGCATCTAACTTCTGAGACTGAACTTTGTACGAGTGGAAAAATATCCCTGCAGATTTCCTTGAAAAACTGAAAGCAAGTCTCTTGAAAATAACAGAAGCTGTAATAAAGGTAAAGAGTGGACACTGTAAATACTAAAAAATCTGAACATATGCATATTTAGTTGTTGTGGTTTCTGTGTATTTGCCTGGTAAATAAGTACTGTTGTCATAAAAATGAATGAACTTCAACTTCAATGACTCAATGACTGTTTTGGAAATTAATAAAATGAATCTCTGACTTTTCGTTTTTGTTACATGATGTGTTTATGTGGTTATGTGCAACAGGAAGAACAGGGTTTTTGTCTGGACCTGTTCCAATTAATCATTCTCCTATTTATAGGTTCTGCGTTTCAATGTTCGGTATAATTAAATCTTAGTTACACCAGACATTTAGACTATTCAATGCTTCTCAAAGTTATCTCATGTAACCTTCCATTGCATGAAATGGTTAGGAATACTTTGACTGACACATTGTTTTATGATAGCTTTGCGATAAAATTTTGGAATAAAATGTTTTTTAAGCCATTCATGGTGGAGCAGTACATGCAAGGTAAAGTGGTATCTGAGATTTACCGCTATTTTACCATCACCGGCATTTATAAAACAACTCAGAAGACACGTGTAGATTCACTGGTTGTTCTGGATAGTAAATACAATGGCTATATTTGCATTGTAGCCATCGCATCCCCTGGTTGTACCAGGTACCACTTTGTTGCTAGGTTGCACCATGACAGATGAAGCAATTCTGAATGACTTTGTTTACATTTTATTGATTGAATCCAGTTTTCTCTATAGGAGATATATATAACAACAGAGACGTGGACAATTTATTGATTCTACTGTTGCCATTCAAGACACTATTCAGTTCTACAGTGGAACTAAACTCTACATCACCCCAGAAGTCAAAACACCCACACACACACACACGCAGAGTTGCATGCACAACCCTACATAAATGATACAGACAAGGGACCACATTTATAAAACATTCATAAATGATTATTTCAACCTTAAATGTTAAATTGTCACAGTGGCAGTGCCACACTGAAACTTTATGTTTTTATAAGTCATGTTGAGAATGCTGCTAGTGTTTTATAAATGAGGTCCCAAGTGTTCTAACCCTGCTCAGGGACCTCCATCCAGTGCATGTTTACATTTGTCCCAGCTCCAAACACACGTAAGCCAGGTAACCCCGAGGCTGTGGGTTGCTGTATACTGATTACCTCAGGTGTGCTGTTATGAAATGGGATGGAACCAGAAAAATAAATAAAAATTGATATGACTAGAAGGGCAACACCATAAGATGGGCAGTATGCCAATATTTGATCACATTGTGGATCTTGTCAGTACAGAACACTGACAGACTGCAAGTTTCATTACAAAAACAGCATAAATAGTGCAGCATAGTATGTTACATGTTAAATAAAATGATTGTACTCATATTTTTTGTGGCATTTTGAAGTGTGGCACTATTTTGTGCATTATATCTGATCCAGCCCTTATAGAAAAATGACATGACATGATTTTCACTAGGGAGTAATCACATGTCTCGTTTCCACTTGCTGAATTTTCTCATGTGATTCACGTTTATTTTTTCATTTTTGAATTCATTGTATGATTCATTCCTTTTCCACATGTGGAAAATGTGATAAGGTTCAATTTCAGGGCATAACATGTCAGTTCCCTGCTGGAAAACCAGCATAGTTGGTCACCAGTAAAACACTTTACATACACGATCAGCCATAACATTGTTTCCACGTTCACTGCCCACTTTATCAGCTCCACTTACTGTATAGCTGCACTTTGTAGTTCTACAGTTACAGACTGTAGTCCATCTGTTTCTCTGACACTTTGTTAACCACCTTTACCCTGTTCTTCTGTGGTCTCCCACAGGACCAGCACAGAGCAGTTATTATTTGGGCGGTGGATCATTCTCAGCACTGCAGTAACACTGATGTGGTGGTGGTGTGTTAGTGTGTGTTGCGCTGGTACGAGTGGATCAGACACTGCAGTGCTGCTAGAATTTTTTAAACACCTCGGTGTCACTGCTGGACTGAGAATAGTCCATCAATTAAAAATATCCAGCCAACAGCGTCCTGTGAGAGGGCCATCCGCTGACTTCAAAGCGGCCACGTAAGTAGCGGCAAAAATAGAAACATTACTGCTCATCATGCTAGTGTTACTGCTAGAAATAAGCCGATTGCTAGCACTTCTACAAATGCTTATTGTGTAAATACAATTGAGACTGTGTCTGTTCCCACGAATAAAACAAAGCATCAAAAAGCCTCGAAGCGTTTGCCTTAATAATCTCATTCATATCAGACCAGTTACACCAGTTTACAACGACTGCACCTTTGGTCTAAAACTAGGACTGCTTAACATTAGATCCCTGGCATCTAAAGCCATTACTGTAAATGAAATTATTACAGATCATGATTTTGATGCTCTGTGCCTCACAGAAACGTGGATTAGACCTGATGAGTACCTTAGTCTAAATGAAGCCACTCCCACAGGCTACAGCTACGCACAAAGCCCTCGTTTAAGCAGTCGGGTGGAGGTATAGCAACCATCCATACTAAAGCTTTAGGCGTGAACCAGAAAGTAGGACCTACATTTTCTTCTTTTGAAGTTCTTGTACTTAATATACTTGAGCAAGGAACAAATAAGCATTCATTTTTATTAATCACAATTTACAGGCCACCCGGTCCGTATTCTCATTTCTTACAAGAATTCTCTGAGTTTCTATCAAGCCTAATAACGTTTTCAAGTAAAATATTAATTGTCTGAGATTTTAATATCCACATTGACAACCCTCACGACACATTAAGTAAGGCATTCATATCTATCATAGACTCCATGGGATTCACTCAAATTATAAAAGGGCCCACACACCACCTCAACCACACTCTAGACTTAATACTGACCTTTGGTGTAGACATAGATAACTTAGCCATTCTCCCCCAGAGCACAGCCATCTCAGACCATTACTTAATCTCATACAAAATCCAGTTTAGTGGTAATGTGCATTCATCACCATGTTATCAGGTTAAGAGGACTATAACTTCCTCCACAGCTGGCAGCTTTATCAGAAACCTCCCACAGTTATCAACTTCAGTCAGCTGTCCATCTAATCCTACTGAGTTAGATACTATGACCAAATTCCTAGAGGATACTCTTTGATCTACGTTAGACAGTGTAGCTCCATTAAAAAGCAAAATAGTACGGCAGAAAAAACTCGCCCCTTGGTATAACGATCACACTCGAGCTTTACAACTGACGGGCAGACAACTAGAGCGAAAATGGCGTCTGACTACACTAGAAGTATTCCAGTCCGCCTGGAAGGAGAGCCTTATAGACTATAGAAGAGCTCTTACTGCAGCACGCTCAGCCTATCTCTCCTCTCTCATAGAAAACAATAAGAACAATCCCAGACTACTATTTAGCACAATTTCTAAACTAACAGAGAACAAAACAGTCACTGAATCCCAGATGCCATCAGCCTATAGCAGCAATGATTTTATGAATTTCTTTAGTGATAAAATCAAAAAAATTAGACAGAAAATTCTGAACACACAGTTAAACTCCACAAACATGCTGGCTTATAATTCCAGTCTAGACCCTGAGAATATTAGAGTCACTGCAGATAGGCTGGAATCGTTTACATTACTCCAAGAAAATGAACTAGTCAAAACAGTTTCTTCTGCAAAACCATCGACCTGTATTCTGGACCCAATTCCTACAGGTCTACTCAAGGAAATCTTACCAGAAATAACCAAGCCTATTCTGTCAATAATAAACTCCTCTCTTAGCCTCGGATATATCCCAAAAATTTTTAAACTTGCAGTAATTAGACCGCTGATTAAGAAAGCTAACCTCGATCCCTGTGAACTATCAAATTATAGACCTATCTCAAATCTCCCCTTTATATCGAAGATCCTGGAAAAAGTGGTAACCAAACAATTAAGCTCTTATTTGCATAGGAATAATCTACATGAAAAATTTCAGTCTGGTTTTAGGCCACATCATAGTACAGAAACAGCATTAGTAAAAATTATAAATGATCTTCTATTATTCACGGACCAAGGAAAAGTTTCATCAAGCTTATCTGTTAAAAATCTTGGTGTCGTGATAGACGCTGATCTGTCCTTCGACACACACATAACTAATATCACTAGAACAGCCTTCCTGCATCTCCGCAATATTGCTAAATTAAGAAATGCATTATCTCTACAGGATGCAGAAAAGTTAGTTCATGCATTTATTCCTTCAAGGCTAGATTATTGTAATGCCCTGCTGTCTGGATGTCCCAGCAAAAGCCTTAACAAGCTTCAGCTAGTCCAGAACGCTGCAGCCAAAATCCTCACAAGAACTAGGAAGTTTGACCATATTAGTCCAGTTTTATCAGCCCTGCCCTGGTTACCAGTCAAATTTCGCATTGATTATAAAATCCTATTACTGACCTATAAAGCTCTAAACAGACTCGCCCCTCAGTACCTGAGTGAGCTCCTCTCCTACTATGAACCATCACGCCTACTTAGATCACAAGGTGCTGGCTTACTACTGGTACCTGCAATTAATAAAGTTACATCAGGGGGGAGAGCTTTCTCATTCAAAGCCCCCCAGCTCTGGAATAATCTTCCTGCTAATGTTCGGGAATCAGATACAGCCTCAGTCTTTAAGTCTAGGCTAAAAACTTATTTGTACAGTCAAGCATTTGGTGAATAGTCTCCCTGTCAGGTCTAGACCTGCTGGAGTCTCCACTGCTCTGTTTTACTGTAATCTGTGGTCAGCCACTCTTTACAGAACTGACTCTGTGTTTTTCTTTCTTTTCTCTGCCGAGCTGATCAGCTGCCCATCCTGTGCATCTGATGCTGTTGCCTCTTCTGCCTCGATTGGTGCCGCTGCTCACCAGCCTTCTGGACCGGTTTGACCACCACTGAGCTTCTTGCTTTACAGCGCTGTGCAGTCCTCATCCTCAGATCTTCTCTTTTCCCACTTTACTATAATACTTCATACTAATAATGTTTGCTATCCGGTGTCGACCAGAGGAGGATGGGTTCCCCTTCTGAGTCTTGGTTCCTCTCAAGGTTTCTTCCTCTTTTAGGGAGTTTTTCCTTGCCACCGTCGCCGCTGGCTTGCTCATGGGGGCTCGGACCCGGATTTTCTTTCTTCTTTTCTCTTCTCTCTGTAATACTGATTGTTTTATAAAGCTGCTTTGTGACAACACCTGTTGTAAAAAGCGCTATATAAATAAATTTTGCTTGCTTGCTGCGACCACTGATGAAGGACGGGAGGATGATCAACACAAACGGTGCGGCAACAGCAACTGTCTCTGACTTTACATCTACAATGTGGTCCAACAAGGTAGGAGTGTCTAATAGAGTGGACAGTGAGTGGACACAGTGTTTAAAACTCCAGCAGCACTGATGTATCTGATCCACTCGTACCAGCACAACACACATTAACATACCACCACCATGTCAGTGTTACTGCAGTGCCTTTGAACGATCCACCACCCAAATAGTACCTGCTCTGTGGGGGTAAATGAAGAACCCTTTTCAAAGAGGTCCTATATAGAACCATACAACACATTCTCCATCAATCTGAAGAACCCTCTCACAACGCAAAGAAATGAAAAGTAGAAGAACCCTGTTGGGTGTTACATAGCACCCTTGTTAAAAAGGTGCTGTATAGAACCATATATAACACATTTTCCAATTATCTGAAGAACCGTTTCATGATGCAAAGAACCATTTAATCATGCAAAAGGTTCTTTGAGTGTCCATGGTTCTGTATATCACCATTCTCTTTACTAAAGAACGATTGAAAAACCATACTTTCATATATTGTTTGTTGATGTTATAACTCCCTTATATCGCCCACCCACAGAAGCAGAGCTGAGCTGCAGCGCGTGGTATTCACTCACCTCCGCCGCTCCTGTAGCACAGGTACGGAAACCTCCACACGTTACCGAGACCCACGGCGTAACCCACCGAGGCCAGAACGAACTCGAGACGGCGTGTCCAGGTCTCCCTCTGCTGCCCTGTTGCTTCCTCATCCTCCAGCTTCATGATCTCCACAACGCCGTCTTCCTCCTTCCTGTCAACGGCCAACTTGCTGGATTCGCTCGGCAGCGGTTTGGTGTCGGTTCCAATCCCCATCTCAGTGCGCAGGCTGCGGCTGGACGATACTGAGCCCTCAGCTTAAAGGATTTATAAGATATGGATGTAAACATGCGGCTACCGTAAAGACTGAGGCCACAATATAGGTCATAAAATCGGCTTAAGACGAGAAGATGAGTGACTAACCTTCAACCAAGCCAATTAATGTTCTAATATCAGAGCAATATCATCCACAATGTGGGAAGTTTACAGGCTATAGTCTCCGCGTGGCTTCTAAACTAATGTAAGCGCTATGCCGGTACATGCAGGGATGAATGGATGAATGGATGGATGGATATACACACCTTCTAGAGCTGTTTCACCCCCGTTTTCTTCACCTGGCTGAACTTCGACATACACCCATAAATGCCCACCGCTCACTGCTTTCTGCTTTATATGGTTCGCGTTACACAAGTAGCTTTCTGTTTCCTGTATTGGAAGTCTCTAGGAAACGATCATTTCCCACCCGTTTTCCGGAAACCCCGCCCCCCGTGCGCTACGGTTCGCTAGCAGAGTGCGGAAAGATATAAACGTCGCTGCAAGAACATCGTGGTGGTGGATCTAGACCCTCCTCTCCAGCCAGACGTCAGCAAGAGGCGCGATGGCTTTGATCAGCAGCCCCCCTATGAGAAAAAGCACACAGAGATGGATGTGTGTGTTCCTCTCTGTGGGCTGTTTGCATTAATGGCCATATTAATGAAGATGTTTACATCTAAGACTGACCCTTTACACACACACGTTTGTATTATTGCCATTGAGACAAACCCCTCGAATCATCCATCCATTTTCTAAGCCGCTTCTCCGACAGGCTCGCGGGGGGTGCTGGAGCCTATCCCAGCAGTCATCAGGCGGAAGGCAGGATACACCCCGGATGGGTCACCGGTCCATCACAGGGCAGACAGACACTCACACCTAGGGGCAATTTAGCATGTCCAATCGACCTGACTGCATGTCTTTGGAGGAAACCGGAGAACCCGGAGGAAACCCACACAGACACGGGGAGAACATGCAAACTCCGCACAGAGAGGACCCCCGTCGCCCAGCCAGGGAATCGAACCCAGGCCCTCCTCGCTGTGAGGCGACAGCACTACCCACCACACCACCGTGCCGCTCCCTCGAATCATAAGTTAGTCAGTTCTCTCTGGCTCTCAACGAAGGCAGTCGCACTTTTTCCCTCTCCTCTCCCTTATCTTTCTACTTTGCTTCTGTGTCTGGTCTACTGTCTACGCTCTTTACTGAGAGACTCTCTCCGCACTGTTCTTCAAACTTAAAAAATGGATTTGATCAAATGGTCTCTCAACGCAATTGACACCATCTTCTCAACGAGAAGTTCTGGTTCGGGGGAACCAGCCTGTCCTGCCGGAACACGATGGTTGCATGGGGGAGGTGGCGTGTCGTGTGCCTGGCGGCTCTCTCCGTGGAGGATATTGAGGACGTCTACCTATTCGGAACCATGATCACGGGTGGTTTGCTGATTGGATTAGGCATTGCCCTGGTGTATCGTCAAATACGCGGAATGAGGGCAGCTGTCCACGACCCCTTAAAGCTGTCCGACATGATTGACGTGGTGGGCAGAGCTGTCAACACTCAGACTATAACCGTTGGTCGTACCTTGGATAACATCGTGGAGAAGTTGGCGGCTTTGCAAAGGAAAACGGATCATTTGAATGACCATAATGGACTTGGTGAGCTGCCTTGAAAATTACGGCAACTCGCCTGAAGCCTGCAACTCTTTTCTTATCTGCTTTCAGCTCCCCATTATCAGCACTGGCCTTGGCCTTGTGGAGGGGGTTGTCTCCTCCCTCACCCAATGTATTCTGTTTCTCTGTACTTTCCATCACTCCTGTCTTCCTGTCCTGCCCCCCCCCTTGTCATACTGTATGTGCTCGGACAGGTTGATCAAAATTTCGCTGGTTACTTTGGTGACTATGTAACAATAAAGGCATCATCATCATCATCATATAACTAATGTGTAAGTCCTATAGTCATTAGATTAAGATTAAAATTAAGTGACCCTTATTAGTCCCACAACGGGGAAATTTCACCTCCACATTTAACCCATCCGGTAAGTGAAACACCACATACACTCTAGTGAGCACACACACACACTAGGGGGCAGTTAAAGCAGAGATACCCAGGGTAAAATACTACTCCAGTAGAAATAGATGTTCCAACCTTTAAAGTAAAAGTACAGAAGTATTTGCCTTCAAATGCACTTAAGTATTGAAAGTGAAAGTACTAAAAGATTAATTATGGCTCTAATGTCCTGTTGTCATTTTTTGTAACAAGACTCTTGCTACATTAACTCATTTTAAGTGAAAATACTCCAGTGTCATTCTTTGTAAACCAATCTTGTAGTAGAATGTCATTAATTAGTTGGACACTAATGTCAAAAACTAATTTGCACTGAGGTTGAACCATGTGCCTGCACTGGGTCGGTATGTCCACTAGGTCAAAACAAGCTCAAAACAAAGTGACCGCTGTGCCTGATTGGTGTTCTTGCTTAGCACTTCTTTCATTTTTGACATGTTATGTTTTTATGCACACATAAACCAAAAGGAAAAACAGATTTTGCAAAATGTAGTGAACTTATATTTGACTGCCAAATGTAGAGGAGTGAAAGTAAAAAGTCACCAAAATGGAAATACTTCAGTAAAGTACAGTAACAAATTACATTTACTTAGTTACTGTCCACCATTGAGATAGACAGACAGACAGACAGACAGGCAGAGGGATGGAAAGTTAGACAGATTGATAGATAGACAGATCAATTGTATGCATATGTTTGACCCTTTAGCAGATATCACAGCTTGTTTTTGGGTTTTTCACCCATGCTTCATGCATTAAGCTTGATATTTTTGGCCTGTGCTTCATGCACTGCATGTTTAAGACTTTTAATGATGTTCAAGTCAGGAGATCGTGAGGGCCAATCCAAAAGCATCAGCTTGCGTTCCTTGAAGTATTTCAAGGTGGATTTTGAGGTATGTTTTAAATCATTATCCTGTTATAGAAGCCAGCCTTAGCTATGTCAAATATATTTCCAGGTCTTGCTGATATTCAGTGGAATCCGTACATCCATCAACCTTTGCAATGTTTCCTCACAGGCTGCCACACAATCTCAAAGCATAGATGCACCCCAATGCCCAACAGCTTGCAATGTCAAGTGCTCCTCCAATTTTGCTCAAAACATACTTTGGTGATTGTGGCCAGAATGTTCCATTTTCACCTTAGCAGCAGCTTTTGAGCAATTCTATCCTAGAGCTTTCTTGGTCTTGCCTTGTCCCTTTAACTGCCAGTCCCTAATAACATTTTGGACAACAGAAACTGTTTTGCTTCCTGTAAGGCTTTTGCTGTCATGTGGGGGTTTTGCTTTGCCTATCTGGCCAGCATTTGAACAGTTCTGACAGCTTTCTTGGTCTTCCCTTGTTTTCCACAATTTTCATTAATTGGCATTTCAGACCGTGGAAACTGTGAATTAGAAGTACTTTGATATCTTTTTATAATGCTCCTCTGCTTTGCAGGAATATATATATATATATAAATATATATATATATATATATATATATATATATATATATATATATATATAAATAAATATATAACCTTGCAGATCATCAGCCAGCTGACAATTCCTAATGATATATCTTGACCTGCCAAGGTGGTCCCAATGCATAAATTATTTTATGTATGACTTTACAACAGGAGGGCTGTCCAAACAAAACTACTCTTTTATTTTTTAAGTTACTCAAAGTAACTGCATTATGTAACGCCGGGGAGAGAGGAGGCGTTACATAATGCAACGTTTATTATGGGCAAATCCAAAGTCAGCATTGAGACAGTCCAGGTTCAGATGGCCAACATGGATAGCTGCAGAGACAGACATGAGAAAGAACATGGAAATCCAAAATACTGAACCAAAGAAGCATACACATCAAAAAAATCAGCATACTCCAAACATACAAACAACACAACAAACAACAGTACAAAGACCGGCGACCAGACAGGGGAAAACACAGGCTTTAAATACATGAGGAACAGGTGGGAACACAGGTGGAAACAATCGGGGGTGGAGTCACGAAACAAGGGGGCTGGACTAAAAAAAACAAAATAAAGAACACATGGGCTAAACCAAAACACAACAGGAACACATGGACAGGACTGGGAGGGGCCAATCGTGACACATTAACATTTGAAGAAAATTATTTTTTATTTATTTATTTTTTTTCAACATCAAATTAAAAAATCACCTTATTTTGAAATTGTATGTTTTTTTCTTTTAAATATCAAATTAAAAATCATCTCCCTCCATCCTCTCTCTCTCTCTCTCTCTCTCTGTCTCATCCACACCTACACATAGTTGTTGCCTCCTCTGGCTGTCACGTTTCAGGCCTCTGTAAAGATAGTAATCCGTGTGAGATTCTTTAGTGAGAGCTATTGTTCATCCATGGTTGGGTGGTAGGTTGGAGGTCTTTGGAAAAGGCTGGTTCACCATGACTTTGCAGAAGTGAGCAGAGTGAGGGCTGGGTGGCGCTGTGAGGTACGTGACCATGACCACAGCCTGAAAACAACAAAAGTTCCACACAGAAGTGAACCAACATCAGCCCATACATGACTGTCTGGAGACAGATGATTAATTCACTGAGCATTAAAAACATACAGAAATAGCAAGACAAGAAGGCAAAGCAGGATGTGTTGTATTGATACAGGCGTAAAGTCTCCTTTGTTGTAGTTTTTGTACGCTTACAACAGTAGTCACGTCTTTGAGGTGATGTCTGTAGAGAAGCAATGATAGTCTGTCAGATGTATGAGATAATGTGGCTGGTGACATCATGTGGTGTAAATTATGAATAGCTTGAATGATAGCCAGATCACAGCCTGGACCGTGTGGCATCTCCACTGGACATCAGAGTCTTTGAGCAAGACTCCTAAAGGGGAGTTCCACCAGTTTTTCAAGATTTCTGCACAGTTTATTAATTGAGATACAATGTGGTTTGATGTGAAATCCTGCATTTTAGACAAGCTTACAAACTTCCTCTACAGTGGTGGTGATAGGAACCAGAGGGCTAAATGTCTACAACCCAAATATACCCATTTTGTCAATTACACTCTTAAAAAAGATGGTTCTACAAAAGTGAAGACAATGGTTCTTGGCAAGATGGAGAAAATGTTCTTGGCATGGTGACTTTGCTCTTCAGATTGAGGGAGAATGTGTGGTATATGGCTCTATATCAAGTCAAGGTTACTCATATAGCATTTTTTTTAAACAGGCATTGCCACAAAGCAGCTTCGCAGAAAAAAAAATTTGGCCCACCATGAGCGTCGCCAATGGCCACAGTAGGAAGGAAAACCTCCTTAAGAGCAAGAGGAAGAAATCCTGAGAGGAACCAAGACTAAAAAGGGAACCCATGCTCCTCTGGTCAACACTGGATAGTAAAACAATAACAGCAGAGAATGAGATTTGACCATCATAATATGTGGAAAAGGGGAAAAGCAGGAGAAGCAATGTTTATCATTTAAAAATGCAGCAGAATCATCAGGAGGGTCAGCTCATGCAGGTGAGGTTTACACAGTGTTGTACAGCAGAAGTTCCATGGTGGTCAGACTAATCCAGAAGGCAGGTGAGCAGTGAGCAGAAGAAGCAACAGCATTGGATGTGCAGGATGGGCAGTTATTCAGCTTGACAAAGAAACACAGGCAGTTAATTTTGTTAAGAGTTATTGATTACAGTGTGCACAGAGTGCAGCAGAGACTCCAACAGGTTGAGCTATTACAGCCTAACTAAAGGGAGAGCCAGAAGGCAACAGACATCCCTGAGATGTCAGTCTACCTCCACTCTACCATCAACAAATTGAAAATGGTTCTATATAGCACCAAAAATTGTTCTTCTATTGTTACAACCATATCATGTAATGTAAAGGGATTTTATTCAGTAATTTTGAATCATATTGTTTCATTTGTCATTCAGCACCCCCCACTACCCAGAAAGAAAAGCAACTTAGAATATGTGTGTCTGTGTGTCTGTGTGTGTGTGTGTGTGTGTGTGTGTGTGTGTGTGTGTGTGTGTGTGTGTGTGTGTGTGTTTGGTGCTGGTGTAATGAATGTCTCTAATGAGGTAAAGCTGCCCTCTAGTGGTTAAAAGAGCACAGCCGTCAAACCTCTACACTCACTATCCACTGTATTACAAACACTTCACTATATTAGGCCTGTCGAACGTTTATGGACACCTTGCCTTCTCTTATATGTTTTGAGAATAATGTTAATTTTCATCATTATTTTTCAGTTTAGTATGAAAAAGTGTTATTTACTCTGAGCACATTTTACACCCAACAGTTTCATCTTCACCAAAGTGTCTTGTGTTATGAAGAGCAGGTTTTGCGCAAGTAGTGATTTGACAGTTTCCTTTTCTGAAGCACATATTTAAAAAATGATCCAAAGATGTTGTAAAGGGAAAGTTCACCAACTTTTTGAAATGTCTGCATAATTCAATCAATGTTACCAGTCATTCAGGCTGGTTTGATGTGAAATAGTTCACTGTAAAGGAAGTTTCTTTACAGTGGTGGTGAAACGGACCAATATCAATCAAATAAACATAGCCATTTTATTTACTATTCAAAACCACCAGTGAACCTGCACATGTGTTCTGAATTCATATATATATTCATATATATATTGTCTGTGGAAAGTCTCCAAAGCTTTAGATGTCTGGTTCCTATCACTGTGACCATTTCTGAATGGTTAAGTTTCTCTATAATTGAGCATTTCACATCAATCCCCCATAAGTGGAAGCATGTCACTAAGTTGCAAGTAATACGTCTTCCGACCCAAGGCAAGTCCCAAATCAGGACAGGCGAGTGTCGATTCAATACCCGAGTCCTAAGTCTCAAGTCAAGTCCCAAATCAGGACAGACGAGTCTCGATTCATGACCCGAGTCAGTACAGCAAAGTCCCAAGTCCTAATCTTTGAGTCCTAAACAAGTCCATAAGGCCATTTCAACACTGAACACAAGAGTGATGGTAACAGTAATATGGTCTTTTACTGAGAGTATGTAGTAATATTTGACTGTATATTCATTTTTTATCATTTTTTTACTCTTCCAAATAAATAAATATTAACCATGACATAACGGTACACACATGTAATAATACTTAATACAAATAAATAAAGACGTTTGCATCTAAGCCATTTAATTATGGAGAACTTTTTTAAAAATTGGTATTATTCCTTTTTAAACAGCTGAAAGCTTTTAGTGCTGAGACAACAAGGGGACAATATGTGTGGTCTTTAGCTATTTTCCCCAACTACTCCAAATGGCTGCTGTCGGAACAAAAGCTTTTATCTCCATAAGGAAAAACTGCACTTTACTTTTAACGTGAGTCAGTGGAACGAGAGTTTTTGGTCTATTTGTTTTGGTCCATTGACCATGAAAATAACACAGGCATTTTCAAATTATGCCAAAAACTGAAAACCAACAAAAATGAAGATGCAAGGTTCTGAGAAACATCAGGACTAATATTTAAAAGTGAGCTTGTTGTCCTCATAAGAAAACATGGTTTGGTGAAACCTTCTGCCGTTCAGTTATACACCGCAGGCCATCTGATTCTGCTCAATTTATCAGTCCCTTTATCAGTCCCGCTACCCCACTAAAAATAACCCGAAATGTGTTTTCCATAACTGGGTACAGAAATATTTTAAAACGTTTTGTTAAACATTACACAAAACCCCCGCGACCCTGAGGGAGAAGCGGCTTAGAAAATGGATGGATGGATTACACAAAACCTGTCGTCTCCTACTGAAAACTAATGTGTTTATTTTGAGACAGAATGTGATGTTTTTTAACACATCTGTTTTAAGAGTGTAATAGGATTATAACTGTCTCTATCAGTAGGAGTATTCCATAATATATGTCTAATCAAATCAAATTAAACATAAAACACTGATTGAATTGCTGTCAGTATAACAATAAAAACTGTATGCATAGTAAGTAAGCATTTTTGGGCAAAAGGCCATTTTTTGCCCTCATTGATTCATGGGCACAAATGATTTGAGAACAGTAGCTTCTCTTGTGTGAAAACTTCATGATGCATGATGTGGTTGGTGTAGTGTAGTGGGTAATACCTTAGACTGGGTTCAAGCTCCCTACTATACACCCTACACTATACCAATAAGAGTCCTCGGGCAAGACTCCTAACACCACCTTGGCCTACTTGTGTAAAATAATCAAATTGTAAATTGCTCTGGATGAGAGCGACAAATGCCATAAATGAATGACCCATGAAAATGCTCCAGAACTGCTTGGAGTAAAATCACTTAACATTACAAGTAAATACTTTTTTGTCTTCTCCTGTAAAGTTACCATTTGAAGATATATATATATATATATTATTTAGTTAATCTCAGCAGAAAATGAACAAATTAAACAATGCATATGTTCAATTTCCTCATCATTTTATTAAATCAGCTATAATTACAAAAGAGGTCAAAAGGTCATTTGGCTACTGTCCAAAGTCAAGTCAAGATAACTTGGAAGAGCAAAATGACATAAAAATCTCCAGCAGAGTTAATTAACAGATTCATAACCAAAGACAGTGATACCGTCAGCGTATGCGAGATACTTTGTCGGCTCTCATTTCAACTTGAAAGTCTTCCATTAGTGAGCGGTAGATAGTCTGACTAATGTTAGCAATTTTGGGTTGTGGTTGCGGTGAATGTTCCTGGACCGAAACATCGTTGTGAATGTAGTTAATAGTGTTCGCGCCAGCATTTGGCAAGCGCTAAACTCAGGAACATCTGCTGCTAGAGACAGAAGAACAATCAGCACTGTGATTCTGACTGAAGACTGGCATTAAATAGTCTTAAAACTATTATTCAACCGGAATTTATCACTGAAAAAGACAGCTAAATAATTCATTCAATGTCAGGTAAACAAACAACATCTCCAAAATGGCAACTTTACAGAAGATGAGAAAAAAACTTTTTTAACTTTGAATGGAAGTTAATGGAACTAGATTTCTTTTCAAGTAACTATGGAGCTTTTCTATTGATCCATTAATAACACAATTTTAGTACGTGGTAAAGAGCAGCTGGCAAATTCTGTACATGCAAAACCACAAAAATTGAGATATTTTGTTCCAACAGCAGTGATATGAAGGCAGTTTGCATTAATGTTTAAAGTCCATTTGAAATCAAAATGGATTTTTCATGATTCATCGTATTAAACCATTTAAGAGGCAAAGTTTTCATATAATCTTCCATCAAATTCTGATTTATGATGATATCACTGTGCACCAGTGGGCGGGGAAAATTATAATACCACGTTTCTCTTCTACCCACCCAACATCACCCCTGCCTATAGTCACACTTAATAATAGTGTGTTTTACTCAGAAATGCATCACAGAAGGAAAATGCATTATTATTTCCAGTTCACATTGACTTTAACCCTGTGGTAGTGAATGCCGGAAAATACAAGCTTCCAGTGGAACAGAAGCATGATGGGTGGAACTGGATTTGGAACCAACTGTGCAGCGAAAGGACTCTGTAAGCTGTAGCAGATAAGTGGTGTAGTTCACTTCATGTGGGTTTCCTCCTATATTTAGACAAGACGGACAGTGTGGTTAGTATCTCAGCTTTTGTGCATAATGATCTCAATAAGGTCCTAATAAAAGAGAACACGAATTTCAGTCTGGCCTGTCAGCATTACAGGATATAAGGAACCAATCAGAACACAGGGTTATAATTGGCAACCAAAGCACAAGTTTCAAGTAACCAATCAGATCACAGGCAGATCACAAGTAAGCAATCAGAGCGCAGGATTCCAGTAGCCAATCAGATTGCAGGATTTAACAAGCCAGTCAAAGCAACAGGATTCAACTAGCCAAGTGTGTCCAAGATTACAGTGGCCAGTCAGTATGGAGGATTCCAGCAGCATATCAGAATGCAGGATTCACCTAGCCAATCAGTTCAGAGGATTCCAGTAAACAATAAGACACCATCATGATTCAATCACCCAATCAGTAGCCAATTAGATTGCTGAAGTCAACTAACCAATCAGAGTTCGTAATTGCAGTAGTTTTACATGCCTGGATTAAAGTAGTCAGTCAGAACACAAGAGACTAGCAGCCAATCAGAATTCAGAATTCAACTAGTCAATCAAAGCACCTGATTCCAATGGCCAATCAGATTGCAGGATTCAAATAGTCAGCATGCAGAATTCCAGTAGCTATTCAGATTCCTGGATTAACAGGATAGTAGGATCGTAGTAGCCAATCAGAATTCTTGATTCAACTAGTCAATCAGGGCATATGGGTCCCAGTAGCCATTCAGATTCCAGTAATTGTTTAGATGCCTAGATTAAACTAGTCAGTCATAGTGCAGGAGACTGGTATCCAATCAGAATTCATAATTCAAGAAGCCAGTCAGTCAGATTGCAGGATTCAACTAGCCAATCAGAGTGCAGAATTACAGTAGCTATTCAGATTCCTGGATTCAAGTAGCCAGTCTGAGCAGGAGACTGTTAGCCAATCAGAATTCATGATTCAACCAGTCAATCAGAGTGCCCTATTCCAATGGCCAATCAGATTGCAGGATTTAATTAGTCTAGTCAATCCAAATGCAGAATTCCAGTAATGGAATGCTGGAATAAAGAAGCCAATCAGAGTGCAGGATAGCAGTAGCCAATCAAACTTCTTGATTCAACTAGCCAACCAGAGCGCCCTATTCAAATGGCCAATCAGATTGCAGGATTTAATTTGTGATCAGAGTACAGAATTCCAGTAGCCATTCAGTTTATTGGCATAAAGAAGCCACTCAGAGCGAAGGATAGTGATAGCCAATCAGAACCCTTGATTCAACCAGTCAAACACAGCGCCCTATTCCAATGGCCAATCAGATTGCAGGATTCAAGTAGTCAATCAGAGCGCAAGACTCAACTGGGATTCCTGCGCTCTGATTGGCTGGTTGAACCTGCTTTAGAAACTCTATGTGTAAAAATCGCTCATCTTTCTTCACTGTCTCGGTCAGGGGCGGCTGTTAACGTATAGATTCATAATGGCTACAAATCAGGACGCCGCCTAACCAGCCCTGTGCGCGGAGAGCGCTGAATGCAGGCTGCGGCGGTGCTGCGGCGCGGTGAGCGGCAGATGGAGCTGTACGGTCAGCATATTTCCTTTGTCCGGCTCCTGCGCGCTTCTCCTGTTTCAGGTGTTGCTGTTTGATCCCTCCCGCTCTCCGTACAGGAATTTCAGCTGCCTGACGTCACCCAACGCGAGAGGCGGCTGCCGCTCCTCGCCGTTCACGCAGAGGAGAGCTGGGTTTACTACAAACTCTGTGTTTCTCCCCTCTGTCCCGCGTTCTTCATGGTTTTTAAACGCTTTCGGTCCGAAGCAGCATCACGGGTGAGCGGCGAGAACATCACTGAAATCTGGACCAGCATGTGAACTTCAACCCAGTCAAACCAGCCGCAGCGAGTAGATGGACGAGCAAGAAGGTAAACACAAAAAGACAGACGACACCGCCAACACGAACCGAGCCGCTGTAGCGTTCATGTCCACAGCCTGCAGGAGCCACGGGGCTGAAGGCAGCTTCATATTCGCCAGCGTCTTGTTGAATTGTCCCGTTCCACCTTAAATAGTGCAGCCGTTACGCTCCGGTGCTTCAGTAAAAATAAACGTATAGGTACGAAAGTAGCAGCTCTAAACTACTTACAGGGGAACTCCACCCAATCCTTGAAACTTCCACATGATTAAATGGCTGAGATGGAAACAAAGCCACTCAGAGTGGGTTGGTGTGAAACGCTCAGACTTGGCGTGTCAGAAATGTTTACAGTGGCGGTGATGGGAACCAGACGTCTGAAGAAGCCTTTTAAAGCCTTCTTGAATGAAACGGTTAAGGATGGTAGTTTAATGCTAAAGGTTAGGCTTAAATTGTAATTTAATCCGTTCGTGGCGGAGGGGTACGAGCATGGCAATGAAAGGCAAAATAGACCCCAATGAAAATGTTTTCTTTCATTCTTTTATGACTGTTGTACCATCATCAACATTACATATTAAACTCGTGTATGTTCACTGATCGTTTTGGATAGTTAACCTCTTATTCTCCAGCCTATATTTTATTTTATTTATTTATTTTTATTTTTGTAAACCCCCCCCCCCTTTAAATTAACAGAACGTGTTTTATGATCTACACATATTGCTGTATGCTTACAGTTTACTGCTGAAAGCCAAAAAAATCAGATGCTCTTTGTATTATTATATAAAAATGTTTTTTTACAGAGCGGATCACTGAAGAGACGCAATCTGTTTATAGTTTATAGCCCAGATTTGTGGGAAAATGGGGCGATTTTCGGTAGATAAATAAATGAGTGACTTCAGCTTCTTTTATTATAAGGGTTTAAAGTTACGTTACCCATCTATTTGACGGGAAAGAAGAGTTACAGCCTCATACGACACCCACCTTTTGAATGTAGCTTATGAAATATGAAAGTTATGAAGAATACGATGAAGTGCGTTTTGGAACCACCGGTGGTTCCAATGCATTTAAGAGGCTACTAAAATGGTTACATTTGTGTTGTAGACATGGTGGCCCCTGGTTCCTATCACCACCACTGTAAAGAAATTAGAGTCTATAGCTTTCTCTACAGTTAACCACATCACATCAAACACCTCGGAATGACTCTTTACATCTCAAGGGCCGAATTATTCAGACGTTTTGAATATTTGCTTTTTTAAGTTCTATTCCCCATTCATTTATTTCATCATTTGTTCAGCACTTTGAATGACCACAGTGTATGGCAGGTGCAACATAAGTCACCTTGCTTTGTCTTGCCCTTGCGATAAAGACATGCACTGATGTGCCACTGAGGTAAAGTCTAATAAATACAGATATGACGCTCTGCTTTTAGCTATAAATTCTGCATTTGCTAGCCAGCCAAAAAAATCAAGCTCTCATGCCTGAGGTGCTTGTAGTTTTTCAAGAAACCTCATCAGAGGAGGGTTTTCTAGTCTTTAAGCTGGAAAATCTCGCCCTCTATTCTGCAGTGGCACCTCTGCAAGAGGTGGATAGGCATGTTTACAGCAGATGTAACTATGGTTAATTTTTATTTTGGTAGGAGTGCCCCTTTAAGTCACAAAGAAGAGCAGATGCTGTTGTCAGCAAAGCATAATGAATTAAACAGAGGAGTCTGTGAGTAAATACTGAAGTAAAAGTGCAAAGAAGTGAAAAAAGAGGAAAAAGTAGGAGTTTAATTGTTTGAAAATACTCCGATGAAAAGTACAGGTTCATCAAAATGTATCTTTTATGTACATGTAACTGAGTAAATGTAAATATCCACCTCTCGCTTAATGGTACACCCTGAATTGGCCAGATCCAGAAAAAAGTGCAAGTGAATAAAAATAGGTGGCTTAGCCTAGTTTAAAGATCCTCCCCTACTAAAAATAACCGGAGACACACTAACGTAAACCATATTTTAGGCTGGCTCTCTTGGACACTGATCAGCATGAAGCGATTACATAATGGGAAAGTAGTCACATTGCTAAATTCTGCCTGTGCCAAAGCAGCAAGTCAGTTTGAAGAACTGTGAAAGAATTTGTGGTACTTGTGAGTGGATACTAATCAGATGGACTGGGTTATTGGTGTGTGCCCAAACCACAGATAGGACGGAGCGCGTGTGCGTGGGATGCGGAGGCAGGATTCAAGATGCTTTCCACGTCAAGGTCCTCAAAGACGTCTGGCACAACGCTTGTTTTCGGTAAGTCCTTGTCTTAACAGCTCTTTAAAAGGGACCAGCCTGTTCTTTCCAGGAATTAGGAAACGTAACGGGCCAATTTCTGTGAAGGTGTTTTCTTTTCCGCCCCAAAAATGTATTGATTTATTTATTGTGCACTCTCAAGAGATTTGATGTTAGGGGAATTCCACTGATTTTTCTGAAATGCCTGCATAATTCAGTTGTTCCGGTCATTCTGAGCAGTTTGATGTTAAAAGGTTGATTATGGAGAAACCTGCTAACTCTGATATCTTCACACTGGTGGTGATAGGAACCAGGGGACACAATGCCTACAACTGAACTTGACCTACTCCAGTGAGCTTACATGTGTCTTCTGAGTGTTTATATGTAATGATGACATAGTTAAAATATTGGCAAGTCTTAGAAAGCAAGTTTTCTTTGGGAGTGCCCTGCATGTACCATGAAAGGCATTTTAAATGACATTTTAGGTCAAAACATTAAAAAAATTAAAAACAATATCTTGGGTTTCAGACAGTTTATCCACAATCATTTCATGTCACAATATTCTGTGAGGCTTTTAGAGGCATTCATATTTTCAAGTGTACCTCATTTTTGAGATGTGTCTGTAAACTATTCAGACAAGTTTTCCTGCAGCGAATGCTCTGAATGACTTTGTTTACATCTTAATAATTTACAATAATGTATTGTAATTAAAATAATAAAAGTTGGTGAAATTCCCCTTCAGCACATCTGCATGTCTAGTTAAAGGGCCCATGTCAAACACTTTCATGTATTGGATTTTTTGTTTTTGTTGAGGCCCACTTAACATCTGTGTAGTATATGAACCAAAAATGGCCCAATAATCCATTTTTACATGATCATTTCCAGCCCCTCTTCATCCCTTTGAATTAAGGGGGTTGCTTTATTACTGTGCCTTTAAGGTAGATCTAAGATAAATGATCTCTTCAGGTTGAGTGCACTGCGTTGCGCCTCATACAGAAAGCACTCGCAGCTGAAACGCTGCTTATAACTTCAGTGTGAATGGGTGGAGCTAAATTGCTGTAGGCTGAATAGGTGGATGTATAGAAATGGGTTGGTTCTTGTGGAATCATAGAAGCTGAATTCAAAACAGGCTGTTTTTGCAGCTTAGTTCTGATTTATGGACTGTATGACTTGGGAGTGAGTGGAGTGTTTACAGGTTATTTCAAACTCCTTTATTTAAAAAAAGCAAGGAATTTTTTTTTCCATGATAAAAGCGCTTTAAGGACAATTCTTGTTGTGTGACTCTTATATACATTTACGATGGTATGATACAAAGTGTGCTTAAATAGGTCCCTCAGAACGTGTGCCTGTCATTGTTGAAAGTGTACAGTTGACTGCTTGTTTTCCCCACTCAGTAAGATATACAGAGATGCAGGTAATGACCATATGTGTGAACACATAATTTAGATGGAATGTGAGAACACCGCCACACACACACACACACACACACACACACACACACACGCAACGAAATACCAGCAGCACTTATTTAACCGTTGTGTAAATATTGATCAGTATAAGTAAAACATTAAAGTATGAGGAAGCAATTCCTCAGAGGTGCTCCAGCAGCCTGTCATGAATTTGGGAGAATCACTGCCAGTCCAGGCCGTCTTCCTGCATATTTGCATACAGGACAGGTTCTGTAGCCTGTCAAGCGAATGAGTAAGCTTAGAGGAGTCCTGCAGTGGGACAACTGTCTTTGTGTCTGTGAGGACCTGCATGTTTACGTTCCTGCAGATTAAGACTCTCTCATTGTGAACACTGTTTATATGAGACGCTGATTCCACAGAAATGAAAGTGGTTTGTCATTTAAATAGAATGAAGTGTTGATTCTGTAGAAAGTTGATTCACTCTGCTGATACCGGTGCTTGTCTCTCTCTGTCTCTCTCATTCTATCTTGCTGTCTGTCTCTGTCTTCTCTCTCTCTCGTTCTCTCTCTCTCTCTCTCTGTCTCTGTCTGTCACGGTCTTTGTCTTCCCCATCTCTGCCACCTCTCTCTTTTTTTCATTTTGTCTTTCTATAACCCTTTCTTCTTCTTTCTTTTTTCCCCCCTTTCTTTCTTTAACTCTCTCTGTCTCTGTTTCTCTCTCTCCTACACCCCCACTCATTTTGTCTCAATTACCCTTTTTAGCTCACCTTATATTTTTATTTTTTTATTTTTCTTCCTGCCACTCCTTTTTTTTAACTTTTTGTTCTTCCTCTTTTCCTTTGTTCACTCTTTCTCACTCTGTCTTACTCCCCACTCACCTTGTCTTGATTACCCATTTTTTATTTTCTGCTCTCTCTCTCTCTCTCTCTCTCTCTCGCTCGCGCTCTCGCTCTCTCTCTCTCTCTCTCTCTCTCGCTCGCGCTCTCGCTCTCTCGCTCTTGCTCGCGCTCTCTCTCGCTCTCGCTCTCGCTCTCGCTCTCGCTCTCTCTCGCTCTCTCTCTCTCGATTAATCATTGGTAGGGTTAAGTGGTTTTTGAGCACGTTGCTGTGAGTGAAGAGGGTCAAAGTCTTTTTTCAGGCTGAGCTGCTTGTTTCTGAATGATCAGCTCTCTGGTTTTATGAGTTTAAAAAAGGGCCAAAGTCTTGTTTTGTCCATATTGCTGAAACCATTCAGTAATTAGGTGACCAAGCAAAATCAATTGGAGCTGACCTCAGACACGTCCCACCTCGGTATACACTGGGGGGTCATTTAAACCTGGAAATAAACAACAAAGTTTTAGAATTTTTACAAATTTGACAAATCAAATGAAGATTGTTTATTTTATTGAATATTATGCATTATTTCTAGCTCACTATTCGATTGTGTGCAAATTTGTGTCATTAACCATGTTAAGGCCTTTTAGATTAGAGTTTTAAGTCTTGAGAGATTTGAGTCTTGAATTTAATTCTGAAGCTTATGTTCAGGAAACTCTGAGGTGGTCCTAATATGCTCATCAGAGACTTTTGCACAAAGGTGTGGAGCCCGCACTATTGCTCACTGTTATTAAAGAAAAATTCTAACATTCATGTTTTGATGGTTTCAATTTTCACTTAAGTAGTAATGCTGGTCATATAGTTTCTAGTATTACATATTAATATTACATGTCTTTTATAGTATTTATAGTATTTTTGCTGTCAGTACTGAACCTCAAGTCGCCTTTATTTATACAATCATATGCAAATGTTTGAAGACTTCTGGTCAAATTGCATGTTTTTTGTTGATTTTGGTGCACAATTTCTGGAAATATGTTAATAAATAAAATGCAAGATGGAAGACCGAGGGCAATGAAATGCACAAAACCCAGATAATGCAAATCAATAATGCATATAACCTGCAAAATGATGTTGCCCTCACTCTTAATGAAAGTAAATTGAAACTAAATAGTTCTTGGCCAGGATGCACAGCTCTAGAAAAGCTTTCCTTGGTTATATCTTGTTTACAAATGCGGTTCTTTAAAGAACCCTTTATTGAAGTCCTCTTTAGTGATTCGGTTGGTGTCTTTTGTATGGCGTCACTCCAAAGAACCCTTTTATTTTTGGCACTTTTATTTTTAAGAGTGTTGTGAAACCTGGTGGAAAGTGTGAGCCTACATGACTGTAAAAGATTCCAGCCTGTTTTCTATGGGAGTGAAAATTTCTGCCTCCCCCTTTTTTTATGTGACATCAAACGTTTTGGAGTTCCTCTGCAGCTGTTGTGGTCGTGTAGGCCAGGTTGGCAGCGTCCTGATTGAGTTAGCGAGGCGGGCCGGGGGTCTGCTGCCTCTTTAGACTGGCTCATTAATAAGAACAGAGCAGAGCAGCCTGCAGGCAGTCTTGCATAACCTGGACCAAGAATGGAAAAGGGTGTTTTGCACCTCTTCCAATCAAATTCTCATTAGATTTAATGGGAGCTGAAATCTATGTTTGCAATCGCACTGAATTAGGGCTAGGAGGTGAAGGCCAAGACTCAATCTGGATTTGAAAAGCTGTTTCTTTCAAGCAGTTCATTAAAGCTTCAGGCCAGATTAAAGCTCTGATTAGTGAATTCCTTTAGCACATGTTAAAGTAATTAGTACATCCTGTTGTGCACAATTAAAGCAGTAGTTCAGCAGTAAAATAGACTTGACGTGAAGTCCCTCCTTACCTGAAATGCAGCTAAGCAGTTCACGTCTTTAGTTTCGCAGTGGAGCTTATGTAGCTACCAAAAAGCGTACACCAGTTAGGATTATGCAGATGCCTAGATGAGGGGTGGGCAACATGCGGCTCTTTTGCTGCGCTGTTGTGGCTCCACGGCAGAATTGGATTTTTAGGTAAAAAATAAAATCCTCCTTTGCAGTAAAATAAAGCTCTGCTGATCATTCGACACTTTTTTTTTTAACAATAAACGGTCTTAAACGCTGGAGTTAATGTAGCTGGTATCTGCTAATTCGTTTGATTTGCAGACTGCTGGTCACCATAGCAACAGCTCTTGTCTAGCTAGTAGCTAACGAAACAGCAAGAAGAAAGATTTAAGACAAACATTGATCATTTGATGAATTTTGATAATTGATAACTCCTGATATGTTTAATCTACAGTGAGAAACTGTCACACACAAAGTTGTGAGGCTGAAGTTGGCTTTTCTTTCGCCAGCTTCTCATTCGAATTTACCCATTCCACCTTAAATGGTGCAGCCTCAGGTACCATTTAAGGTGGAATGGGTAAATTCGAGCGAGAAGCTTCAGCCTAGTAAAAAATCAAACGTTGAAAGACGTTTTACAAGAAACTGTTCTACTTTTGCGGAAAAGTTTCCTGCCAGAGATGCGAGGACGACGTTGCATGTGTCGAGAATACATGACGTGCAATGAAAATAAACATTACCTCTTGCAAGAGGAAAACAGTTCTTTTAGCTAACAGTAGCATTGTGCCAGCTAGCTTGTTTCATACAGGCAGTAAAAGAACTTGCGCTAGAGGAATTTGGGGGTGGGTTTTAGAGGGCTTGTAACCTTGTTTGATAGATTTCATTTTAATTGAGCTCAACAAAAGTTCAACAGGCTGTCCACAGTTGTATATCTGAGATCACATCTGACCCTGCAAGTCTAACTTTTAGCCTATTCTTTTGTGGCTTAAAACATTTACATTTTATATTTATGGCATTTGGCTGACGCTCTTATCCAGAGCAACTTACAATTTGATCATTTTACACAAGTAGGCGAAGGTGCTGTTAGGACTCTTGCCCAAGGACTCGCATTGGTATAGTATAGGGTGCTTAACCAGGTAGGGGATTAAACCCTAGTCTACAGCGTAGAAGGCAGAGGGTTTTTTTTTTTTTTTTTTTTTTTGGACATTACAGCTCAGCACAGTTTGAAAGAAATATAATGAATGTAGACATGCAGTTTGCATAATGCTAATTACTATAAGCTTCCATTGTCGGTTACAATAGCCTCACGGTCAAATGACAAGCCAAAGAAACAGACATGTCTTGACTGCCGACTACATTTGCAGCAAGAGTTTCTTTAACGTAAATGACAGAAGCAGCTCTGAGGCCCCTGAACGCACTAGATTAGTCTGCATATGATCCGTCTGTGCTAACGGGGTCCACGTGGTTTACTGTAACCCCTCCACACTGGGGCAGGTAGGGACGTCTCTCTGCAGCGCTGCAGTCTGCCCTTACATTCCTAGACGGCGATTCAGCGCCCCTCCAGACACACAGCCCCACTGTTATTTCCACTTCTGGAAATGTCTGCTTGTCAGTTGTCCAATTAATGCCCCTTTGTGATCGAGATGGCTGTTTTTAAGCACCAGCATGGGAGGGACTGGAATGCATGCAGGCCTGCTAATTGTGTTTGGATTTCCCTTTTAACATAGGTTTGCCTTTCAATTAACATGTCACAGTGTTGTGGGGAGCTTCTCGTCCTCCCACTCTGACAGCAGCGGTTTGTGGTTTAGCCTTAACAAAAGGTCACCTTTGTCCTCGGGTCCCTTTTTGGATGTTGGAGACAAATCATCTGTGCATTGCTGACAGACAGACCTCATCATACGTGTTGCAGCCATAAAGTTAGGAAACTATACTAGCTTTGTCAAAATTAAGTTTTTATTTTTTCATTAAAGAATGGCTTTGAGTTTATATCTGAATTAACAGCATGCAGCTTACTGTTTCTCAAAGTGATCTGATTCCAAATGTAGTTGATCAGCCAACTCTGCTGTCTTCTTTAGTTTTGCCCTGGGTTTGTTTTCAATGAGAAGAGCCTGAGCTGAGAGAGTTGGAAGAGTCCAGAAAAATCCCAGCATGCCCCGGACATCTGAACGCGTTTGTTGTTGAAGCCAGAGCTATGAGGCTAATGTAGCTAACAAGCAATGTAAACATTGTGTAATAAGTATTGTGTAAATTTAGTGTGTGTGTGTGTGTGTGTGTCTGTGTGTGTGTCTGTGTGTGTGTGTGTGTATATATATATATATATATATATATATATATATATATATATATATATATATATATAAATTAATTAATCTCTATTTAATAATCTGAAGCGTTATCATTTTCAAGGCACCAAAATGTAGCCTACAAAACAAACGAAAAAAAAACAACCTTTTTGCTGGTTTAGCTGAATTCATGCTAGGTACCCATATCGTCCTCCTTCAGAGTGCAACTAACTGCACACGTTTCATTCTAAGCCAGGGATGCTAAAAGAGCCAAGATGCCTAAGAAATCACTTGTGTGACTTTTTAAATTTCAGGTGATGAGGAAACTGCTCAGGGTTAGATAGCCATGGAAGCCCAACAGGTTTGATGATTCTGCTTAAATCTGTAAATATATTGATCTTTATCACTACTGCTCTGGTAGAGGAGCCTTACTCCTCTTTCCTTGTTTCTTTTTATAGATAAGTGTGTCATTCAGTGTCTCTTGGGTGTGTGATGAGTCTAGTTTTAGACAACAGTCAGACCTTTTGGCCAACTAGGAAGATTTTTAGCCGGGGACACTTCTAGACTGTTACCAACAAAAGGTTTCAAGGTGCAGCTTTAATGGGCCCATATCCTGCATTTCCGCTTGTAACGTTTGTGGTTTCATGTACAAAAACAGTTTAAATTCATTTTTCTATCAAGACCATTTTTCAGCATTTAGAATTTAACGAGCCGTTTTTGTCACTGATTGTTTAAAACCTTGTGTCTCCAAAATGGGAACTGTACAGGAGAAGGGACAAAAGATGCTTTACTTTTAATGCAAGTCAATGGAACCAGACTTTTTGTCTAACTAATTTTGGGCAGTGTCTTTTGGTCCATTTATCATGAAATTTACACACTATGTAAAAGGCAACAGTCCCCCCCCCAATTATGTCAAACTGATGCATGAAAAAAATGAAGATACAATGTTTTTGTTCCAACAACAGGGATATGTAAATGACCTTCTGATTGGCTGCAGTGCATTGTGCCTCATTTAGAAAGCACTCAGAGCTGAAACACTCTTTAGAACTTCAGCATGAAGGGACGGAGTTAAACTGCTAGAGGCTGAATAGATAGATGTATGCAAATGAATTGGTTCCTGTAACATCAAACATTAAAAATAGACCCTTTTGAAGCATAGTTTACTTTGCGCTTCTTACTTTTTATATAGCATTTCATTGAATTAATGTTTTTTTTAATATTTTGTCATTTAAGAATTTCAAATGCGAATATGGAATGTTAAGAAGCAAATGAAGTTACTTGTATTGACTTTGATTAATAGAAGCTACTGGAAATGTATTGGTGTGTTTAGCAAGCATAGTATGAGCTCTGAGTGTTAAAGTGAAAGGCTAATAAAAATGATCCGACCATCAGCCATTGACCAGTCTGGCTCTAGAGAAACCAGACTCGACCGAATTCATGATCTGTGTGGCTGCGGCAGGTAGTGATGTGCCATCTTTATAGGCCAGCATCACTCTACTTTTTTTTCAGTAGCTTTATTTCAAAGTAGCATCCTCTGAATGGAGCTCGTTTCTACTTGCTACGTGCCAAACAGTTTCCTTTTTTTCAGACAGTGGCTGCAGCCGAGGAAGTTAACAATGGAGTCATGCTGAAAATTCAGAGCTTTTTTTAAGAGCACTTGAAACAACAACTGTGTTCATCCATTCCCCCCATTTCCTCTCGCTGTCCTGTCTGAGACACACAGCACCTTCTGTGCTTCATGCAGAAAATCTAAAACAGTTGTACACTCGTCTGTCTCTCTCCCTCTTTCTCTTTGTTCCTCTGAGGAGGTAGAGTTGTCTGATAAAGGTAGGAGTGTAAGCAGCGTGATTAAGGTTTGGATAAGAGTGTGTGAGGTGGTAAACACACATCTCTGTTATTTTCACTCTTGTGGAATGAAGGAAGAGGAGGACTGTTTGTTCTCTTGTGTTTGTCTTGGAGTGTGTCAGCGTTTGAATGCCTTTCACCTGCGCGCTCTCTCTCTCTCTCTCTCTCTCTCTCTCTCTCTCTCTCTCTCTCTCTCTCTCTCTCTCTCTCTCTCTCTGTCTCTGTCTCTGTCTCTGTCTCTGTGTGTGTGTGTGAAAGTGGTACACACTTAAAAATATGGTTCTTCAAGTGTTTGTTAGTAAAGAAATTGATTCTGTATAGAACCATGGACACCTTTTGCATGACTAAAGGGTTCTTTGCATCATGAAGTAGTTCAGATTGACTGAGAATGTGCTGTATCTGTTTCTGTGTAGAACATTTCAGAAAGCAGTTTTATATAGCACCACATTGGGTTCTTCTATGTTACAAGCTTGACCTCTTATCAATAGCGGAATGCTTTTTTGGTATATAAAACCCCTTTCAGGAATGTTCTATATAGAACCATCTACAGCACATTCTCCATCAAAGCTGATGTGGGATGATAAATCTGGTAATCTGTGTTACTGGAGGACTGATTGAACTGAGAAGATTACTAGTAGTGAACAGGTTTGCAAGTGATAAGTTTAGCGTCAGTGTCGTACTGGACTTCAGGGATCATGGGAGTGGCAGTGGACTCAAGCAGGTGGTGAGAGAGAAAAAAGGTACTAAAAAGTATCATATTCAAACAGCCAACCAGTAATTACATACAAAATGTACGGAAAATATTTTCCACACATATTTGGAAAACATTTACTGTTTTATTTACACATTGAGGACAAAAAAAAACAACAAAAAATGTAGCCTATGTAAAAAAAAAACCAAAAAAAAACTATGGCATATTTTATGTTTTTTTTCCAGTGTTTTAAATGCAGCAAAAAATAAAATTATGCATGTAATTTACAGAAATTTTAAGTCATTTGAAGTTTGATGAGGATGTGTTAGTTTAAATTCAACAAAAAGTGTAACTTCATCAGGAGTGTTTAACCTCTTATTCTGTGGGCTATGTTTTGGTTTGTCCATCTGCATTTACACTTACAAGTTGTAAGGCAAATTATTAAGTAACTTTGTGAAATTAATGTAAATGTTCATTTTATTTACGTATTTATTTATTTATTTATTTTTAAAAGCTCCCCTCAAATTAACAGAAAATATTTTATGATCATACACATATTGTTATATGCTTACAACTTACTGCTGAAAGCCAAAAATCTAAGATGCTCTTTGTATTATTTTATAAAAATCATTTTTACAGAGCAGAGCAGAGCAGATCACTGAAGAGACACCATCTGTTTATAGTTTATAGCCCAGATTTGTGGGGAAATGGGTCGACTTTCAGTAGATAAATAAATTAGTGAATTCAGCTTTTTATTATAAGGGTTTAAAGTTACATTACCCATCTATTTGACTGGAACGAAGAGTTACAGCCTCATATCATATCACCCACCTTTTCAAAGTAGCTTATGAAATATGAAAGTTATAAAGAATATGACGATGTGTGTTTTGGAACCACCGGTGGCCTCAAGGAGTTGAAGAGGTTACGTCTGTAATTGCAATGTGGTATTTTCTCAGTGTCTTGCAGCCTTAGTATGTGGCTTGCTAAATGAAGTGAGCAGTGAAGACTGACGCTATTCAGCGTGAGATTTGTCTGCTGTGTGACTGATCAGTGCGTGTTTGATGTTTTAGAGACTCAGCAGACTCGGGCAGGTGTTATAACTGTGGGTGTAGAAGCAAAACCTTTCAGGCCCATCCAGGTGAAAGTTTATCTGAAGGTGGGGGGTGTAGGTGTGTGTAATGTATGCACACACCTGGAGGTCCTCTGTGACGGTCACAGGTTTTCCTCACTGACATCAGCGGATTTAAGATTGTGTGAGAGAGAATGATTAACCAGTCCTCAGATCCATATGGCTTACCAGATGTTACTGTGACATCACCACGCACACATTGCACAACTCGCACACTGATTAGGCCTAGTGTGTAATAGAACAGGAACATCAGCTTCAGCATTTGAGAGTTTCTTGTGTCGTTGTTGGACAGTGAGAGCACCTGTATACTGTCTGAGAAACGTTTAGGGACACCAAGCTTTATAAAACGATTTTAATACAAATGAACCTCTTTTGGTTGACACTTTGCTGCAACTTAACAAATTACATACTAGCAGTAGTGTAGTGGCTAACGTTGCTGCCCCCCATGAGGGAAACTAGGGTTAGACTCCTTAGGCAAGTACACTATGCTATACCAGTAAGTGTGTTTACCAAACAAGACCATTTGATGAACATCATACTGTTGAAGCTAAATCTACCCAAAGTTTTGGCAAATACCTGCTTTATGACAAGAAAAGGCCATTTTTGCAGGTAATTGTCCATACAAATGTCAATACAATATCTAAGAACTGAGAAATGAATATTTGAGCATCTCTCATTTGCCATCTTTAATGGATCAAAATTAGACATCTGGGAGCATTTGGTCAGAATAAAGTGGTCTCATACTATTTTAACTTGTATTGTTTCTTTTCCAGGCAAAGCATCCATTAAGTACATATGATTATTTTTTTTGCCTCAGGAGAAAAGCAGAAAACAGGTTGCCTCTGTCCAAAAAAAAGAAATTAGCAGCTGGCCTTTACATTGTGTGAAACTTTCATGGTGAATGGAGAAATGCCCATGTGTCAAACACACATGGGCATTAGTCTATTTATCATGAAACTCTTGCCCGTGGCACAATCCTGTCTGGGCGGTGGAGATGTCTCTGTAGTGACAAATCTCTGTAGTGACAAATCACACTTCATCTGGCAATTTGATGGACGATGTTTGGCTGTTGCCAGGAGAACGGTATTGTCTGACTGTGTTGTGCCAAGTGTAAAGTTTGGTGGAGGGGGGATTATGTTGTGGGGTTATTTTTCAGGAGTTGGGCTCAGCCTCTTAGTTCCAGTGAAAGGAACTCTTAATTCATCAGCAGACCAAGAGATTTTGGACAATTTCATGGTCCCAGCTTTGTGGGAACAGTTTGGGGACGGCCCCATCCTGTTCCAACATGACTGCGCACCAGTGCACAAAGCAGGTCCATAAAGACATGGATGAGCGAGTTTGGTGTGGATGAACTTGACTGGCCTGCAGTCCTGACGTCAACCTGACAACACCTTTTGGATGAATTAAAGCAGAGACTGCGAGCCAGGCCTTCTCGTCCAACATCAGTGCCTGACCTCACAAATGTGCTTCTGGAAGAATCGTCAAAAAGTCCCGTAAACACACTCCTAAACCTTGTGGAAAGCTTTGCCAGAAAAGTTGAAGCTGTTGTAGCTGCAAGGGGTGGGCCATCATATTAAACCCTATAGATTAAGAATGGGAAGTCACTCAAGATCATATGCATGTGAAGGCAGACGAGCGAATACTTTTGGAAATATAATGTACTTGTTTATTTGTTTTAACAACCATAGATTTAACAAAAAATACACTGAAGCCTCAGCAGCTAAATATCATAGCAAATTTCCAGTGTTTTCAATTTTGTCTACTAAGGCTACACATAAAGCTGCCTTATATAATGGAGTGAGACTATCTGTGTTGGACTTGTGACAGCAGACCAACTGTGACTGCTAACAGCGTAGCTGTAACTGGTAACAGCAACATAACTGACTGGAAATACTTGAGGAGCTGGTACTGGTAACAGCAGTGTAACTGTGGTAACAGCAGAGTGGCCATGTCTGGTAACAGCAGAGTGGCCAGAAGGCTGGTTTCTTCACTCTGGCTGTCGGTGTTCTGCACACTAATATTTTTTTTTTTTTTTTTTTAAGTGTTTTGTCTCATTCCAGAAACCGAGCTTGTGATCTCCACATTCCACTCTAACAAAGCCCTTGCTGGGCAGTGGTCAGAGTCCAGATCAGTGGGCAGTGCTGAGGCCGTTTCTGGCTAATGTGATCTTTATCAGAGCGGCTCTCAGCACTGAGCGGAACATGCTCTTTTTCACACTGCTATATTTTTATTCTCTCTCTCTCTCTCTCTCTCTCTCTCTCTCTCTCTCTCTCTCTCTCTCTCTTTCTCTTTCTCTTTCTCTTTCTCTTTCTTTCTTTCTTTTCTCATTCTTCCATCGTTCAGTGTTCTATGGAGAAAGATCTTTAAGCTGAACACAATGTTCCAGACACCTCACAGGAGACTTTTCTCTTTTGCCCGTCTACATGAATCAGTCACTGGCCCACGGCGTTCAGAGCACATATGCAGGCAGGACTTGAATAAGACATGAAAAGCTTTTGTAAACCACTGCCCCAAATCTGCACATGGATCTTTTAAATAGGTCTGGAATATGCCAGGAAACAAAGAAAACCAGGCACTGCACTGACTCAGTTCCAGTTTGCAGCCCAGTTCCAGGAGCAGAACACGCAGCAGCCAGGACATTGGGTGAAACTTGAAGCGACAGTTTGGCAAAAAAATCAGATGTATGCAATTTTCATAAATCTGTTGATGGCTGTTCCATCAGCCAAGACACATGTGATGCCTCATGTTTCCTTATTTAGTTTTACACTCAAGTTGCGAGGCTCATAAGCTAAGCTAACAAGTAAGTGCAAGCTTACGTGTACCAGTTAACATTGTACAAACTGCATACCTGAATCATTGCACCCCTGCCTCAAATAGTCGAGCTGTAAAGAAGGAATGAAACCTTACTCATGATTTCTGATACTGGGTTCACAATTCAGTGTTCTCACAATATGTTGAACAAAATTTAAAGTAAGGAAATTAAAACTATAATCTTGTTATTGCAGAGCTTACTATTGAATTTAGAACCATTTTTGCCAACTGTGTTTGCACACCGTGGAATTAGACCTCCGTGTTTAACCCATTTGTGCGATGAAACGTGCATGCACTCTAGTGGACACACACACTAGGGGGCAGTGAGCACATCTGCCCGGAGTGGTGGGTAGCTCTATCCACGGCGCTCAGGGAGCAATTGGGGGTTAGGTGCCTTGCTCAAGGCAGCCGAGGGGATCGAACCAGCGACCCCTGTGTTGACAGTAGAGCTGGGTGCAGGAGGAGCTCTGGAGAGACTTGTTTATTAGTGCTACATGTTTGAAAACTTTAATGGTCAATTTCAGTTGCATTTAGTGCAAATAGTAATAAATAGATTGCCTGTTCTCCTCAATGTGTTGCTACATCTCCCTGAGGTGCACTGTCAGTTTTCCTTTGCAATGTCATGATTTCACAATGCACTGTTACTGAAGCCACTGAAAAGTGGCCAGTCCTCTATTGTTAATCTTACATAAACTTGATTATGCACTTTCTAGCATGTATGACTTGCTGTTTCTTTGTCATAAAGGCATTTTGAAGCCTAGCTTTGGTTTGTACTTCTCCATTATCATCGATAAGTGTGTCATACAGCAGCCATTTGGGAATACTAAACAACTTGATGCAATTTCAAGTCAAGAGGCTTTTGTCATTCCGTCTATGTAGAAGTACACAGTGGAGTGAAAATACGTTCCTCAAGGAGCAACACCGTGAAACAAGGAGCAAAAAGTACAAAGTGCGAACGTGGAGACATTTGAGTATATGATGCAGGTATGTAGTTTGTGCAGTGGTAATTGGAAGTTATCAGTAGGGAAATGCATTCCAACTAATTTTGTTATTCAAGTGTCTATAAGAATTAATGAACAGCTATCCAGTTGACCACAGGGAAGGAAAAAAGCAACAAAAAAAAGCAAATGACAGACTTTTGCCAAAATTAGGCTTACAGGGTTGTAGGCTTACTTTTAAGGTGATCGTACTGGAGGTTAAAATGTGAAAACATGGTTTATTATGCAAAAAGAGCTGAGAGAGATTGGTAATGCTATCCAGTACAGTGTTGGATGCTGTCATCTTCAACATGAGGTATTTTTGTCCAAAGTGGGCAGTATGCTGATTTATTTCTTTGTCAGAGAAATGTGTTTTGTAGCAGTAAAGTATGGCATACTTACTATCAAAACTCATATTTTCTAGGTTTGTTAGCATAAAAGCAGTTTGTTTGCTGATTTGGTGGTCTGTGTATTTAAGCTTAATTTTTAGAGTTTGTATTGAGAAAAAAACAATGGAAAAAACTGCAAAACCCTTTGACCTAAAATACAAGTTATTTGAAGTTTTACTTCATTTTTGTTTTCAAGTTGTCCTTTTTTCTTGGCTTGTTGTGTTTTTATGGCAAATTTATATATGATGGTTCTCTTGGTAGTTTTTGTCCACAAAAGACACACAAGAAACAATCAAACAAGAAAAGGGCCCAGTTTCTGCATTTTTACACAGCTTGTATCACCTGCATCACCATGCCAGGATCGCTCACACCTTCTCAATAGCATGGTTTGGAAACTGAAGACTGAGCTGTGCATTATTTCGTGCTGGAAGACTATTTCTAGAGCTTCTTCTGAAGAATCTTTATGCTTTTCTTGCTTTATTTCTCCCAAAGTTGCCCAAATACACTCCCACCACAGTTTAATTGGAGTCGAAGCTCTGATTTGACTAAGGCAATCTAACGGAAGCCAATTTGCACACCCATTCTTTTGGTGCTGTGCATGGACGCGCCCACATTGGCGTTGAAATCTCCAAATCATGTACTTCAAATGGAAGTGCTCAAGTACCAGTGCACCTCCCTTATTGTCAGCTTCCATTATTTGGTAGCAACATTAGCCACATAACACCTCTACATATTTGAAGTTTGCAATAGATTAGCTCTGTAACTGTGAAAGGTTTAGAGATGGTCTGATTTACACATGGTGTGTGCATTTTTCAGACTCTTTACCCTCCTGTTACTGGTTTGCAGAAGCAGCACTTCTAACTAAATGGAAAAATGCTGTTTTGGCTCTAGGTGTTTCTAACTCTTGTGGAATGTTTGGAATTTTTTTCTGGAATGCTTTGAACACTCTGTCCTCATTGTCGCATTGTTCCCTGTTGTAAATTTGCCTGACTGGTGAGAGACACAGTCGTTTAATAGTATGCAAAGAATGGATGGACTTTTTCAGACTGCAGGTGTGTTCCTGATGATGAGTGACGCAGGTGGATTCATCGCAGCAGTGAGTCATTATTTTCCACAGAGGGCAGATGAAGTCTGCATGGCTTTCTGCTTGACTGAAAGAGCCCAATCATTACTTACGACTGTGTGTTCGGGTTTAAGTGCAATATCAAAATGCTTGCAGAAAGTTTTCGCTGACAAATTGTTAGGCCTTCCCCAAAGCTCAGGAGAATGCTGTCAGTCTTGTAAATTGCCTTAAAACATTGTTTGCACTGAAGGCCATCCTTGAGAAAATTGGAGGGCAGCGATTAGAAGACCTGTGGCTGCTTTTCAAAGAGAAACACCTGAGCTGAGATACCAGCATGCTGCAGATAGAGATATATATACATTTTTGTTTTTGGACCTGGAGATGGAGCTACTAGGCTAAAGAAGCTAACAAGTAATGGAAGTTTATACCCCCCATTTATTACCATGTAAACTGCATGCCTAAATCTTCAGCCTTGTAGCTCCAGTGCAAAACCCAATTAGAAAGTCTGATGCTAAGCAGTTTTTCTGTCAGTTTTCCTTTCCATACTCTAGATGTAGTCAGTCAGGCAAAACATCTTGCCTCCCGTTCATAAACTATGTGGACAAAAGTATTGGGAAACCTACATATTACACCTACAGTGGCTTTTGTGACCTCACATTCTAAATCCATAGGCATTAATGCAAAGTTGCTCCCACTTTGCAGCTACAGTATAACAGCTCCTACTCCTCTGGGAAGCTTTCTACAAGATTTTGGAGTGTGTGGGGAAAATGTTGCTTATTCATCCAGAAGAGCATTTGCGGGGTCATACAGTGCTGTTGGACGTGAGGGCCTGACTTGCAGTCTCTGTTCTAGTTCTTCCCAAAGGTGTTCAATGGAGTTGAAGTCAGGGTTCTGTGCAGGCCAGTCAAGTTCTTCCACTCACCCAGCCATGCCTTTATGGACCTTGCTTTGTGCACTGGGGCTCAGTCATGCTGGAACAAAAAAGGGTCTTCCCCAAACTATTCCCACAAGGTTGGAAGTGTACAGTTGTCTAAAATGTCTTGGTCTGTTGAAGCATTAAGATTTCCCTTCACTTGAACTAAGGGGCCTAGTGAACCCCTGAAAAACCCCCTATCGCATTATCCCTCCTCTACCAAACTTTACAGTTGGCACAATGCAATCAGGCAGGTAACCTTCTCCTGGCATTCACCAAACCCAGACTCCTCCATCAGACTGTTAGATGGAGAAGTGTGATTCATTACTTCAGAGAATGTTTTCACTGCTCCAGAGTCCAGTGGTGGTGTGCTTTTACACCACTCCATCCAATACATTTTACGTTACAGCACTCGGAGACCTGAACTGTAATTTTACGTGGTCTGGCGCTAAGAGACTGAGTTGCTGTGGTTCATAAATGCTTCCACTTTGCAATAATACCACTCGCAGTTGATCATGGACTATCTAGGAGGGAATTCATTTCATGAGCTGACTTTTCATTTAAGCTGTGAAAACATAGTCCTGCAGAGCTGATTGATTTAAGTCTTGAAGAAGTCTTGCTTGAGGTCTTGCTGCTTTTACAGTTCTCAACCAGATTCAGCATCAAAATCTGCTGAAAAGCAGTTCAAAAGCAGTTATGTAACCTTTTGAATTTGTGTTCATCAAGGGGAAATGCTACATAGTGTCTTGTAAACACATTTTTCCCTAAAGGCATCCTAAGGTACTTCTCAGGGCACCACTTAGCCCTCACTGACATTGTTTCCATCCACTCTTTCACACACTCAGTCTAACTAGCCTTGCAGAGCAAGCTGAGGCATGCTCAGGACAAGCCTTGTACTTTCCATGTTCTTCTAGACTAATGTTCTTCTGCAATAACAGAACGCCTGAGGAGCTTTGCTCCACAGTTCAGAAGCTCAGTCGCCTTTAATTAAGTCAATTTCCCCATTAGTGTGAGGTAACAGCTGAAAAGAATGTTGAATTCCTGCCGTCTTGCTTGCCTTAGACTTTCTTCAGCAAAGCGCCCCTGTGTTTCTGTGGGTGGGCTCGTGTGTAAGTCTGTGTGTGCATGTCCCTCCAAGCATGCCTTTGTTTACTTTTTCATACCGTGTCCTCGTCAAATCTCTCCACCATCTCCAATAAGGAGCATGTTGAGTGTGCTTGGATCTCTCTGGATCTTTCAGGCTCTCTCTCAGATCAAGCTCTTCTGTTTGAAACGCAGCCACAAGCCTTTGAAACCAAACACCACGGCTTTCCATTGTGTCCTCACAATCACCTCATATTCCAGCAGTTTTCACTTCTTTCTCCTCATAGCGTGAGGGATTTAGATGCTCAGTGGAATGTGGACTCTCCTTGCTGCTGTTGATCATTTATCATTATTATTATCATTTATTATCATTATTATTATTATTATTATTATTATTATTATTATTAATAATAATAATAATAATAATAATAATAATAATAATAATAATAATAACACGTTTCATGCTAATCCAACTGGTGTGTACTTAAGTATAACTGCTCAGGGGGTAAAAAAGTGATTCATTGATCTAAAAGTGGTGAATCAGTTGCATTAGTTTTGCTATGAATTGATTACAATCAAATGTAATTTATGTATTTGGCCTTATTTATCTTTATTTTCTGTGAGTTTATGTCCTTGTTGTCTATTCTAGAGCTGCTAAATGTTTTTTTTATATATAGCTATCTAATATTCACAAACTAAATAGCCAAACAATGTCTAAAACTAAATAACAAAACTAAATGTAACCTAAATCTAACCCTAACACACTTTGCATTACAGTAGCCATTTTTTTCAGGAGACTCTCTTTAATCTTTTAAGGGAGGCTGCCAGGTTATTTTTCTACACCCCCAAAGTTCAGTCTTTGAAGTTGGTTGCCTTTTTTTTTTTTTTTTTCTTCTCATGATCCAAGTAATCCCAAACGCATCCCCAGTGTTCTGAGAACAAGTGCAGCTTCTGTGCTGATAAGTACATCTCAACCTTCTCCGCACTTTGCTTCGGTGCAAATTATTGCATTATATATGCAGTCATGATACCTTCCATTAAAAATGAATGACCAAATCTAGATGCTGTTGTACATCATTAAATTTGCACTGAGTCTCCAAACATGACTGAGGGTTGTGGACATGGTTTAAGGAGTCTATTCTTTGCCTTTTGGTTCTTCCATATATATAAGGTTTCGACTCATCAGTCTATAAGCATTACTCCAGTTTTAGTGTTGTGCAAATTTTCTTTTTTTTTTTTTTTTTTTTTCCTTTTCTAAGTAAGGGCTTCTTGACCTCTACACATCCTTTCAGTCCCATTGAGTTAGGTTGTTGTTTTACACTGGAAAAAGCCTGGTATCTGACTTGTACTGTATTTCTGTGCTTCTTTTTGTAGCTGCAATATTATAAAATGCCCTTTTACTGTATTTGAAACCTGCTTGTTTTCATCTTTGGTGTCCTCAGGTGCTCTGAATGCTGTGATCTCCTGAGAAACTGGTACTATGAGCGAGAGGGGAAGCTGTACTGTGGGAAGCATTATGGGGAGAAGTTTGGTGAGCTGTGTCATGGCTGCTCACTGTTAATGACTGGACCAGCTATGGTAAGAAACGATCATATTTTCCTCTGTCTTACTACCTTGCTTTTTCACTTTCACGTTGAGCAAGTGTTGGTCGTGGGCGTTCAGTGCATTTGGAACATCGTGGCTTCAGGTTGATAGATTAAAGTGATTAATTGGTGATTAGTGTGTTTATTTGTTTTCATTTCTTTGTGTTCAAACTGTTTTAATGCGTAGGCATAACAGCAAATCCCCAGCTGCTGCTTTAAAGTGCAGATAAGCTTATAGTTGAAGCACTGTGCTTTGAGAGCTTGTTCTTGTCTTATTTAAACATATTCAGATAAGAAAACAGTGAGCAAGTGAAGATGTCAGCTGCATTAGATTAATTTAGGCACATTCATATCTCACTGATATCTATATAGGAAGTCAGCCTGTGTGTGTTTGGCTCCTCTCATTCCCATCACTCCCACACAGAATGAATCATATGCTGTTTGTGAGATGGGAGTTTTGCTTATGAAATGCTGGATTAGCATCTGCTCATCCTGCAATTATCCTGACTGCAGCACCTCTGCTCTCCCTCCTACAGGAACATTCCATTGCAATCCTGTTATTCTGTTTAATGCATTACACTCTGAACTCATAGGCTTTCGGTTGATTTAGTAAAGTGTCAGTTTAATCTGAACGAAAGCATATAGTAAATTAAAAATGCAGTTAAAGCAGTCTTTACTTAGTCTTAGTAAAAGAACACAAAACCCACTAGCTCTCTCAGACTCTAGTGTGCAGTTACTGAATAGAATATAATAAATGCCATAGGGCAAGTGTTGAATAGAATAGAATTAAATAGGTTCTGAACAGAGGCCAGTGGCCAGGTACTGAAAGAACAGAATTGAAAAAAGTCAGGGGGCAGGTGCTGAATAGAGTAGAATAGAAGAGCTGCTGAATGCATAAGAAGGCAATAGAATAGCATGGAATGGAATAAAATAGAGTGGAATGGACACCAGTGAATGGAATGTTAGAGTAGGGTAGAGTAGGGACCAGTGGGCAGGTGCTGAGTATAATAGAAGACAGCAAGAATGAATAGAATAGAAAAAGGCCAGTGGCCTGGTGCTGAAAGAATTGAATAGAAGTCAAAGGGCAGGTGCTGAATAGAGTAGAAGAGCTGCTGAATACAAAAGAAGCCAGTTGAATAGAATGGCACTGAATAGAATGGCACTGAATAGCATAGAACAGCACTGAATAGAATAGCATAGAACAGCACTGAATAGAATGGCACTGAATAGCATAGCATAGAACGGCACTGAATAGCATAGCATAGAACGGCACTGAATAGCATAGCATAGAACAGCACTGAATAGCATAGCATAGAACGGCACTGAATAGCATAGCATAGAACAGCACTGAATAGCATAGCATAGAACGGCACTGAATAGCATAGCTTAGAACAGCACTGAATAGCATAGCATAGAACAGCACTGAATAGCATAGCATAGAACAGCACTGAATAGCATAGCATAGAACAGCACTGAATAGCATAGCATAGAACAGCACTGAATAGCATAGAACAGCACTGAATAGCATAGCATAGAACAGCACTGAATAGCATGGCACTGAATAGCATAGAACAGCACTGAATAGCATAGCATAGAACAGCACTGAATAGCATAGCATAGAATAGCACTGAATAGCATAGCATAGAACAGCACTGAATAGCATAGCATAGAACAGCACTGAATAGCATAGAATGGCACTGAATAGCATAGCATAGAACGGCACTGAATAGCATAGCATAGAACAGCACTGAATAGCATGGCACTGAATAGCATAGAACAGCATTGAATAGCATAGAACAGCACTGAATAGAATAGCATAGAACAGCACTGAATAGAATAGCATAGAACAGCACTGAATAGAATAGCATAGAATTTGATTAAGTCTTTAAGAACACCCGACCACCGTTTTGGCAGGCGAGCTGTAACTCTTGACTGCTCTGATAGAACTTGTCTCGTCACTGTTGCTGCAGCTACAGCCATGCAGGTGGATGAAGACCAAGCAAAACAGGCCAGAATTAGCTGTTTAGCTTCTCAGCTGTTTAGAGTTTAATATTTAATTTGTTATTAGCAATAAATCAAAGAAAATTCATCCAATATACTTAAATATATTGGTTAATACGCTTTAAAAATGGTTTTAAAGTGAGGATCCCAAACAAACATGTTTTACTGCCATTGCTGGGTTGGTTTTAGCTTTGGTATGTCTTAACAAACTGCCAGTGCCACTGAATGAACTTGAAAATGCCCACCACATGATTGTGTGACTTCATAGTAATACCACTAAATAAAATTAGAAGCCCATTTGCAGGTGCCGAATAGAATAGAATCGAGTCTGGATATAATGGGAGCTGCAGGTTCTGAAGCAACTGCTCATTGGGTTCTATTGTAAATGTGTTTCAAGTAAGCTGGTGTTCCTTATGTTCTTTTCATGGAAATTTGTTGAAATAATTGTGAGTAGTGATGGACTGTGTGCTACAGAAGCCCTGGAATTTAAGGTCTGCCCCCTCGCTCAGGGTGTTTATAGTAATTGCCCCCACTAGTGTAGTTACCCCCTGTGCTGTTATAATCACTCCGCCTGGGGGGGTGGGGGGTGGGGGTGTGCTTCACCAGTAACTTGCCCCTTTATGGCACAGATCCAATGAGTTTGTTTACTTGGTGCCCTGTCCTCATTTTGAGCTCTTCTAGTTTCTCACTCTCCCTCTTTCTCACTTTCCTTAGCTCCTCTTGTCCTTTCACTGCATCATGAAAGCTTGGCTGTCTTTTTATTTGAAAGTTAATGAATATTTTTAAGACTGCACTTAGTTACTATGAACTTTTGTCTATAAATTTTAGAGGGGTGCTATAACTCCTTCACAGTACAATAAAGTTATTTAAAACAAAAGGAAATTATGAAAGATGATATAGAACCCCCCCCCCCCCCCCCCCCCCCAAAGAAATGTATTTAAAAGCTTTAATTGCTATGACTGGAGCAGGAGAATTTGAGGAATGACTTTATGGTGAATACACCAAAAATGTGATGCAAACACAAAGGCCAAATACCAGTTTGTAGCTTTAAGGTTTAGAGGTTTGTAGTCTTACAGTAACCCAGATACCCAAGTTTTGCTTATTTCTGGACCTATGAGACTAATGTTGCTAGCAAACACTACAGTTCAGTAGTCACGCCAATTGTTCCCATAAATACATCCCTAAAACTTCTCTCAACCCACTCAAACTGTGTTCTAGGTCTTCCTTAAGGTTTTACAGAATTATCTATGCTTTAGAGCCCAGAGAGACTTACTGTGAACAATTAAAAAAAAAAAAAAAAGAACAAAACTTTTTCTAAAATGGCCTTTTGCATTGAGCTACATGGTGAAATTTCTAGTTTCAAATAAGTCGTATAAGGAAAAATGCAACAGAGTTTATTCTGGTTTATAGGGCTGAATGATGAATAATGATGAAATGACTATTGCAATGAAATTGCAATTGCAGTCCAATTTTGCAAGAGCTGTAGTTCTAATCATGTCTCACAATTAATATTACCTTATCTTAAATCTTGACTATGTAAGTTCTATTTAAATTGGATCTATAGTTCTGTTGGAAGTTGGACGTGTTTAATTGTGTACAGTGTGCGATAGAACATTTTGTGCTGCTGGTTGTGCTTTGGACCCCAACGAGTGGGTGGAGTATTCAAGGAGAACTCAGTCAAAACTTGAACTTCCCAGGATGTGAGTGTATAATTGATTTATTGTTATGTTCATGAGTGTAATGGTGATTGTGTATTTGAGACCTAAACATTGAGCTGCATTTTCTTTTTGAGCCAGTGCACGGATGTTAATACATAAAGGTCTATGACGTGGTGCAGAAAAGTCCCGCCAAGTCCGATATGACACCATTGTGGATGTTATAGGGAGACTTGTGGCAAAGCACACACACCATATTTTAGCATGGTCTTTAAAATCTGTGCTCAGTAATGCTTCTTCTTTCAGTTGTAACAAAAAATCTTATGTAGTGCAGCTTTAACAAGTTGTAAGTGAGGGAATTTCGATTTTTAGGTTTTTGATTAACTTTCATGGACATTTGATATTTTGTTTATGTTCTGTGTTGTTTTTAGGCAGTGGTTTGTGGTATGATTGGTGTTGCCGCATGTAATGGTAATGAAAAAGAGGGAAGAGGATAGATGAGGACTGAATCTGAATCTCATGTTAAATAATGAATCATAGGTCTATATTTCAGGCTTAATCTTATGTTTCTTTATCCATCTGCACATATGGACACCTTGCTGCACATATTGCACTTTCTGCATACCTTATTGCGCATCTTGCACATCTTGACACTAGACACTTTATTTGGTACCAGTATCTACACATATTTATTCATTGAGTATGGTCATTATATACCGTTACCTGTACTTCCTTGTACATTCATTATTGCGCTGCGTCTTTCATCTCAGGTTATTATTATTATTATTATTATTATTATTATTACAGATTGTTGTATTTTTCTGTTTGTATATATGCCTGTAGTTAGGATTTTGTATTTATTCTTCCTGTTATATCGTTTACACCCTTATTACTATTACTGTACAGTGTTGTGTGTCCAGCTACTGGCTGCTAAATTTCCTTCGGCATCAATAAAGCGTCTGCCTGTCTGTCTAATGGATATGTAGAATGATACCCAAGGAAGTGTTATACAGTAGTTTTCAGAAAAGCTTATGGTGTAAATGTTTTTTTTTATTTTTTTTTTTTACATCCATTATGAAAGAGAAATACATGCAGGGTGTTGTAAAGCGAAATAGTCCATAAAGACAACATGTATTTTCTAATTTTCGCTTATCTTATTATCAGTCTGACATATAAAAACTCATAAGACATGTAAGTTCACTGGTGGTTTTTGATGGTGAATAAAAAGCCTTTTTTTTTTTTTTTTTTTTTTTGGATAATGTGACACCTGGTTCCTATCACCACCACCACCGTAACAACATCAGAGTGATTACGTTTCTTTAGAGCAGTGGTCAGGAATAGCAGATTCAGATTGGAAAGGAAAGTAGATCTCCAGGAGGAGGGTTGGTGACCACTGCTCTAGAGTGCTCACATCAAACCACTCGCTGAATGACTTTGTTCAGTGAATGTCTCGATTAATGGAATTCCCCTTTAAGCTGGCTTTGTGTAGTTAGATTCGCATATCACTGGCACACTGCAGTCCATGTTGCTTAAACCTTGACAAAACAGAGCTTTTGACAGAACAGCAGTGACTCGTGTTTTCACTTCTGGTTTTAAAGCAGGTCCTCAGCGCGCTGGCGGAGCGGAGCTGGAAGGGCTGAAGTCTAACTGCTGTTTGTTTTGCAGGGTTAGACTGTGAGCTCATTGCCTATGGGCTGGATGAATGGGATCTGAAGGTTGGAATGGGCTCGGCGCGTCTTTGTGATGTCATCATGCCTGTGGAATGCCTGTGCATGGGTTTTCAATAGAGTGCTTTGTAATCATAAGGCAAATGTTAGCCTTAGCCCAGATCCTGAACAAGCATGAGCGCACGTTACTTACGAGTACTACCACAATGCAAGTCAGTCATAATGGGGTCGCTTTTAATTGGGCAAATTAAGGAGCTGAAGTGACCTTAAGGCGATAGAAAAATTTGCCAGAGAGCAAAACACATAATAGGCCTTTTCTGTTTAGACTGGAACTGAGGGTTGCCAAATATTTTCTGGCCTGTGTGCTTTGCCAGTTCTGGGCCCTGAAGTACAAGCAGCAGGGTGTAAAAACCTCAGGCTGTCCCTCAGAGGGACAAGCAGACTGGAACTGATACTCCGAGTGTTTGTCGGTCTGTGTGTGTGTCATGTAGAAAAATAATTGCACTGGATTGTAATGCATACTGTAGCATGACATGCCAAACTAACTTGACCAATATGCTGAAGATGAGGAACTGATTGGATGTGTAGATTTGACCAGTGGTTTGATGATGTATGCATTGCACTCTGGAAGAACAGAATGTTTTATACATTTTATCCATTGCACTGAAGTTTATTTATTTTACTGCATTTATAATCCTACTGAAATGAATGTTGTATTTCTCTGCAATGCTCATGCAGATGCACTCACCGAGCACTTTATTAAGAACACCTATACACCTACTTATTCATGTGATTATCCAATCAGTCAATCATGTGATAGCAGTGCATGTACAGCAATGTTAATGCCATACTGGCAATGTTTTCTTGGCACACTTTCGGCCCATTAATACCGATCCATCATTGTTTGAATGCTGCAGCCTATTTGAGTATTATCACTGACCATGTGCAGCGCTCCATGGCCAAAATCTACCATCTTTTAATGGCTACTTCCAGCATAATAATGCACCATGTCACAAAGTAAAAGGTCATCTCTAACTGCTTCCATGAACATGACAATGAGTGCAGTGTTCTTCAGTGGCCTTCCCAATCACCTGACCTGAATCCTGTAGAATACCACTGGGATGTGGCAGAACAGGAGATGCACAGCATTTGAAGTTGATCTGAAAATTCTGCAGGAACTGCGTGATGTCATCATGTCAGCATGGACCAGAGTCTCAAAGGAATATTTCCAACATTTTCTGGCATTCATGTCATGATGTTCAAAGCCCCTTTCAACATAGGGCTTTGTTTAATAGTGAATGTTTAATAGCAAAGATATGCAGCGGAGCTCTGTTATGTTCAAGAAATGTGTATAAATGAATACAATTTAAATGTACATCAGTGCTCCAACATTAAACTTATCTTATTATATCTTATTCCTACGCTCTTAACAAAGGTGGTTCTTGAAGGGTTCCTTAGTAAAGATGGTTCTGATTAGAACCAAGAACACTCAAAGATCTCTTTGCATCATGAAAGGGTCAGATTGATGTGCTTTATTTAGGACCCTGTAGGGTTCTTCAATTATTGCAATGTCAAACTTGTGAGAATAGAAGAACCCTTTTGGGTGCTAAATAGAGCCCTTTCCAAAAAAGTTCTATAAAAAACCATCTGCAGCACATTCTCCATCAATCTGAAGAACCCTTTCATGATGCAAAGAACTCATGAATCATGCCAATGGATCTTTTGAGTGTTCTTGGTTATATATGGAACCCTTTTCTGTATTAAAGAACCCTCAAAGAATAGTCTGTGTAAGAATGTACAGGTCTATGGTCAAGGATCCTGCAACATGTGGCTAATGCAAGTAGGAAGCGGCTACACTACAAATAATGGTGTAATATGTCTTCATGACATGGCACCGTTGCCAAATGTCCCATGTTAGGGTATGCCAGCTGAGCACGGCATGGAAGTTGAAGCAAGCTCTGTTAAACCGGATTAAGTGTGCAGACATGTGCATGCTGAAACCTCACTTTAGCTTATAAAACTGTTGCGTTAGCTTTCCTCCAAGAGGGAAGAAACCTCATGTACAGAGTTTACCTTCAGCCTTCTAAACTCTGAGAGGCGGCCACCCTTCACGGCCCAGACATGCAGCTGGCAAACCAGGAAAAACAGCAAATCTCAGATCCCCTAAAGGAAAAAGTTATCTAATCATTACCTAGTAATTATTTAGTAATTACCTAGTAATGAGACAGATGTAAAAATGTAGGCAGTTACATTTACATTTAGTTTCAAAGCTGTTGTTACAGAATGTGGTCGACACTTTCAGCCTGTTTTAGTGACAAGAAATGAAACACTGCATTTTTCATTCTGCAAAACATTTCATCATAGACGTAGCAGCTGATCGCCACTTCTGCTTACAAACATAATTGCTGTAAGGATTGAAAGTTTTGAATCCACACTTTGAGCAGAATGTCTCTGCTTGTTTTAATGCCACTTCTTGGTGTTACTAAGTGACAAAAGCAGCCATAGAGATGAAAGGACAGCACTTTGGCTCACACATCAGCGGTCTTCCATGTCAGAGCCTAAAGGGAGGGAGGTACTGCTGCAGTCCAGTGCTGGGAAATAAAACACACATGCGCCTGTCATCACTATTACAATATCGCATAAGCATGAAAAGGTCTGAGACATCCTTACTCAGAGGTCATGCCCAGTGTCAGAGTGTTGAGAGGGGAGTAGGGAAGTCTGTAGATTAACTGTGCTGTTTAAATGAACCTTTGTTGGCTTCTGCCAGTATAGGAAGTGTGATCACTTTGGGTTCCTCAAAAGTACTTCTGTGTTCTTTAATGTCCAGATGAGCATTATAATGTGAATAGTTCAGGGTTTGAAATCTGATTGGCTTAGCCAGGCTAGAAGCGTCTTATTCTTCATATACATACATGTAAATTGAATTATATATTAAAGCAGTTAATAAGTTATTTATGCAGTAATCGGAAGACGTCTTTAATGCTGATTATTGAGATTATTATGAGGGTCTGTATAATGAAAACCATTTACCTCACTTTTCTTTTTTTTTTAATTACTTTGATGCAGCATGAAAAGATCGTTAGCGTTACGAAACATACAGATCGCTGTTTTTGTGATGTCACATTTACCTATTGCCACCTGTTTAGCCTGTAGTGGTTCAGCTCCACCCAACCATGCTGAAGTTGTATAGTGTTTCAACCTGGATAGGTTTTGAATGCAGGACAGCCAATCAGAACAAAGGTTATTTACATACATCAGTCTTAAAGGCACAATAACCAAAACAGTCTGTTTTAAAGGCATAAGGAGAGGTTTGAGAATGGTCATATAGGAAGGAGTTGTGCCGAGGTAAGTGATTTCTTAAGTATAGTCTTTTATTAAATGGTATTTGTTGCTATTTTATAAAATCATAAAGCATTTATATTGTTTTATACTAGCGGGCTCAGCTGAGTGTTCGCCTTATCAAACACTGGCCATGTTCGAACCCATGAGAGAAGTGAAATGGTCCGCAGCCCTAGGAGGAAAACCGCTCAACCAGTAACAGACAGCTCCATAACCATCTCTGCTAATCTGATTTTGTGGTTTAGAGTGAATTAATCCCCTGCATGTGTTTTGGCGAGACACGGTGAGCTCATTCCATGTCTGTCCAGGCAACTTGCAATAGCAGAATATATGAGGGGCTGGTAATTAATAGCCTGCGCAGATGAAAAACTGCATCTTCATTTTAGACTCCATAACACACTGAGTCAGTGGCAGCTGTGTAATATATTGGGCTGCATTGGATTTTCGTGGTTTTATGCTGTGTGTTTTGGCAAGACATCATGACCCTAGCTCTTCTTGGTGTGTTGGATGCTGAGGTGCAAACGGAACATTTGAAGTATGTACAAGAATGTGTGTGTGGTCAGAGTATTCAGTGAGGTACTAATCTGCTGCTTAGCTGAGTGTCTGCAGTTGAACTTCATGAATATGAGTGTTATTTACATGCTGTTGTAAACTTTATTTATGTTTATATGAGAGGTGGCACTCATCCAATCCACTTCTTGGCCCGTATTAGTATGCTAAATAAATGGATAAAATGAATATCAGAGGAAAAGAAAAACGATTATACCATACTGTAACAAGTCTGTTCTGAAACAGCACTCTTCTGAAGTGAAGAGCTCTTTTAAATGGTTTGTGGTTATTATGTTAAAGAAAATGTATCAGTTTGGTGATGCACAGTTACTGTAAGCAGTCAGCAAGGTTCAGACGTGTGCGTATAAAAGTGAAAAGATTGGCTTTGTTAACACTAAAGCCGTAGTCCAAGGTCAAAACCAGAAGAGAATAGATGATCACAAATTTGATCATCTCACCAGGCAAATGAATCAAAAAGGGCAATCCAAAAGACAAGGTTGAAACAACAGGCGAAAAGGGTCGGAATCACAAATCCGATATCCAGCATTCAGTTCAAAAAGGGCAAGGCAAAAAGCAGAGTCGAAAAACAAGATCAGAGTCAGAACAAAACAGAGAGAGGCAGTCAGAAAAACGGTTCGTAAGGGAAGCAGTACTTCGCAATTTGACGTAACTAAAGCCTGTGCTTTTATACTACACTACAACAGACGTGACACAACCACACAGGTGAAACCAATCAGTAATTCAGTGACTGAGAGCGCTGATAGGTTCGAGACCAATCGTCACCGGTCCCATGATCCCCTGTTGACTCCTGGGTAATGGAGTCCGTGATGGACTCTGATGCTACAGGGAAGTCCCTTGTCATGCGTTTCCCCCACAGTGTTGTGGGAAATGTAGTCCGCAACACTAGGAGAGTCTAGGCGGACCTCAGAACGAGGGTGATCAGGACGACCCCTACACCCACCACCGGATCTGTGAACAGGGGCGGAACCAGAGCCGCCGAGGCACTGGACTGTTGTATCCCTTTCCTGGGAACGTTGAAGAGAGCTGGTCAACTGACCACAAGGGCCCACGGTGGACTTTGATGCTACAGGGAAGTCCCTTGTCATGTGTTCCCCCACGGTGTCAGTCTAAGGAGTGACGGTTACAATATCAGCATCATGCCATCTCTAATTTAGATGTGCATGTAGTGGTTTTATACATGAAATGCACATCAGTCTGCCTCACAGAAACAAATAAAAACAATAAAACAAATAAAAACTAATTAAGGAAGTTTTAAGTGTCCTATTTGTGTGCGAGTGTCTCATCCTTTCAGTTTAAGGAAATAAGCATTATTATTCTTATTTCATCAGAAGAAGGTGTGTTTGTATGTCGTAAACGCGAGTGGGGGTGTTCCTTGGTGTGAAATTGAGGAAATGAGAGTTTATTTTCCCAAGAGGGAATTCTGTGGTCACTGTCATAATCAAAACATTCCCTAAATGTTAAATTTAATGCAGTACTGTGTAAATGTCCCCTGAGACCAGCCTTTTAGGTATATCATTTCCATTCAAACAGACATTGAACACAAGTTATTCAATATTCAGTGTCAGGAAATGTTTATTAAAAAGAAAATTGCAGAAAAGTGTATGAAATCAAATCTATCAATATTTCATTTTTCCCCCCACTGCCACTTTTTTGCCCTGGTGTTAAAACCTGTGAGTTACAGCTGAGTCCTCCAGTTGCCTCTTAGTTGCCTGGAAATGAAATAAATGAAGGAAGTTCAGAGTACTGTTGGAAAAGGGGAAGTTTTTTTTGTTTTGTCCCCCCCCCCCGCAATGGCTTTTACACTGTGGTATGTGCTGAGATATAGGCTGAATGTGTAAGAGAGGGGCAGACAGGTGGCTGGAGTGGAAAAGGAAGGAGAGAGTGTAACAAAAATAAGGAAGCTGATTGAAAGAATGCTGTGAATGAGAAAGAAGATCGTGAAACAGAAATGGAAGACTGAAACAGTGTTAGAGGGAGGGAGGGAGGGAGGGAGGGAGTGCTGGGTGGTGTGTAATGATCCAGACAACAGGGAGGTGCTGATTGCATTACATCACTGACAGTAGACAGGCCCAGACAGAAGCAGGTGAGAGAGAGAGAGAGGCTGAGCATTACTGACAGAACACAGGCAGAGCTTGCAGAGAACACAGACTTGGGAATACGCACTCTGGGAATTGGGAATATTGTCTCATCCATAACCACAATTCATACTGAAGCCTTCCGCAGCAGGGCAGCGTATACCAACCACAGGGACACGCTGGCTTTTCAGAGATGGTTTCCATCGGGAGTAGTGGGTTTTCAAGCTTGTTTCCCGCTCTGGGACAATGCTGATCCGGACCAAACTGTGATTGTGTTCTCAGGTGGCTGGAGAGCACAAATACCACCCGGAGTGTTTCGTGTGTCTCAGCTGTAAGGTGGTGATCGAGGAGCGGGACACCTACGCCTTGGTGGAGCGCTCCAAACTCTACTGGTGAGAACAGGCTGCATTCACTCTCTCTGTTTTTCTCTTTCTGTTGAAAGAAATTCTCCAGCAGTTTTCAGCCTTATCTCTGTCCACTGCATCTGAAGCACATACTCAGTTACCATGGACAAAAAGTTTGGCAAGCTTTCGTACAGGAAAAAGAAAATCTCTCCTAAACATATTAGCTGAAGCGCCTTCCCACTGGCCGCTGTTAAGTTTTGTGTCTGTGGTTATGTTCTTTTATTTGAGGGAAATGCATTAAAATGTTTGTTTATGCTAATTGGCCGTACGCTTCAGATGCAGCAGGTTAGGTTGAAAATGCTGGGGAATTTCTTTAAGGCCCTCTAATGGCCTGGGAATGTATTTTCAATTGGAATAATTGTTTTACTGTTATGTAACTACAGACGTGCTGATTCCGTTGTTCTCAGTGTAATGTTAGTTTTAAAGGGACATTTCACCAGATTTTTTACATTTTTGCGTAATTCAGTCAGTCTCTGGTTTGGTGTAAAGTGGTTCGTTGTAGTGAAACTTACCAGCTCAGATTTCTTTGTGGAGGTGGTGATTGGAACCAGGGGTCACAATATTAACAACTCAAATAAATAAATACAACTCAAAAATGTACTATCAAGAGCAACCAAATGTATGTTTATAAGGATAATAAAATCTGAAAATATATGATATGACTTTTTGCCATTCACTGCCCTGCATTTACCTCTCTGCTGTGGGTAGATTTAAAAAAGACACTTCTCAAAACAGTCATAAAATATTCTATGAAAAGTTTTTGCAAGGGAGCTTTTAGAGGCAATAAACATTTTAGATGTTTTGGTTCCTGTCACCACCACTGTGAACAATTGTGACAAATCGCTGAATTTCTCTAGAATAGAGCATTTCACATCAAGCCACTTTGAATGACTTTGTTCACAAACTTAACAATGTATGAAAATTTTTAAAATCGCCGGAACCCCCAATTACGAATTAGTCCTTTACTCAGAATTCTACTGATTAGGGCCAGACTGAAAATTCTGTGACCAGTTCCAGTAGCTGAATATTTGCTAATATAATTCTTATTTATATTTTAGATCTTATCTTTACACTTCCAGTATTTTCAGCTTTGTATGACTGATGTGACTCTCTGTTGTCAGCAGTGACGGACTTCTCAGAATTGTCATTTTAAGCTCTCAAGCAGCAGAAAGTTGAATGATTCTTAAATAATGTAAATATTGTAGCACTGGATTGGTCAGGTATTTGAAATGTTAATATTTCCTTGTCTTTTTCTTTTTTTCTTTTGTCCGCAATTCCACACGAGCAACTTGCCTAGTGTCTCTTTTGACAAGCATGTTGGACAGGAATGTTAGTATTTTATAAACTGTCTGTGGCTGCTGTTCTTCTTGGTTTGAAATGATGACGATTGACATTGCTCAGGTTCACAGAGGTTTCTCCTTTCACTTTGTGTTGTGTATACAGTGGTACATGCTATAAGCAGGAGGTTCTGGCTCCGATGCTGGAGAGGCGTTGCTTAGCTGATTCATCTCTAGACTCGCTGCCTCACACGGTCACCCTGGTGTCCATGCCAGCCGCAGCCAACGGAAAACGGGGCTTCACAGTCAGCGTGCTGAGAGATTGCAGCAGCTCCAAGGCCAGCGTGCAAGTCAAAGAGTCAGTCCTCATCACACCCTCCAGCACACTCTAAACTTTAAAACACCTGATAAAGACACTCGGGACTCACTTGCGTAGCTTCAGTTATAATAGACTATATTTGTGGTTCACAATTAGATCAGCCAAGATATTCGTCTGTAGATATTTGCTCCAGATCTGCGATCGGCGATCAGCCTATTTATTCATTTATTTCTGATTGTAAATGCTAAATAGCCGGTAGCTTCTTGCGGTTGGATGCACAAAGTTTAGTGGATATTTACTTAGTCTGTTCTCTGAATTTAACATATTGGGAAAAAGATAAAACATAAAATGTGGCCTATGCAAACACATTTTATATTTAATTAATTTTTTTTATTTTTACCCATTATGTTATACTACAAAATTTTGCACTAAAGCTTTTATTTTCAGGAAAATGGCATATTTGAATTTGTGCTCTGTAGAGAGTGTGTTCCTAATGTAAATGTATTTTCACTTAGAAAGAAAATTTTTTTAAAAAGCACGTAATTTGACCTGTGTGTGTGTGTGTGTACATATATAAAAAAAACAACATAAAGAGTGTGTGTGTGTGTGTGTGTGTGTGTGTGTGTGTGTGTGTGTGTGTGTGTATGTATATATATATATATATATATATATATATATATATATATATATATATATATATACATACACACACACACACACACATACATATACAGGATGAGTCAAAAGTCACAGTACAGGTTTATTTTATTTTTTATTTTATTATCGACTTTTATCTCTGGGGTTATCTCAAACAATTGTGTATGCTGAGAAAATTCACAACAAACACCACCTTGTGACAGCAAAAAAAATGTTATAAAACTGTGTCCTGTTACTTTTGACTCACCCTGTATATTTTCTAAACTGTTATTCTTCTGGGTCACGGGGGGAACTGGAGCCTATCCCACCTTGGACAGTTCACCATTCCATCGCAGGACAGACATACATATACATTCACTCACACACGCGCACGCACGCACACACACACACACCTGGGGCAGTTTAGCAATTTAGCCTGTCCAATTGGCCTGACTGCATGTCTTTGGTCTGTGGGAGGGAACTAGAGATATGTGTATATATACGCTCACATACATAGACACTAGTAAGAAAAATGGCTGATAAAGTTAAATAAACAAATAAATGCAAGACATTTGAAAATGCTGTATTTGTGTATGTGTGTCATGAGGAGTATAAAGAATGTTTATTTCCTTGTTCTCTGAAGTTATTGTTCTGGACATATTTTTACTTGTGACCGTGGCAGTATATCAAACATGTAATGAATTGAAATGGTACACAGAGGGAATTTATGTTCTGTCATTCATCACAGAAACCAACCACAGCACAGATGTGTCTTTTGCCATAGACACACACTTGTAAACACTGAGTTATATGTTGCGTAACTGTAATTGCAGGGTTGCAGTGTTCTGTGATTGGAATAGGAGTTGAAATGAATGTGTACCAACCATTGTGTATTATCTGTTCTTCAAGCAGTTCGATTTGATGATATATAGTTTTTCTATGTATAATCTACCAAGCAGCATTCTGTGCTTTTATTACCTCTAGATGGCTTGAGGCATGTCGTTTTGTTATGGTGACGTTACAGTAGTTATCGGCTAACCTGACAAGCCTGTCCCCGGTTGTTTAGGTAAACATTCTTAGCTTGTGCGTTGCTATGCATGACAACCTGGCTAAGTGTTTCTGTTCTCAAAGTCGTACCTGCTCTCTCAGGGTCCGAGGGATGCTGATTAGCCCGGAGGTTCGGAATGCCATCCACGTCGGAGACCGCATCCTGGAGATTAACGGCCTTCCTGTGGGAACATTGATGGAAGAGGAGGTGAGTTAGCATGCTAGCACTGTAATATATAAGGCTGGGTAGGTCTGTAAGAATGAAGTTAAGGTGATTATGTCTGGAATGAAGAGCCTCTACTGCTGAAGGTAGAGCAGGTGAATTAGCTTTCTAGCATGCTATCAAACGAATGTGTCAAAGGATTGGGAGGAATATGGTTAGGAAAGGTGATTATCCTGGAATGGAGTGCATCCACTATTGAAGAAGGAGGTGAATTAGCACTATAATGTGTTGAAGTAAATGTAATTGGGCTAGAATGGAGAGTATGAACTGCTGAAGGTGGAGGATATGAGCTAGCATGCTCACTTTAATGTGTCAGGAGCTAGGGGGACTCCAACTAGGAATGAAGAGAGAATGGAGAGCATGCACAGCTGAATGAGTAGATGAGTTAGCATGCTAGCACTATGCGTCAAAGGCTGGGTGGGACTTTAGCCAGGAATGAAGTTAAGGTGATTATGCTGGAACGGAGAGCATCCACTACAGGCCTGTCTGTGGTGTGAAAATCCCCAGGCCAGCTAATAGCTTTCACAGGGCTGCACGGTCGCAGCCAAAACATCAAGTGCTCTAGATGCTTCCAGTTACTGAAATTCAAAACTTTTGACATATTATTGGGCTGTTAAGTGTGCTTTTCATTAGGATCATGATTCCCTTTAATGTTCCCCTTTGCATTCCACTAAGACTTTGCTCAGAGTTTAATCTTACCTTGTGGCATAACACAGCATCATTTCGGATTACCTAAAAAACAGAAGACGGAAAGCCTTAATAGCCCATGGATGAAGTTGGCTTTTGTTGGTAATGCTAATGTTTAATGCTAATGGCTGAATACTATTGGCTGAATAAGTGGATATATGTAAATGCACTGATATTTGTGACCTCACAAAACCAGTTAATTTCTAAACAGGTCTTGTTTGCAGGTTTGTTTCTGTATACACTGTATGGGTAATTGTACATTTTGCAGCTTTACCAGTGTTTATATACTACATTAAACTCTTTCATGAAAAAGGCAAAGGAAATTGAGTTTTACATGATATGGGCCTTTAAATTTTCAGGTGTTCTTGAATCAGACTTGTCACACGTATTCCGACTTGAAAGAGGGAGTGTGTCTTTGTTTGAAAGGGAGGCAGAGAGAAAGCCTGGTCTGCGTCCAGGTCTAGAGTGGTGTGTCACTCAGGTCGAAATACTTGGCATTCTCTTCATGCATTCACAAATTTAATTTGGTTCCCACCGTTTCTCATGAGGGAAAGACTTTCTGGATTCCACAGACTCAACTTAAGTCCTGTTACATCTGTGCTTTACCGTAATTAGACACACAGAAGAACTTTAACTTTTTTAACGACAGCAGTGTTTTAATGAAGCATGAAGCCCATCAGCAGTGGCTTGAGATCTGAATCATAGTAGGTATTAAAGGAAAACTGTAGTTATATAGAAATTCTGAAAAATTGATAAATGGTGAAGATGTAAACAGAGTCGTTCAGACCACTTTTTGTAAAGTGAAAACTTAGTCGGAATTGTTCACATTGGCCACTAAAAGCTCCCACATAGAAGGTTATTAAACAAAATGGTCATGAATACACTGCCTGATGCATGAGACATTGTTTTGCGATCGTTTTGTGATCGGTTTGGCCTAAAACGTCATGATAATCCATTTATTTTAGTCTATTCATGGCGAAGAGGTACACAAAGGACGTTAAAAGGTAAAACAGTGCCCAGAGAAAATATTTTCCACTATTTTACCATGAACATTACATATAAAAACTTGGAAGACGTGTTCACTGGTTCGCTGGTGGCTTTCGATAATGAAAAATGGCTGTTTTAGTGTTATAGACAATAACACCCCTGGTTCCCATCACTACCAGTCTAAAGAAATCTGAGTGTGTAACTTCTACAATGACCTATTTCACATCAGACCAGTATTGAAGGGCACGTCATGGTTTTCCTCCCATTTTATTTATTTATTTTTTTAAGCAAAAATTGTGATGTAGTATGTAAACACTGCAGTGGTTACAAAACTTTTCTCAGTCTATATAGCCATAACATGAAACCTAGCTTTAAAACAAGCCTTTTTTGAATTCACAGTTTTTATGATGTTACAAAAACCAAACAAAACCATTTACGTGTTCACCATAGTGGAGTTTAGCCTTTCCCATTTACACTAAAGTTATAAGGAGTGTTTTAGTTCAGACTGCTTTTGGTTGTGGCGCAATATATGGCAGCCAATCAAGACAGTGATCATTTGCGTGTATCAGTTTAAAAGGCTCAGTAACAAAAACAGCTTGTTTAATTTGGAGATAAGGACAGGTTGGAAAATAGATGTGTAAAATTGGATTAAGACTGTTTTTGGTACATGCTATAAATGGGCTTTACAATAAAATGTATGATTTGGGTCGTTTAAGTTTGTCACTGTCAATAATATTGGTAATCAAAAAATATACTGAGTATTAGATGTAGAGAACGTTATGGCTTGTAACTCACTCGCTCATCAATGACATTCAGCAGGCTGAAGGTTCTCCACAAGGGGGCTCTGTTAGCACTCAAATAGCACTTAAATAGTGCTTCACATAAAAGATGCTGCACATCCCTGTTTCAACAACTGATAAACTTTTAAAAATCTTTTTTAAAAAAAGGGTATTGGGAGAATCCTTTATAACACTTAAATACATTTATAAAAACATTAAGCATGTCGCTGCTATCAGAAGAAAACCCCATATCTCCAAAATGGTAACCTTACTAGAGAAGGAAAAAACATATTAATGTAAGTCAATGGAACCAGACGTTTTTCCAAGTTGTTTCTTTCAGTCTATTCATCATGAAATGTACATATAATGTGAAGTATAACAGGCATTTTCAAATTACCCCAAACACTGAAAAACGTCAAAAATGAAGATACAAGGTTTTCTTCAGATAACAGTGATATGCATTTCACCACATGAACCTGACCCCCAAAAAAGCCCTGGGGCTTTATGTGTGTCACTATATAAATTATGGATGAGGCTTCCATTATCATCATATGCACTTTTTTGAGAGTGGAGAGTGCAGATCAGATCAGTTAGCGCTTATAGATTAGTTTAATCAGAGTCACGGTGAAGTGAGACACTATGATGTCTTGTTTTCCTATTCGTGAATTTCCTTGCATCAAATTGTAGTCAAAATCTATGCATTTTTGGCTTTGGTAGATCAGTCTTTACATATTAAATAAGTGCAACAGCAGTATAAACAGTCTTACTGATGGAAAAGAAATACTTTAGAAAAACTTTAGGACAGTTTAAAATATGCATTATCGTGCAAACTGCAAACCAGTCACTACCAATTCATTGATGCAAATGTGAATGTCTGTATTTAATTGCGTGACAGGTGGAACTAATCTCGTCTGTTGCCTGTTCTTTTGCCGGCCTGATGAGAATGCAGGCTGAATGATGTTTGAGCCTCTGTGATCACTCTGCTGTGTTGTCTGTGTGCTCATGGCATTTATAAACAAAGCGTTCATCATCAGATGAGCTTGGATCCAGGCTCTCAGGAATTTGAAAACCTGTTTAGAAGCATCCAGACCATTGTGATACATGTTGGCTAGTGAATTGTTTGCAAGTGATGTATGAAGATCTTATAAAAACGGAGTTAAATTTAAACCTCCATTGTAAACACAGCAGCTAAATGCCACAGACTGCAGGGTCTGGTTAAAACATAAACACTGTCAGCAGTGCTGTCTTTGGGATTTAATCTGATGTGAGGAAATTCTTTCGCAGTTCTGTGCCTAATAGTCATTGCCAGTTCTCAGCTGCTGGCTAGATGTCTCCCAACTGTGTGATTCTACAGTCATATGAATACATTTGGGTACCACTGGTCAAATATTTTGAAATTAGTTTAACACGTCCTCTTCAGAGAACACAATTATGCACATTTTAACGCGCAGCATTTCATTATGAATGTTAATTTTGTCAGAACTTTGTCCTCAATATTAATTTTATTATAACTTTATTCTCCATGTTAATTTTTAGGGAAATGCACAGTTTATTTACTGAAGTTTACAGTTTATTTACTTATTTACTTTGTCCTTACATCATGATGTTACTCCATAAATGTGTCTAAAACAGCCAGCATTTATCTTGAAGGTTAAAATCAAACTCTGATTGGCTGATCTAGGTGGAGAACCTCATCCATCGCACAAGTCAGACTCTGCAGCTGCTGATAGAGTATGATCCAGTCAGGCAGCGACTGGACCGGCTTCGCCTCGGTACCACCAACAACCGTCTGGGTGTCCCTGCCGCATCCCGCCTGCGGCTCTCCTCTCCGTCAGACGGGGTGATTGAGAGAACAGAAGCTGATGAGGGGACGCTGAAGAGGAGATCGCTCAGGTAGGTTAACCCCAGCTGACTGATTTGCAAACAGAAGAAGTTTAGGAAATTCTTGTAATGGATTGGATTGTTTTTGAATGTAAATTGCAGGCGCAGCAACAGTATCTGTAAATCTCCGGGTCCTGGCTCTCCGAAGGATCTCCCACCACTGACGCGGGACATCGGCCGCTCTGAGTCGCTCCGCGCCTCCTCCAGCTGCTCCCACCGCATCTTCCGCCCCTGTGACCTCATCCATGGGGAGGTGCTGGGCAAGGGCTTCTTCGGCCAGGCCATTAAGGTTTGTCTGCTCAGGATTCACTTCACTCTTCAGTTTAGAGGTCTTTGCTAGATAAAAATCATCCATAAGTCCTGTTATCAAGGGACTGGTTTGAAATAAGTCAATGGGGCCCAACAGATTGAGGGGTGTGCAGTAATTTTAGCTGATCCGTTATTTTCCACTCTGGAGTTTTGGTTCTCTGGAAATGTCTTTGTTTTTTGTTTTAATAATAGACTAATCAGCACAAATACCACTTTTAGTAGTAATGAATATAAATCAGAATGGTTAATTGGTGGTTTGTTGTGGAACAGGTCACTCATAAGGCGACGGGGGAGGTCATGGTAATGAAGGAGCTCATCCGCTGTGACGAGGAGACCCAGAAAACCTTCCTAAAGGAGGTGAGGCTGTGTTCTTTACTCCATCACCTTTGCACTATGTTCTTCACTGCTGTTTAGCTGGACTCATGGGTTCAGCTGTGATGGTGGATTAAGGTATCTGGGGGTTCTTTGTGGGTTTGTGAGATTTTTATAACGTGGAGAACAGCAAATGAGTTTATAGTTCTCTTCTAGTTTGAATCAGTATAGAGTCAAGAGATTATAAATGGACTAGGACTGTCTCGATTACTCAGTTAAACTCCAGTGTTTGATTTAAAATGTTAAACTGTACCTTATTGATGAATCAGCAGTGATTATTTGGCAGTTTGCACAAATAAGCATATTTTAAGTTTGAACTAATAGTGACAGCCCTAAACTGAACTTAAATACGTTATCAGCCTCTCTCTCAATTTCTCTCTAGGTGAAAGTGATGCGGAGTCTGGATCACCCAAACGTCCTCAAGTTCATTGGCGTGCTGTACAAAGACAAGAGGCTAAACCTGATCACAGAGTTCATTGAGGGAGGAACACTGAAGGACTTCATTAGAGACATGGTACGTCCAGACGGATAAATCACACCTCCTCCTTCTCCCTGCTTCCTTCATTCTCAATCAAACACTTCTGGTTGTGGCTGCAGAAAGTCTAGATTTCAGCCAAACAATGTCTCTGCCTCGCTCTGATGTTCGAAGTAAACTCTGCAGAAGGAGCTGGTACAGAACCGTGTGAGAGAAAGTGAGAGAGCTGTGCATGCATTGGGAGAGTGAGGAAGGAATGCAGGGGGGAAAGAGAGAAAGTGTTTCCAGGTGAGGGAGTTCAAAAGAGAGGTTGTTTTCCTGGCCTCCCACTGTGGCCAGCTCCACCACATGGCCAGCAGATGAGGACCAGAAATATGCTGTTTGAGGAGAAGGTCAGCGCAGAGGTTGCCACTGCATGTAGCTACGTGTATATACTGTATTATGTTTAGTAGCAGGGTTAAGCATTTCAATAACAAGTTAACACAACAAACTATGGACAACACTTTTTTAAAATGCTGTTAAGGCAATAATTCAACCTTTTGAATCTGTAATCCTGTTGCTGTTGCTATGCGTCTACCCATGTGCAGGCTTCTCGCTTAAAGACAGCTTTTAAATGGCAGCTTCCATTGATTCCATTTATTAGTTATTTCCATCTGCTGCCATGCTGTGAATTTATTTATTGCTAAAGTGTGTTGAGTCTGAAATATCATGGACAATACAAACAAAGCACTCATGCTGGCCATGCCAGTAATATCAATTATGATGACACACAACCTGAAGTGAAAAGTAAAACAAAATAATAAGAAGAAAAGTAAAGCAAAGAATGCTCCAATATTGTACCAAATGTGCTTTGATATTGGCAGTTCTTTCCAGTAATAGCTTTTACGGATAGAGCCATGAAAGTTCTTCAGCTTCAGCTCAGCATTTTTCAACATTTGCCATTGCTGTGGACTAAAAACTGCTTAGTTAAAGTGGAGTTCCACTGATTTTTCAGAACTTCTGCATAGGTCAGTTGTCGAGATGTAAACAAAGGCATCCACTGTGCTTTGGCTGCTTTGTAGAGAAATTTGACGAGTCAAAACTGTTGACAGTGGTGCTGATAGGAACCAGACATTTAAAGAGTTTGCCTGTAAATGTTCTCTCATAGAATATTAAAACAAGACATACTTGCTTTTGTGCTGCTGATGTCTAAGACGTTGTTTTACACTAGTTCTGTACAGTCTTTTGGCTTAATTTTTTTAAATACCTGTATAGGCATGAAGAGTATTGTGAGGCATAATACTCCCCAGTAAAACTTGTCTTCCACATTTACCTCTATTTTACCATCACTGTTAACATTCAAATACTCAGAAGACTCAAGTACGTTCACTGGTGGTTTTGGATCATGAATAAAATAATTATATTTGCACAACTCCTGGTTTCTATCACCACCACTGTAAACAAATCCGCATTGGTAAGTTTCGCGACAGTTAAGCATTTCAAACCAAACCACTCTGAATGAGTTTGTTGACTTCTTGTTGATTGAACTATGCAGAGATTTTGAAAAATTGGTGGAATTCCCCTTTAAGGCCAATAGCAGGTTTGGAATTTGGTGTAAGCCTGCAGTCAAACTCCTCTTCTGAATCTGACCAAACAGGCTGCAGGTCAAATATAATCTTATAGAAATTGTCCAATGTGTCTATTTTCTGTTTATGTATGCACTGAAGTAGAAACTTGGTAATGATTATCCACAATGTAAAAACCCATGAACAGGTGCTCGGTGGAATGATAGTTAATGTTAAAAAAAAATGTGGTAGAGTGTTTCTCAACCAGTCAATCGACAGAACTGTTGTACTCATTATTATTGGTTTCATGTTGAAATTGGAGGGAATAATTAGAGCCACTGATTAAGCTACTTATTGAACACCCTAATAAATGAAGTGGAGCATAGTGGACAATAACATCACCCCACACACAGAAGATTGGAGGTTTTATTACTCACCACACAGTGCACACACACAACTGCTAAGGCAATAGGAGGCCTTGGGCTAGACTCCAAACAATACATTTAATGTTCATTGTCTTTCTGGATGTAAATAAAATACTTAAAATTATGAAAATTTTAGTAGTAATTGTCAAGAGTGGTGATGTTTGATTTAACTCACGTAAAATTAATCACTGTTTGATCTTTAGAGTTTAAACCTGTCTTATGTTCACTGCTCATCTTTTATGAGTTACGATGTGAACTGTAAAAGTCTGAACTACTTTAAAATGCCAGAATAATAAACCATTAGCCACCGGTATCAATGTCCACAACAATAAGGTTTTATTATTTATGTAATCAGCCCAGAAACCATCAGTGCATCCCTAATTCACGCATTCACTTTAGTTCAGCTACACCTGTGTTGAGTAAAGAGGGTGACTATGTAATGGCACTCTGTCATTGCTTCAGAGCAAACCAGGACAGTCATGTGATGCAGCTGTCATTGTTGATAGTTTGTAAAGCCACCTATTCATTCTTTCTCTCTCTCTCTCTCTCTTTCTCCCTCATTCTTCAGGACCCGTTCCCATGGAGGCAGAGGGTTAGCTTTGCCAAAGGCATTGCTTCTGGAATGGTGAGTGGTGGACTACATTCACTTACGTGATTGCCAGTGACTTTATGTTTACTGATCACTGCTGAATGTGCATGAGTTGATATCAGTTTAAACGTGTACTACACCAAGTCTCCGATTTGACTTTCAGACTGGATTTCAGATCTATTTAGATATCTTTTTCAAACTGGTTTACTGTTAAATGCACCTTTTCCACTACAGAGTTTAAGGCTCTGTTTTTACCATTCAGTCCAGTGCATGCTGTTGTGTGAAAGGCCATTCCTTCTACACAAGTCTAGTGAGAGACCTCTTGAGTTAGTAGCATAGAATCCCATAGCTTTTCTGTTTCCAAGGTGACCTGTCACATTCACAGACACATAACCCCGAAACACACTCGCATGTTTATACATTACTGTCAGACTCTTTTTAAAGCTTGCTATAAAGAAAGCATATCGAGAGGCCCACTGGCTCTCTGAGTGAAGTGACATTCTTTTAGCCTAAAACACCTTTGCTATTGCTAATATGCTAACTCCAGGGTTATTGTTCACTTATTATTCTTAAGGCCTATTGGCAGTATCTCAGTAAGTCCTGTAACTACTATGAACACTTAACACTGTTAATGCTATTCAGGAAATACTATAAAAACTACTGTCATTCAGTAACAATGAATTCTACTGTTATAATCCAATCCAGTTACTATACTTGGTACAGTTACTATTCAAGATTTATCATAAATGCAATATTCAGTGACCTGTTATTATTCAATAACTATGATTTTTACTGCTGTTGTTATTCAGTAACAATTTTGAATATTATTATAATTCAATAAATACTATGAATAGTACTGCAGTTATTCAGTCATTCCCAAGAATATTATTTTGTGTTTTAACTACCATAAATACTGTATTTATTGAGTAACTGCTATGGATTCAATTATAAAGGCTGTTGTTATTCAATAAAAGTGACTATCATGAATAATGTTGTTATTCAGAATTTGTGATGAATATTATTGTTATTCAGTAATGACTGTGAATATTAGGATTATTCAGTAAGTACTATGAATAGTGGCATTATTACTTATTAACAACTATGAATACTGTGAATGTTATTCAGCTATTCCTTCTAACATTATTATTTAGTAACTACTATGAATACCATTACTACTAAGTAACTTTGGATACTACTATTATTTGTGACTACAATGAATTACTATTATTCAGTAAGTACTTTGAAACTGCATCACGTAGTTAGGAGGAATAATTAATTGAATTGACGAAATGAGTAATTGATGTGTAGATTTGCTGGTTTTTATCGGAGTTTGAGTCTATGTTGTATTAATTTACTGTATGAATTGTTTTTTCTCCTTACTGCCCTCTTTATAAATACAGATGTGCAGTATAATGATGTGATATACGTATTGTAATAAATTACATTACAGTATGCTTTGCTGACTGTATCCTGGGTATCATCAGTACTTCTAGATCACCAAACAGCTACATGTGTCAGAAAGAGAGATGTAGAGAACAAAAAAGAGTGACTAGTTATAGAAAGCCTGTAAACAACCAGTGTACAGTAACTGGATACATTCCAAAGAAACAAGTATGATCTTTTGTCCCACACTATTTATTATCCTACTGTCTTTGTCTTATTTCATTAGTTTATTTATACCATTTGTTCATATTTTTTCATACGTTTTCTTCATAAGTTGTTTATTTTTGGGACAAAATAATTTTGTGGATTTTGTCTGTTCCAACTTGTCTGCAAACCTAAAAAAAGCTGTTGTGATGCATATCACATTTTGTGAGTGTTTTTATTTATTTTTTTATATTTTTAGCTTTATCACCCAGCCTTACTTATAAACACTGATCCCTGTCCTTACAGGCATATCTGCACTCTATGAGCATCATCCACAGAGATCTCAACTCACACAACTGCCTGGTGAAACTGGTACGTGACTCCCTGACCTACTCAGTTTTAAATCTGTTTAATGCAGGAGCCGCTGATTCACACTCGCATATGCAAGCGTTCACCCCATTTGCATTCAGTTTAGTGTGAACTGCAGTAGTAATTGTGTCTGGAGTTAGAAAAAGGGGCCTTGATGGTGTTGAAATCTGTTTTTTGTCCTACTGCTGAAGGATTGGCTGTCCTGTCCCCATTGCTCATTGGCTGAGGGACAAGCAGTTTAGCCTTCTTGTCAGCACAGGCAGAGACTGAAGGTGAAAAACAAAAACAAGTTATGCAAGACTTGCAAGAGAGAGAGAGAAAGAGAGACTGCAGTCTCAGGAGATTTGTTGTAGGTTGTAGGAGGTTGTTATGCTGGAAGGCAGAAGAGCTGATGCTCAGTGAGCGTGCTGGTATCAGTATCCGTTGTTTGTGTAGGTGTGTGTGTGTGTGTGTGTGTGTGTGTGTGCACGTGTGTAGGTGTGAGAGAACCAGTGTTTGAAAAAACACACCGAGTGAATCATTCATGAATCTCAGACATTTTGGGAAAGTGCCTGATGTGGAAACTATGTGTTCAGACTCACTTGTCAACATCTATTTTTAACCCTGAGAAAACAGTGAAACTCTATTTATGTTTTAAAGCCCACAGTACATTTATCTACCAAATAAAATGCATTGATACACTGTTTACATCAGTGGTGCTCAAACTTATTAGATGTGAGAAAGGGAAAAATCAAAGGAAGACTGGATAGATCATCAAAATTCTCCCCAACAGATAAACAGCACTAAACGCTTTATGAGAGAGAGAGAGAGAGAGAGAGAGAGAGAGAGAGAGAGAGAGAGAGACTCTTGTATCAGAGCTGAAAAAATCCAACCCAACACAGTCTGAAAAGATGTGCAGCTGTCAAGAAGCCCAAAAGCTGCATTAAATGAAATTGACTGTCCACCCCTCAACATAACTGAATGTGTTTAGGATTGCATGAATTATGAAAAGCAGGAAATGTGACCAGCTTCTAAGACTCACCTTTAGAGGTGTGGAAAAATATCCCTGCAGATTTCTTTAAGAAACTGAAAGTTGTTGAGTCTTTTTCTGTTAAATGTATGCCTTCTACTTTTTTTTATAGTGTTATAAAATGTAGAATTTGTACTTAATGGCCATTTGGACTGAAAAAAAGGGGGTGGGGTTCTTCCAGGAGAAATCGAACATCCTCACGGGTCAAGTTTGGGCAGCTGGGTACACATATAGATGGAATGCTTCATACTTTCTTGGTAAATGGGAAGGAAAGAGAGCAGGCAAAAGTCAGTGAGGGAAGGCAGATGGTGGATTAAGATTAAGATTAATCTTAACGTGCACATTTGTAGAATGCAGAAAGCTAGAAAATGGTGAAAGTCACCATTGCCTTTACACCAGGGTGTAAATCATATATATGAATATAATTGAATCAAATCCAAATGTGGTGAAATTTGGATCTTGATATGTTACGGTTTCCTAAGGAACTGTAATCAAATTTGTTGCAACAATAAGCCCATATATATTTATATTTCACTAAGCTAAATACAAGACTTATGTGCTTTCTCTAGTGTAGCATCCAGTGTGATTAACCCTCGTCTTGAATTTTGACCCTTTTAGGACAACACAGTGGTGGTGGCGGACTTTGGTTTGTCCCGACTTGTCATGGAGGACAAGGTGAAGCAGCCACCACCTGACAAGCCAACTAATAAGAAGAGGCTGTTCCGCCGCATTGACCGGAAAAAGCGCTACACAGTCGTGGGCAACCCGTACTGGATGGCCCCAGAGATGCTAAACGGTGAGAAGAGCTCATAGTCATTCATTCTCAGAACATATTAAAAGCCTAACCTGCTAGGTCCACCATGACCAGGAGGAAAGCAACAATGAGTTACACAGTGTTTTATATTTGTAGGAATAGTTTGTCAAAGGTCAAAGATGCACAGTTTTGCCCTTATCCCAAAGGTCGTCAATCAGAGAAGACATTTGTTGTTCAGAATTAGCTTTTTTTTAGTTTTGCATCAAACTTGTTGAGGGAAATTCCACCAATATTTGAAACTTTTTGTGCATAATTCAAACGGTATGATGTAAACAAATACAGTCAGAATGGTTTGATGTTTGATGACTCTTTGTAGGGAAATATACCAGCTCAGGTTTCTTTAGAGTGATAGTGATAGGAACCAGGAATTACAAGATTTACAACTTGGATGTAGCCGTTTTGCTATCCACAGCAATTGTTGTGTCTTCTAAGTTTTTATGTAGTGTTTTAGTCAATATATAGTTTTTCAATATAACAGAGTTGATAATAGTAAAATAGTGGTAAATCCAAAAAAAGTTTTCTTTAGGGACTGTTTTCCCTTAATACTCTGCATGTACCTCTTCACCATTAATGGCTTTCAAAAATATTATTTTTGCCCAAACTATGGTGGACTAATGTCTCAGACGTCAGGTAGTGTATTTATGACTATTTCATGTCATAACTTTTGAGAAGGAGCTTTTAGAGGCATTGAACTCCTCAGACGCCTGGTTCCCATCACCACCACTGTGACAGGAACAGAGCATTTCACACACAACCACTCTGAATGGCTGTGTTTACATTTGAAGCATTTAATTATGCAGAAGATTCTACAAACCAGTCTTTATGTATTCGCAAATACACTTGCTTTTGTGGTTTTTGACTCTTTAGCTTCCTGATGACGACTATTACTGTCTTCTATACAGACATCACTTTTTTTAATTTGTTAGGCCCATTAGTTTACATTAGTGATTTAAGCTACAAGTTTAATGTTTCTCTTGCTGAAATGTCTCGCTTTGTGTGGAACAGGTAAACGCTATGATGAGAAGGTGGACGTTTTCTCCTTTGGCATTGTGCTCTGTGAGGTAAGCTGTGGGCCTGTTGAAGCATATTTTGTACCTTACTGAGACCACTTTCTTCATTTTTCAGTTCCCCACTCTGCAATAAGCTTGTTTTTCATACTGTGATGGTTCCAAAAGGGCTTATGCAAATAACCAAATGTCAAAACCAAATGTTCAGCTAGATTTGTGTTATCCTGCACTCTCTCTTGATTTTTGCATATGACTCGCATATCATTGACTCTTTTTCTGTATTTTTCTCTCCAGATCATCGGGCAGGTGTATGCCGATCCAGAGTGTCTGCCTCGGACACTGGACTTTGGCCTCAATGTGGGCAAATTCATGGAGAAGTTCCTTCCTGAAGACTGCCCGCCTGCTTTCTTCCCTTTGGCCGTGACCTGTTGTGACCTCTTTCCTGACAGCCGGTGAGTGCAGCTTTTCATTAGCCCTCAAGAAGAGATGATCAGAGAGATTCCGGTCAGTAGCAGGGTTATGGCAGTTCAGCTCCTGGAGGGTCTTAGTTCAGCACAGTTTAATTATTTCCCTGCTTGAGCACACCTGATTCAACTCTGTGGGTTGCCAGGTGTAGTAGGTGTTTTCACTACACTGTGTTGTCAAAAGATTTTCTATTGTAGTTCCTGTAGTGAAGTTAGGTAAGCTTCCAGCACGTTGGTAAAGTTCCCATTCAGTCTAATGAGAGGTTGTAGTGAACAACTTGTTTTTGTCAAAATACAGATTTGAGCTGATTTTTTTGTGTGTGAAAGGCCATGTCATGAGGATATGTCCTTTGGCTTTGACTTTGTGGCCCTTGGCCCACCACAAATATTGCACTTTAGCTCTCCTAAGAGAAAAGGTATGAGCAGCCCTGCTTTACAACTTTTTCAGTCTCTTTTTTTCAGTCTCTTGAGTTGCTAACAATGCATTTTTCTGTGGAGCACTGACGTGCCAACTTCGATTCTGCATGTTGAATGGCTGGTTGCACTCCTGTAAGATTGTTCTTCAGCACAGCGGTCATGCACAGTGTTGTTTTGACTTCAGTTGCAAGGGATATTATGAGATGTCAACAAGTAAAGTAGCCCAGCATATAGGAAAATCTCTCTCTCTCTCTCTCTCTCTCTCTCTCTCTCTCTCTCTCTCTCTCTCTCTCTCTCTCTACCTCTCTCTCTCTCTACCTCTCTCCTCTCTCTCTCTCTCTCTCTCTCTCCCTCTACCTCTCTCTCTCTACCTCTCTCTACCTCTCTCTACCCCTCTCTCTACCCCTCTCTCTACCCCTCTCTCTACCCCTCTCTCTCTCTCTCTCTCTCTCTCTCTCTCTCTCTACCTCTACCTCTCTCTCTCTCTCTCTCTCTCTACCTCTCTCTCTACCTCTCTCTCTCTCTCTCTCTCTCTCTCTACCTCTCTCTCTACCTCTCTCTCTCTCTCTCTCTCTCTCTCTTTACCTCTCTCTCTCTCTCTCTCTCTCTCTCTCTCTCTCTCTCTCTCTCTCTCTCTCTCTCTCTCTCTACCTACCTCTATCTTTTGGACTCCTCTTGCCCATGTGCTTGCATTCTGTGTGCTGTTTGTACACTGCTCAAAAAAATAAAGGGAACACTTAAACAACATAACTCCAAGTAAATCAAACTTCTGTGAAATCAAACTGTCCACTTAGGAAGCAACACTGACAATCAATTTCACAGCTGTTGTGCAAATGGAATAGACAACAGGTGGAAATTATTGACAATTAGCAAGACACACTCAATAAAGGAGTGGCTCTGCAGGTGGGGACCACAGACCACTGCTCAGTACCTTTCTGCTTTCTGGCTGATGTTTTGGTCACTTTTCAATGTTGGTGGTGCTTTCACACTCATGGTAGCATGAGACGGACTCTACAACCCACACAAGAGGCTCAGGTAGTGCAGCTCATCCAGGATGGCACATCAATGCGAGCTGTGGCAAGAAGGTTTGCTGTGTCTGTCAGCGTAGTGTCCAGAGCCTAGAGGTGCTACCAGGAGACAGGCCAGTACACCAGGAGACGTGGAGGAGGCCGTAGGAGGGCATCAACCCAGCAGCAGAACCGCTGTCTCCGCCTTTGTGCAAGGAGGAACAGGAGGAGCACTGCCAGAGCCCTGCAAAATGACCTCCAGCAGGCCACAAATGTTCATGTGTCTGCACAAACGGTCAAAAACCGACTCCATGAGGATGGTATGAGGGCCCGACGTCCACAGATGGGGGTTGTGCTCACAGCCCAACACCGTGCAGGACACTTGGCATTTGCCAGAGAACACCAGGATTGGCAAATTCACCACTGGCGCCCTGTGCTCTTCACAGATGAAAGCAGGCTTCCACTGAGCACATGTGACAGACATGACAGAGTCTGGAGACGCCGTGGAGAGCGATCTGCTGCCTGCAACATCCTTCAGCATGACCGGTTTGGCAGTGGGTCAGTAATGGTATGGGGTGGCATTTCTTTGGAGGGCCGCACAGCCCTCCATGTGATCGCCAGAGGTAGCCTGACTGCCATTAGGTACCGAGATGAGATCCTCAGACCCCTTGTGAAACCATATGCTGGAGCGGTTAGCCCTGGGTTCCTCCTAATGCAGGACAATGCTGGACCTCATGTGGCTGGAGTGTGTCAGCAGTTCCTGCAAGATGAAGGCATTGAAGCTATGGACTGGCCCGGTCATGGCCTTCCCCAGACCTGAATCCGATTGAGCACATCTGGGACATCATGTCTCGCTCCATCCACCAACGTCAAGTTGCACCACAGACTGTCCAGGAGTTGGCGGATGCTGTAGTCCAGGTCTGGGAGGAGATCCCTCAGGAGACCATATATATATATGATATTATATACACACCCACACACCGGCCACTTTTATAGGTACAGCTTGCTAGTAAAAGGTTGTTTCCCCTTTTGCCTTCAGAACTGTCTTAATTCTTCGTGGCATTCTTTCAACAAGGTGTTGGAAACATTCCTCAGAGATTTTGGTCCATATTGACATGATAGCATCACGCAGTTGCTATTGCAGTTGAATCTCCCGTTCCACCACATCCCGAAGGTGCTCTATTGGATTGAGATCTGGTGACTGTGGAGGCCATTGGAGTATGAACTCACTGTCATGTTCATGAAACCAGTTTGAGATGATATGAGCTTTGTGACATGGTGCATTATCCTGCTGGAAGTAGCCATCAGAAGATGGGTACACTGTGGTCATGGTCAGCAACAATACTCAGGTAGGCTGCAGCATTTAAACGATGCTCAATTGGTACTAAGGGGCCCAAAGTGTCCAAGAAAATATCCCCCACACCTTTACACCACCACCACCAGCCTGAACCGTTGATACAGCGCAGGATGGATCCATGCTTTCATGTTGTTTACGCCAAATTCTGACCCTACCATCTGAGTGTCGCAGCTGATATCGAGACTCGTCAGACCACGCAACATTTTTCCAATCTTCTGTTGTCCAATTTCGCTGAGCCTGTGCAAATTGCCGTCTCAGTTTCCTGTTCTTAGCTGACAGGAGTGGCACCCGGTGTGGTCTTCTGCTGCTGTAGCCCATCTTCTTCAACGTTCGACGTGTTGTGCATTTTTAGAGATGGTGTTCTGCATTCCTTGTTTGTAACAAGTGGTTATTTCAGTTACTATTGCCTGTCTATCATCTCAAACCAGCCTGCCCATTCTCCTCTGACCTCTCACATCAACAAGGCATTTTCGTGTATGTATGTATGTATGTATGCGTGTGTATGTGTATATATATATATATATATATATAATTATTATTGCATATGTGTACGTTTCTCTCAGTACAGTACACATGCTATTCTGTACCACTCTAAAGCCACAGAGCTCATCGAGAAAAACGTGCTCCACAGAACACTGCAAAGCATGTTCTGTGAACACGCCCAGTGGAGCTAATTACTTTTCTCATGTTTACTCCACTTGTATTGTACTAACTGTCTCACCATGTTCACTGAAACTGCAATAGCCAGCATACAAATCCTCCTTCAGTTTAGTCAGTAGTGGGCAATGAAGTTTAGACTGGAAGAAAAGTTACATTTTAACAATGTGCCGCCTGATTTTTCTCCATCCTTCATAAATCTAGGATTTTTAAACTGTGCATGTACTCTACATGTTTGTGGTGGTGTTGGTGGGTTTGGTGGTGTTGTTGCTGTTGTTAGCTGATTAATTGCATCAGGTGTAAGAGCAGGGCAACTTCACAATAAGAAAAAATTCCATGTTGTGATCACATTGTCAGTTATTGCAGTTGTGATACACCGTGCAATATGTTTTATGTGGTCACAATTTATTTTGCATTGTCTTTGACCAAAATGATTCATGTGTATTGGATCCTGTGAATGTCTTGATGCACCCAAACACCAAATAAGCTTAACAGCATCATGTGTTCATGTGATTAGTCAGAATGCTCGTGCATATTGCAGTGTTCTTTGATCAGTATTCCAAAGGTCAGTATTGTGATTAGGGATTTACTCATCCTGTATTTCCAGGTCCATTAGGTCTTGGTTATCTCTTAATATAATTTTTTTTATTCTAGTTTTGGAAACTCCTGATTTATTACTTATTTTCTCTCTACCCCTTTATTCTCCTCTGAAATGTTTCCTGAAAAATGAGTAACGAATGTTTAAAGGCCATTTTAACGCTAATTTAAAGATATGAAGGGTGGTCTCTGACTTTTGCACAGTGCTGTGCCTGATTATGTGGGATCAAGAATAAATGAACAAATTAAGAATATGACAAAGTAATGAATAACACATTCATATAATTATTAATGAGCAGGACTGAGAAACAGTATTGAATATGGATTTCTCATGTTGATTCCTGATGTTTAATAATGTTAGTATATTGGATCAGTGCCTCCTTAATTGTGATGATGAATAACAGATGATAAACTGTCCAGTTCTATCTGACTCTATTGCTTCTTGCGTCTGCAGACCAGCGTTTGAGAAGCTGGACGACTGGTTCGAGGCTTTGGCGCTGAACCAGGAGCTGGGCATCCCTCTGCCAGCCGAGCTGGACGAACTGCAGCAGAACCTGTGGAAGACTCACAGTCCAAACATGTATGACCTTTCACCCAACCCCAGCCCCACAACACGGGCTCCAGAACGGTCCACTCTGGAAACCAACGGCACATAGCCCATGGGGACGGCCTTTTCTAGTCTCCACATGACCCCCCGCTCATTGAGAGCCTGCACAAAGACTGCTGGAGGCAGTGACCAAAAGGAGCTGGCTGGACTAACCTTATTCTTAATTACCTACATGGATGAGTTTACATAACTGGAGCTGTGGACATGCTACGTAAAGAGAAATGCAGACTGCAGTGCTTGGGATGCTGTCTGTGGGATTTTCGTGTTGGCTTTCGAACTTCGAAGGCATTCTAGAACGCAGCTTTGCAGGTTTCTAATGAGGGAACAGGCAGATTTCAGTGGCCTGAAGGTTCTTTGTCTTCCTTTTTTCTGCTTTTCAGAGGGTAAGGTGTTTGTTTCCTTACATAACAGACTAATTTGGGATTTTTGGCATCACCTTTGCCATTTATTTCTGGAGTGCCTGCAACTGGAGGCATCATGATAAATCTGTAAAAATGAACCTGTTTCCTGAATGACACTAGCTGCTAGCTTTGTTTCTGCTGCGATCACAAAAACACAAAGGTCTTATCACAGTGTCTGCGAGTGGGTGCCTCGGGACAAATGAGTAGCATTGCTGTTTTATTGCTTTAGACATCTAACAGCCAAGCCACTATCTAATAATGTGCTTAGGGGAGTTCACTATATCTGTTGATGCTTAATAACTAAGTACTTCAGTGTGCTCTGTTCAATGCTGGCACATTTGCTGAAGTTCAGAAATGTTTGACTATGCTGCCCCCTGCTGGATGATTATATGTTCATCTCCTTTAAAAACTGGATTTATTCATTTCTCCTCAATGGAGAGGCAAGATCGAACTGAGAGACTAATATTTCTATTTTCCTCCGAATTGTTCGATATATTGGTGAAAACTTGTTCTGGAACTGTTTATTAAATGATCAAACAATCCAGCACTATTTGAAGACTACCTATGTACGGACTTCATAACACAAGCATAAACGTTAAATAGCATTCAGAATGTTAAGACGAATATTTCCATAGCGGCTTCAGTCAATATTCACAAGATCACACATTCTCTATACTAAAGTCACAGACAACTGTTCCATTTATAACACTGTTATAAAGCCAGAGGCCTAGTTAAGAACCCCAAAAGTCAATTCTTTGAAAGATTTTGATGCCCTAAGATTAAAGGCATGCCATGAAGTCCCTGTCTGGGTGGCCCTCAGTTACTGAATAATCTATATCCTGATCGGTTGTTAGTGTTTTAGGCTCCCAGCTTGATGTAAATAGTGTATCAAAGCAGTTGTGTACCACAATAATTATAAAGCTGTTTGGTGAGTAGCGCAGAAAGCTGCCCTCACTTTGATCAAAAACACTCACAAAACTGGACACTCTGTTGGAGATTGGTGTATGAATTGTATAAAGGTTTATAATTAATTTTGTATGACTGTTTTGGGATAATGGGGGTTTTTTTTGATTGCAGAATTTTGTAGAATGTGAAAAGTAAATGTTTTTTTTTTCTCAAGCATTATCTATCTTTGAGGTACTGATGTGTAAAAAATCGTTACCACTACAATTATGTTACACTAGTGTTTCATAAATAAATGTTAAATGAGTAAAAACTTGTAGTTTTTTTTTTAACTACAGTAGCTTATATTTCCCTAATGTGAATTAAAGCTGACACTAGGGGTCGCTATTGAACACACTGCACTAGGAACCTTTGGTTTGCCTTCAGGTTGCAACATTCATCTACAGCGATTCTCAGAATCAGAAGGACTGATCATGTTTAGGATATAGTGATAAGTTCATTGTGCAAAAGTGTAAAGAGTTATAGAATTTACTTGAACAAAGCACACGGCACCATTTTAGAGTTTTTTTTTTTTTTTTTTTTTCCCCTCAGTCACAGCAGGAAAAATCTGCCAAACATAAAAATACAAGTTCTTTCAAAACTATATGCAGGTGTACTCTGGTTCATCAACTCAAGTGCAGAGAGAAAAAAATAGAATACAAATTCCAGGCCATAGCAAAATGAAAACCACAGTAACCAAATTACTCCCCAGTGACTGACGATCAAGACCATCCACATTTAGTTTTACGAAGGGGAAAAAATCAGCATTCCAAGATTGCAGGCTTTCCATCTTCTTTCATGGAGGATATGAAATGGATTTGTGAAAATGACAATGTTAACAGGTCCATCTATTTTTTTTTTTCCTGCTTGGATGCTGTTGATGAATGTATTATTCTTCCAGCCATGTAAAATAAAACATCCCTGGCCCGCAAATGCTTTAACTGAAGGCCATGTTCACCACCCCCAACACCCCACACCAAAAAAAATTGTGAGGATCTTTGCCGTATTTCAAAGTCGAGGACATAGAGCTGCTGCTGAGCCACAGTATATTTCTCACTGGCTTTGGTGAACAACCTGTCCTGACCCGCTTTCTTTGTGTCTCAATGACATTTCTCTGTTCACACCCACATCAACAGCACACTTACAAGCTCAGGACCATCCAGAGACTGAGATACATTCATAAGGACTACACTAAGGCCATGTCTATGGAAACCCTGGCATGAGTTTGCTCTTTGCCCTCAAACCCAAAATAAGCTCTTTCCTCGTGAATAACACTGTGTTATTTGTTGAGCGAGCCTATGAAAGCATATTAGCTATTAGACTGCTAAATGCCTCACAGCCACTCAGACACTGAGCAATATGGGTGAATAAAGGGACAAAGGCCCCTGTTTGTTCCATTCTTTCTCTCTCATTAGTAAAATGGAACAAAACAACAGCAGAACACGACAGGAAAAGAACGCAATTTCCCTCCTTTTTGTCAAACACTTGATTAATAAACACAGCTTCACTTCAAATGAGCGTGTCATGTTTGCTAATGGACTGTGATGCTTTAACCAGCGCATGAAGACTGGTGAATTACTGTGGCCTGAGAACGCAAGCGTTCTCTGTCCCAAGGTTCACACTTGCATTCATGCATTCATACACTTTCAAAAACAAAGTGCAAAAGACCTCAGTCCACAAATGCACCCTAAACCCACCCTTTTCCAAATGCCACATCAAAGCAGTACTGGGCTAAGCATGTAGTTCAAAGCATTGTTGACGCTGCTTCTGAAATATCTAAGAAGTCTGTTACCAACTACCTGTCCCACTAAGATAAAAAACATATCCGCACACTTGCAGTCTTACCCAGAATTGACTAAATTCAGAAATATGTCGGAGTAAGTCTGGACTTTTGGATGCAATTCTTCTCAAAAAAGAACCTCTGACATGCACTTTTATACATCCCCTCTTACTCATGTCTTTAGCGGTGTCTTCTTGCATCCTCCACTCCTCAGTTCAGGAGAAATGGATGTCAGCTGTTTTCTGAAAGGCTTCCCTTCTTTCTGGAAAGAACTTTAAAGACCAGGAGAGTGACAGAGTGTGTGTAATTGGAGTGTTGGTCTGAAATGCTGCACAGTCCTATAGTCACATTTCTCTCAAGCTGTCCATATGGTGTTTCTCTCAGGCTCCAGGGGTTCCCGCTGGGTTTATCAGGGGGTCTCCGCCCTCCACAGTGTCCTGAGTGGGCGTCTGCTCAGTGGGCTCAGCCGTTATAACGATGGTGTTCTCGTCCACCAGCTCGCACGTAGGGTTGGCGAAGGCAGAGAGGGGGAGAGTGATGCGGTGCATCTCGCGCTCATACACGCGCTGCTCGTGCTGCTTCTTCAGGTCTCGACCCCTGCCGAGGACAAGACAAACTCGAGTCAACAACCGACAGAAACACATTTCTTATATCTGTGGGGTCAGTGAGGCACATCTACTGATCTATATGCAAAAGCAGTTTTATTTTCCTTAATATGATTGTAAAATGTCTGAGGACGTTCTTTAGAAGCACTGATCATTCACATTAAACATGAAAATGAGCATCTGTGCCCTGTGCACTTTTGCACCCAAACGGGCAAAATACATAAAACTATAGTCTTACCATCGAGTGCATTTTTGGACTGTTTTTAAACTCTTTTCATTTTTGTGTAAAAACACTTAAATCAGTTGGAAAATGCCCCCATATGGTGTATTACAAGCAAATCTTGGACATGAGCACAAACTTTCAATGGTACATCAAAAACAACTATCTAAGATTACAGATGTATCTTTCTGAAAATTGTGTTTCTCTTGTAATTCTTTCTCACACTTTTCATTTCAACACAAAAGCGCTTAAATCAGCTGGAATATGTTTCCACTTGGTGTATTATATTCAATAGACTTCAAATTCTTTTTGGAAATTAATTCTATCACATTTCACTGGCACACAAACACCATCACTACCTAATATTGAATAATATATCACTGCTAAATGTTGCTGCAAAGCACATGCCATCCAAATCGATATGAAAATCACTTTGCACCAATACAGCTGAAATATGTAAGACATATAGTCTTACGTTCGTGTGCATTTTTAGAACATTCTTCAATTTCCTCAATTCCCATAAAAACAGACTTAAAAGGTCTCCACATGATGTATTATGTGCAATATACTGGAAATTGTTCTCAAAATGATATTTCACTGGTCCACCAAAAGTGTCACTATCTAAGGTTATAGGCTTCTCTTTATGAAAATACAGTATTATTTTCACTGAAATGAGTGTAAAACGTCCCAGCCCTGTCTGCAGAAGCACTAATCAATAAAATGGAGCATTAAAATCTCTTTGCATTTTTGCACCAAAACCCAAAAATATGTAACACTATAGTCTTACTTTCATGTGCATTTCTGGACTGTTCCTGAATTTCCTTCATTTTCATGCAAAAACACAAATCTGTAGGGAAATGTCTCCACATGATGTGTTATGTCTAAAATATTACAAATTCCAATGGAAATGGAAACTTTCACATCCAAACTGTCACTATCTAAAGCTGGAGGATAACCTTTCTGAAAATATTGTTTTATTTTCATATAAATCACTGGAAAATGTCACAGGACGGTTTGCTGAAACACCACTAAAATGACTAAAATAGCAAATATATGTATAGCTATAGTCATGCCATCATGCACATTTTGGACCTTTTTAAAAGCCTTTTCACTGAAAACACGGCAGGTGCATCACAGTGGGTTGAACATTGGAACTGACACAGGCCCCTCAAAAGGCCTTGACTATAAGTGTGCTAAGTAATTAGTGGGATAGCAAAATGAACACTGGCAAAATGAACAATGTGACACTGAACTGTATATTCATCTTAGAGCCATACAGTCTCTACCAATACTGCAACCACACGTTGAAGGTGTGGCCGGAACTAGTAAATACGGCATTTCAGTACATCAGTACACAGAAACTCATTTTTTCATTATATTGTAGTTCTCCTGTTCCTGTTCCTTATTCAACACAGCTTGGAAGTCGCTGTTATTCCTCACTCAAAGAAGTGGAAAAAGTGCAGATTCTAAGTAGAGTATCTGTAAATAGGAAATATTTATTTTGTAACATTTTGTAGTTTTTTTTATCGTTCTCGATATAATGTCTTCCGCAAGGTGTAGTTTTAAATATTGGCAGCACTTTTGTCATCTTCATATATTTGTAGTGTTCATTGCCATTCGTTTTTTTTATCTATATTACATCTATCCATCCATCAAAAACTCCTTATAATATATTTGCATTTTTGATTTATCAAGGACCACATCTCTCTCCTCTTCTGGTATAATTTACTTTAAATTAAGTGAGCATCAAATTAGGTAGAGGAGTTTCAAATGAGTTACAGGACTCGTTTCATGTAGGTTTCAAGCACCTAAAGTTGCATTAAAGTTTCCCTGCACCAAGACAGCCTAAGGCTTGAAAGAACAAGAAAAAAAAAACTTAATGAGAACATTAGCAGCACACTAATTTAACTCTAGCTACTTTACTACTTTAGTTTCTTAGTCTATGAACTCAAACAGCTCAATTTGTTTAACTGCAGTCAGGAGGCAGCATTCAAGTAAATTCAAGGGGACTTAAATTACATAATCGAGTTATTCAACACTCTCTCTGCAGCTGGGTCTCATTTTGCTCTTGAAATCTTTCTGCAGATTCTCTAAATGAAAGGAACAAGCTCTGGTTCCTCTTTAGGAAAAGCCTCATTTATGAGAATCTCTTTAGAAAAAGGCTGGTATTATATTTAGAAACCCTACCGGGTGCAGTAAGGAGCTCCAGGATAAGACTGACTTGGCTGATGTTGCGCGTATTTTTAGTCTGGACTATTAATCTGCAGCAGTGTGGAGAGGCTGTACTGGGCCAATGCAGAACCAAAGCTCAACCTGTGCTGCTGGCTCACACGCTGACATGGACAGGATGGATAGCCTTCATTCTCAGGGTTTATAAGAGGCAGTTGGGCTGATGATGGGGTGCGGACAGACAGACGCTTGCGGCGGGACATGATGACACGCTGCTCTCCTCTTTCTCTCTCCTCAATCTTTCCTCTTTTCCTAGTCTATCTGTTCATCTTTCTGCTCTGTCCGTATGAGCCTCCTCTCTCTCTTCCGGCTCAGCTGTGTGGAACAAGCCTGCAGCGCGTTATGCAACCATCCCGCCTCTCTACATGTCTGTCTCTCTGCAGTGGGCTCTGTATTACCAACGCAATGAGCTTCAACTCGTTCACCCACCCTGTGCGCTCATCAGAGCAAAAGCCACGCTCTGAAAGAAACTCAATTCAGCATAAGAACTTTAAACCAAGAAAACTGCTGAAGAAATGTATTTGTTGCACTGCAGGAATGCAAGATTATTCCAGCATTTTTCACCTTAATCTCTCAATGCTGCACCAATTACCACAAGGCTTTAGTAATAGCTACAAATAATTTCTTGTTAAAAATAAAGATTATTATTATCACCCCTGACCTCACACAGTGCACCTTAGACTTTCTATGCTATCTTCAGGTTATATGTTTTTAGCTAAGGTTTGGCAATATGAAGTGTAATAAGGTTTACTGCTGTATTTAAAAATGATACTGGTTTTCTACAATATGTCAAATTTCGATTTCACATCTTTATACAGGGTGATTCAAAAAGATTCATCTGATTTCAAAGGGCCATATTTTTACAACCGTGAGGCGCCTAGGAACCAATCACATACCAATTGAAAGAGGTGTCACAGCATTTCTGTTACCAGAAGATGGCTTCTTTCAGTCTGCGAGACGTAACCCCTGAGCAGAAAGCGTTTTGCATTCTCCACTTCAATAAGAGTGAATCCGTCATAACTGTGCAACGTGATTTTCGTCGGCGGTGAATCTCCAACAGCTCAGAGCATTCGTTGTTGGTTCCACAACACTGGGTGATCTCCAAAATAGCTTTCAAAGAGCCATGAATTCAGTAACACCCAACATGCTTGATCATGGGATGAATCTGACTGGCACTGATGTTGTCTGCACAACTGGAAGAGGTCATACTGAGCACTGAGCAAAATTACATAATAACCTTTATGCTCACTTAAACCGTTTACAACTTACTGCATTGATCTGTAATTATTTACAAGTGAAATAAATCATTTTGAAATCGGATCAATCTATTTGAATCACCCTGTATTTTAAAGGAGCTCACTCACTGGTGGTGATCAAATCAGAGCCAGAGTAAAAACCTAAGCAAGACTGTGGCTCACAGATTGCTGTAACCAAGCCCGTGCTGTGATAGGTGGGAAATCTGGCCTGCTAAGTAAGCTTTTCGTTAGCTTAACCAAAATGCTACAATCCCAAACATCACAGCACAGGTTCAATTCCAGTTGTCTGTCATTCCAACACCAGTTACTCGACTGTTCCTCTCTCAGACATTAGTTTTTTTCATCCAGATTTGTTTCAGCAGAGCACCAGTTAGTCAGAATCAAACCTGTGCTGTGATGTGTGGCACTGCTGGGGTCTGTAGCCTGCTGGATACCCAGCTCCTCTCTCCTAGGTAGCAGCAATATTTAACATTTATCAGTTGTTAAATAGAGAGTTTGACATTTATTGAGTGATGCCCTGATAATCGTGCACTCTGTTCTCTTATTTGGTGTAAGAGGCGGCTTTGAGAGACAGGATGCATGTGCAGAGTCTTGTTTGATGGGCACTTCCAGGAGTCACTGTCAAACATACTAATATAACTCAACATGTTTCAGTACTAAACCCTTTCATCTCATTTTAAAGGTGTGACTGTAAAAGCCATGTTCATAGTTTGTCAAATCAACAAGTCTTCTGTTCTTTTACTAAGTACAGGGAAAAATGTTTAAATTACTGTCAACTGTATGATATGGACACAGCAGATAGCGATTAAGCTGAAAAACACTGAAGTACCCCTTTTACACAAATGACATAAATAAGCCTCTTTGAAGCTGCATGTGTGATATAACTGCCCTGTCATGAACAGTAAGCTGCTCACCATTGTGTACTGCCTATGCTCATTAGTACTGAGCTACTTACACAAAAAGATAACAATGGCAGAGGAGGATAATCACAGCTGACACACAAGTACAAAGACACAGAGTTTCAAGGGCAGCAGCCGGGTGCCCTGCCAGGGTGTCCATTAGACACAGACAGAAAAGCGGCCCCCTTACCATTGATCCAGGACCAAATCTGTTTTCCGCTGATGTAAGCTGACCAGGTACATTTTCTATATAATAATGAAGCAAGCAGCAGATTTATATGATGAGGGCCCAGCTGACAGAAATTGACAGAAATCCCAATAAACCCCTGACTAGACTACGTGAACAGATACCTCAAATGTGAGAAGAAAGGCAAATTTTTAAGTCATTATCCCTCAGGAATGAGACTAAAAATAACCATAATTCAGTAATGGCAATTAAACGACTCTAAATCAGTTACAAAATTTTAATCCTCGTTAAACTTTAGTTTGCAAATTCTTTTGTGAAGCGGAGACAAGGGCAAGTGTCCACTGGTCATAACCCAGCATGCTGAGATAAGCCATCCATTTCTATTGATCACAACCAGCACTGCCTTTCCACTCTTAAAGGAATGGTTTAGCTTAAAATCAAATTAACACTATTTCTGACTTACCTAAGATGTAGTTGAACAGTCCAGACGTGTCTGGCATCCAAATTCTTTTCTTTAGTTTAGCACTGGAGCTACAAGGCCAACATTGGTAACAAACACAAAAGTCACCCAAATCTTTTCCATAAATACGTCCCATAAACTTCTCTCAAACCACATTTCAGATCATCACTTAGGTTAGGCATACCTGTCAGTGTTATTTAGGATACGGTGCAACCAGCTATAAAAAACAAAACTTCTGAATTCTGTGGGCACAGATTTCAGACAACAGCTAACTCCTCTACAGAGTCCGACTTCATACAGGATTAAATGTTATTTATGAATGGAAACAGCATCATGAATGTAACGTGTCATCCATGTACCTGCATAATGTGTGTGTACACGAAGATTAAAGTTCAGCACAACAGATCTGGATGTGATATAAGCAGGCTAAGAGAAGCTCTGGGACATATTTATAAATAAAATGGGTGACTTGGTGTTCGTTAGTAGTGTTGCTCCAGTCCTAAACTAAAGAAGTCAAACTGAACACCAATCATGACTTGGCTGGTTGTCTACAACTGGGGTAAGCGAAAGACTATAAATTAGATTTTTCACAAAACCATTCCTTCCATGATAATTAGACCTTGATTAGGGAGCCCTAGAGCAGCCTTATCTGTGTGCTCCAGTAATAAGTGTTATCTGGTCTCCTCCCTTCCAGTTTCCTTTTACTGCTCACAATTCAACAGACTGGAACACGAGCTTCTAAAAATAGATAAACAGACAGCTTCTTTTTGCTCTGTTTTTCTCTCAGCCTTTGAGCAGTTTCTTATGGGTCTACTGACATCAGAGAGGCAGACTTAGTGGACAGAACTGATGGTACATACGCTGAATCGGCAGTTACTGACTGGAGTCCTATCATTGGTTGATATGCAGAATCTGACAGCCACCTGTTCTGCTTCCATCAAAATCTGGTCAGCAGTGGTCATGTAGTGGTCCCAATCCATTAATGGAAAGGGTAGAGGTCAGTCGGCTACAGCCATTAATGATCAAATCTGTGTGAGACTGATATATATCGCTGCTGTCGGAACAAAACGACAAAATGGTATCCCCAAAACGGTAACTTTACAGGAGAAGGAAAAAACATACTTTACTTTTAAAGTAAGTCAATGGAAGCAAAAGTTTTCCAAGTAATTTTTTGGCTGTTTATGTTGCTCCATTCATCATGAAATTTACACACGATGTAAAGAGCAACAGGGATTTTCAAATTATGTCAAAAACTGAAAAATGGAGATACGAGGTTTTGTTCTGACAGCAGCGATATATATTTAAAGCAATTATCTACGCATACTGATATTATTTTGATATTGCCGTGCCCTATTTGTACTTGTGAGTGAATCCAGCTGATGCCTATTCTCCTGTTGCGACATTCCGTTCCTGCACGCCCTTTCACTGAAAAACACACATGCTCATGCCTTTTCCACAGTCGTCCCCTCAAGCGCTCAAAACAACACCTCCTACACAAATGCTTAAAAACACATACAGCAGCATTTCACAATACTCAAAATACCTCAGTAACAAGCTCTACTGAGCACTCAACAGTCATCAGGCTCCATGTACCCAATGTCTAAAAAAAAAATAAATAAATTATACTATACCACGTCAGCCCTAAATTACAACACGCTCCATTCTGCATGTCTCTTCATGCCCTATTTCTGTGCAAGAAAATAAGCAGTGCTTTGTCTGTGTCTGTATTCTGATTTCACGCTCTGTCTTCTGCAGAGGCCCTACTGCAACACTCTGTTTCTATTTGCAAAGCTGGTGAGGTGTGCCTTTCTTCACGCATGTTTGTGTGAGAGTACTGACCGTTTACAAAAGTAGCCCAATGTGATTCCTACTCCAAGTAGGATGATGATGCCCATCATGAAAATGGCTAGAACATAACCTAAAAAAGAGCACAGCAGCAAAGCAGAGAGCAAGTCAAGAGCAAATCATTAAAAAAGTAAAATATTCTATAAAAAATGGAAATGGAAAGTGTTGCATAGCTAAATAGCTAAACATGAATTCCTTTGATTACATGATGCCTGAGACACTGTTTTACCTTTTGAGATAAAGTTTTGATCTAAACATCTTATTAAAATCCACTGATTGGCAATAAATAGATGCAAGATGTTGTAAGACAAAACACAACCCAAAGAAAACTTTTTTCCCCAGATTTATCAACATAAACATTACATATAAACCCCAAAAGATATGTGTAGATACACTGGCTGTTTGGACAGCAAATACAATGCCTATATTTGTGTAGTGTGATGACTGAGGCCTGTTGCACTATCCTATTTAGTGGGATATAAGGTACCATTATTTAGCTACATTAGCCTTGTAGCTCCAATGCAAAACTAAAAAAGCTAACTTTAGACATTAAACCTATGTTGACTGATTGACAACATCAGTAAGAAGAAAATTCTGCAAATTGTTTTTGGACCAGAGTGATTTGAGGACACATCCTGCTCCAGTTTAGCCAAGTCCAGGTGGCCTACCTCTGCGTGTAGGCTGAACAGGCTGTGTGATAAAATTTTTTTCATGACATCAGAGAAACAAATCACTCAAAACATTTTTGTTCTGTAAGTTTCTCTAGAATTGAGCATTTCACATCCAACCACTCTTAATGACTTTCTTTACATCTTAACCATTTCACTACGTTTCCATATATGAACTGCGTGGTGTGGGGAGTGAATGGTACTGACTTTTGAAACTTTAAGAGTGTTTACACATGACATCTAACTCTTATATTTCAAAACAGTGATGAAAAAAGTGTCTTTTCCATGATACAGACCTTTATAAAAACAAGCTGGGTGTCTGAAGCCTAGACCCAGATGTAGACCACCTGGACTCAGCTAAAGTGAAGCATTCTAGCTTATTGCTCGACTTCCTTCCCCTCCATCTTTTCAATTCATTATAAAGGAGAGAGGATGGGAGACAACTTTGGAATTTCCCCACTGTCATCTCAATCACAAGACCTACCCATAGTGCCAAGGTCTTTCTTCTTCTTGGGTCCAGTCCTGACCCACTGACTGACCCCCATCACTGGCTGCACAGCTGCGCCCTCTGCCTGCGCAGGGAGGGACTTCGCCTGTTCAAACATCTCTGTCCTGGCAGAGGTGGGCACTGGGGAAGGGTCCAGCGCAGCTGCAGTCGCTGCCTCTGTCGAGCTTTCATCTGAGGGTCAAAAGATCATTTGCCTGAATACATATTCAGACAGGATTTATGAGATGTAAAATGAGTTAATATTATACATGAAGTAATGGGAATCCTTATTTTAGTAAAGAAGGCTCACTCTTCAATAGCACTGAATTACTGAGCACTGCAAACGTCTCAGCTGATTGCAAGAACTGCCCTTGAAAAACATTTACTGCTGTTCTAGACAAGGAACACTGGTATCTAAGTCACTGACCTTGAAATGTACAATTTGGTAAAACGTGTTTGTCGTCATTACTGCCTTAGGTCATGTCTTGTCTGGTCTCGGAGACAAAGCTTAGATTGAATTTCTCTGCTTAAGCAGCTTCTAAAATGGTACTGAGTCCCTCTGTGCTGTTTGGGCACAATCTATGATTTGTTAATTATTATCAACATATTAACACTTGCAATGCTGATATAACAGAAGGCTGCAATATGTTTTACACATATTATCTTTTTTGACTTTTGACTATTCATGAGCATAAACAAAGAAATGCATTCTTAATCTCTTTGTATGTTTGGGGTCAGTGTTTCATTAAAACATCAATCATTACCCTAGATTCAGTTTCTTGGCTGATGAGATTAAATTCTCCTGCTACATTGCCCCAATCATGTCTCCTACATGTTGTAGCACTGTAGACAGAGAAGCAACCCCATGTCATGATGCTCTACCCTTTATACTTCAATGCGTGTTTTGTGTTCTTGGGATTATACGAACTTTCATCTCTTATGACAAGCTGAATTATTAGCCAAGTTCCATCCAGTTCTATTTTTGTTTCGACTGATCAGAGTACACTGTTCTAAAAGAGTTATGACTGTCTACATTTTGCCATTTTCTCCTTTCAACAAAAATCAAAGTGGGAAGCCACAACATTTTATATCCATTTTACCATCTTGGCTCTAAATATGTCTCAGTATGTGCTAATGTACTAGTATTAGCAAAAAAATCTAAATAAAAAACGCAGACTTGCTTTGCTTTAAGCTTTAGCTCAGCTATAACTGCTTTTTTCACATCTCCAGCAGGAAACTTTTCCCCAAAAGTGGAACAGTTTATCGTAACATATCTCTCAACGTTAAAATTTTTATGAGGCTGAAGTCAGATTCTCAATCACCAGCTTCTTGTTCGAATTTTCTCTTTACACCTTAAATGACCCCAGAATGGCGGCTCCTGAGTTGTGAAACCGTCTAAGCATAGGCCCCATCATCAGGAGATTGCGAGTTCGATCCCTGGTGACGCTACAGCTGTCCGTAGCCGGGAGTCCAAGAGAGCACAAATGGCCTCGCTCTCTCCAGGTGGGTAGGATGGCCTCACTTCTGCTCCCATCACTCAACGCGATGCTAGTCAGTGCAGGCGTCTGTTAGCTGACGTAACAGATCTGGCGGTTGGCGATTTCCTCTGAGCGCGTTCGGCTGTCCAATGACGTTGCGTGAGTGGCAGTTCGAAAAGATGTGGCGGCTGGTTTCACAGGTCTCGGAGGAAGCCTGTGCTAGCCTTCACCCTCCCAGCGATGATAGCATCGTGTGACTGGGGGAGTCCTAACTAGCAGGTGGAATTGGAAACGACTAAATTGTGAAGAAAACTGGGTAAAAAAAAAAAAAGCCCCCAGAACGTAAATGCTGCAACATTTAAGTTTGAACATGAAAAAGAAGCTAGAGAACAAGAATCTGACTTCAGCTTCACGACTTTTTAGTGTTTGACAGTTTCTTGCTGCAGTTTAAACGTATCAGGAAACTGGAGTGCTTATAAATACAAAGAAGTCCATTCATCTCCAAATTACCAATGTTCGTCTTAAATCTTTCCCTTCTCCTTTTCTTTAGCTACCAGCTAGGTGACATTATTGGCTGCGTACAGGGTTAAAGATTGATGAATTAGCAGATACAGGCTACAATAACTCCAGCGTTTAAGACAATTTATTGTTAAAACAGTGTTAGAATGATCAGTAGAGTTTTATGTAACTGCAAAGGACGATTATTTTATTTTTACTTCACATGCAGCAACAGGGCAGTAAAAGAGCCGCATGCTGCCAACACCTGGTGTCGGTTGTTGCTGCTGCTTTTGGGTCATCATCCAACTCTTTCTGAGTGACTGGCTTATCTCTTATTTTCTTTACCATTAGTCTGAGAGTGCACTGTGAAATCTCTCATGAGGAAGCAGTCACAAGACAATTAGTAGGTCAATAAACTTTACAATTGAGGTTTAACTGAATCAAGTGTACTGACAGGAAGTTCTTTGTTATGGCGATGCAGCTTTTTTTTCCATCCCAGTGTTGTTTAAAACTGTAGGAAGCTCCTTAACTTTACCATGATTGCTACCTGTTGCATGCCATCATCTCAACCAATTGCAATATTCTATGAAACCAGGTGTGATTTGCACAAAACAACAGTCATTGCTGTGTTTGTGAATACATGCTTTTTTGCTCACATTTTTTTTTGCTTCGCATCACATGCTTTAACCACTCTGTGGTGAGGTTGAAACACCGTTGGCCTCCAACAGTGTCGTCTTTGCTCCACCCCCTCCCTTAGTCTCCACGCCTCTTTAAAAAAAGTTGTTTACCAGTTTCGCTGCATAAGACCACAATGGAGACCAGCCAGTCAGCTGCTGTCTCTATGGAGAACATGCCATTCTTGGCCAATCAGAAGTGAAGCGGGGCAAGTCTTCCTCCTTAGTCTTGCACAGCTGCTAGACAAATTTCCTTTGCATGTGAGTCTTTGTCTCTGAACCAGAGAGGCCAAAAAGGACCAAGCCTGATGTTATTGTTTAACCTGATCTGTCTTCGCAGACACAAAAGCTGAGGGCACTTAAAAAGCAGTTTCATTTCAGAAGAACCCTGACCAACTGGCCCACTAAACTCAGTAAACTCAATAAAAAGAAAAGTAAAATCTTTCTTCTTTCTAAGGGTCCTCAAATGCCTCCCTGCCTGTCCTTCTACTGATTAATCCACCATCTTGGCTTTGTTTGGTAAACCCTAATGCTCCAGCTGTAGTTGATCACCAAATAAGGGGCTGAGAGAGCACTGAGGAAAATGCTATCTGAAAGGGACGAACTGCAAACAAGTTCAGGTCCACCCAAGCCTGCTGAGCTTAGCGAAAGAGTGTTCATTCTGAGAGAAAACCTCCTGGAAACATTTAGGCTCTACTCAAAAGCTGGACATGTTTTTTAATGGTCCTGCTTGGCAGGGTTTCAGAGTATAGAGGAAACAAACAGAGGAATGGACATGCTGTGACCACTGGAGAGAACCACAGTTGGTACATGCTGTGATATGCCTGGAGACAAGTTACTTTCAAACTATCACTCAACATCTCTCAAACAAAGTTATCAATGTCAGAGATTCTGTTTAAATACCGCATATCATGGCCATTTATCTTTCTAAAATGTTGTGATTTTTTAGCTAATATGCAAAGTGCTATTTAAATGAGGACTTATTAGAATTCATTATTATGTAGGAATGCAATGATCATTCATTTTTAAACCACTAAACTGGCTGATATCTTTGCCCTATTTTTGGCTATTTCCAGTACTTTCCATTAGCCAAAACTGTATTATAAATTAGTATGTAAATGAACTAAACTGGCTTTTTACCTTCAAATGGAAAACTATTTGAACTAATTAATTAATGCCAAGTTCAGCCACGTCACCCCATTGCTGCGCTCCCTTCAGTGGCTTCCTGTAGCTGCGAGCATCAGATTTAAAACCCTAACGCTGGCCTACAAAGCCAAAAATGGACCAGCCCCTACCTACTTGATGGCAATGGTAAAATCTCGAACTGTACCACGAGTCCTTCGAGCTTCGAGTACAGCTCGGCTTGACCCGCCATCCTTCAAGGTGCATGGAAGACCAGCGTCAAGAATGTTCTCCGTACTGGCACCCAGGTGGTGGAATGATCTCCCACTGGCTGTCCGAAAAGCAGACTCTCTTGCTGTCTTCAAACGTAGACTGAAGACTCATCTTTTTACACAGCACTTGAATGAGCATTGAACTATAAGCTGCACTTATTTTATTTATTGTACTGTATCTTATTGTTATTGTATTGCATTGAATGGCACAGAGTTCTGCGTTAAACTCTGTTTCTTTTTCTCTTGGTGTCTGCAGTGACATTTGTTTCTAGCAGTATCTGAGCTCAGGTCTGTCTTTTTCTCTAAGCTATTGGTAACTAGCAAAGATACTTTCTCTAGATTGACAAAGCACTTCTTGTAAGTCGCTCTGGATAAGAGCGTTTGCTAAATGCTGTAAATGTAAATGTAATTTGATTAAAATACAATGAAAGACACAGAAATTAAGACGTAAAAAACAAACAATAAATTGGACAGTTGCCACTGAGTGTTTGAAACAAAAATGTGGTTGATTTGGGTCATAGATCCCTATTATTATTATTATTATTATTCATTTGAGGGTATTTTATTCAGCCCTTATATTAGGAGTGGTGATAAAATCAAGCTGTAATTTTACATAATTTTTTTTCACTTGTAGCTAAAAAGAAGAGACCTTGAAGACAGTGCAGATTCTGAATGTTGAACCAATACCAAGTTTGTGTTCTTCAGTATAAATTTTCTCAGAACAGAAAACGTCAGTTGTGCAAATGTAATGCAAATAGAATGTAAATATGATTCACAGTGTAACTCAGCATGTAATTAAATATGTAATTAAGTAATTACTTTTGAATAGAACAGTACAAAGAAAGTAATAAATCTTGACTTCTAAGGGTTAAGAGAATAATTAGGTATGAAGCCTGTAGGAACAGTTTCTCTGTGGACTTTACCAGCTGCTGTAGGTGTGACTGGGCCTAACAATAGCTTTCACATATGTACATACACGATCCTTCTAAATGCTGCTTGTGTATGTATGCAATCATAATGCATCTATTGACACAGGAAACATGTACTGTGGCAGAGGTAAGTGATGAACTGTGCTAAAATGGCTACCTTGGCATGAGTCAATGGCACACGCTTCTCTCTGGAGCTGCCCATCTGTTCCCAAAACATAGCACCAGGGCCCGTCCGAGCCGTCAGGGTTACGACAGAAATTATGATCCCCAACACCTGAGCAGAAAGAGACAATCTATTGAACAATACAGATTTAACGATAAAGTTTAATAAAATATGCATGTCTGACCCACATAGAGGCCAACAAGAGGAAGGGGTGTATAAATAATTCACAGAATAGCAACATAATGATACAAAAATGGTGCACAAAGATGCAAAATCCTAGATGAGAGTGTTTTTTTTTCATACTCTGATTGTATATGTGAATACGTTTGTGGCCAAGTCTGTATGCCCAGCAAAGTGCCTGCTGATGGATTACCTAAATCTGATGACTCAGCCGTTTTGCATCAGAGTATTAAAATCTTTCAACTGGGATGTTCTATTACTGCTATTAATATTAAGTGCAAACATTTAAGCTCTGTCAAAAGATTTGTACACATTTGCTCAACCATTTCTTCTGAAATCAAGGGTATTATAGGGAGTCTGTCCCCCCTTCCCTGCACTAACAGCCTCTACTCTTCTGGGAAGCGTTTACACTAGATGTTGGAAATTCACTGTGAGGATCTGATTGCATGAAGTCAGGATGGTAAGTTTTGGATCATGCCACTCCAACTCACGGTAAAGGCTTCAGATGGAGCTTCATCAATCCAGAGAACACAGTTCCACTGCTCCACAGTACAAAACTAGGGGAGGTTTACACCCCTCAAGCCAAAGCTTGGTATTGGATATGACGAGATATTCTATTTTCTGTTGGCAGTGCTTTTCTACAGAGATTATACACTCTCAGAAATAAGGTACACCCCCTTGTGTGTGTGTTCACTAGTGTGCGTGTATGTGGGTGTTTCACTGCACGGATGGGTTAAATGCAGAGGTCTAATTTCACAGTATGCAAACACAGAGACAAATGGTTCTCAATTCAATTCCATTCAAATTGGGCCTTAAAACTACTGTGGTACCTATAAGGGAACATTTACACTGTTTGTACTTGTATATCTGCACAGCACCTTTATTTCTAACAGCGTCCAAGCGCACTGCAAATGAAGGCCTGCGTCAGCAGTGGGTGCACCTTTACATGAAAGGGTTAACGCAGCTGAAGAGGAGCATCTGGACACTTTTGTGCATATTCATGACAGTTGTTAGCTTGGCCACTTTTGAGTGGAGGTTACAGTTCACCTGAGCAGGATTCTCACCTGTGTGTGAATCTGCGTGGCTCTGGACGTCATAGGTTGTGTTGTTCCAGTTCACGCAGACCTTCCCTGAAGAAGATTTCTGCTGGGTTCCTCTGTACTCCACGCCATTGGAGTCCTTTATACAGTCTGCAAAATGTCCAAACACGTGGTGAATTAACAGACAGATACAGAACAGAAAGCACACTGCCAGGGGGACAGTGAGGTGGCACGAGTTACATGTCAGCTGCAACAACAAAAACAGCGAAAGCACGGGGTTTCTAGAAGGTGTAGGTCCACAGCTGACAGAACAAGTTTTATTTTTACACAGTTTCTGAGTAAAACAGCGCGGAATTTAAACGAATAAAACGAAAAAACAGCTTGCTTTATTCAGAATGGCCTTAGTGAGGTGTTCAAACGTGAGGGAAAACAACGGACAAGCACATTCAGGCTGTAGAGAAAAAACAAAGATGCAAAACGAGAACAAACTCGAGCACTTTCTCCAAGTTTAAACGGCTCCACACTTTTTTTAAAGGCGAAGAGAGAACAAAGCGGTTCCTACCTTCGACTGGTGATGAAGAAACCACCAAAACAAGGCTGAGGAGAAAGGCTGCGTGACCCGCACTGGTCATTTTAACGCGTACAGCGTGCTGGTGAGCTACAGGCTGCAGTTCATACCGAGAGAAAGCTGCACTGACGCTGAGCCGCCGCCGCCGCCGCCGCTGTTGCTGCTGCTCTTCTCCGTGTTTTTCTGAACGTAGCAATCAGCTCCCACCGCCTCCCTGTCTCTCTCAGAGTCGAGCTCTACTCGTAAACATCGCTCTCCCCTCCCTCCTTCTCCCCGTCCTTCTCTCTCCCTCTCTACGTCAGCACAAGGCTGCACGAAGCGAGCAGATCGTTCCCAGCAGGCAGCTCGGCTGTGAGGGACTGAAACACGCTGTAATAACACGTTGTTATACGTTAGTTATAATATAGTAACTTTACCTTTCTGCTTATTGCTTTGAAAAGAAGTTTCGTCGTTTTGTGTGGGTGGGGTCGCGTGCTGGATGCACATATAGTCTTTTCATTTGAATAGGTTTCATATAAATCTGTAGGCTTATTTTTTTTCAAGATGTAAAAAGCGTGAAAGGGACGCTATAAAGGCTACATGTGTTGGGAAGGGCTGAGACAGACTCACTTCAGTAGCAACGTGAAGATTTGACTGGGTTTTCACCCAATTTATGACATTTAAAGTAGGTCCAAAAGTGCTTTTCAGCTTGTTCTCTATTTCTACCTTCCTCCCCCAACACACATTTAAAGCACCCATATCCTCATATCCTACATGAGTGAAGTGCAACAGCAACAACAAAAAAAGAATGAAAATTTCACTGAACAACAAGCCCACAACAACTTTTACAGGGGAACTCAACCATATTTCTACATTTCTGAATAATTCAGCTCTTAAGTCTGTAAACAGAGCTGTTCAGAGTGGTCTGATGTGAAGTGGTTCACTGTGGACAAACCTACAGACTCTGATTTCTACAACACACATTTTTATTTCAATTTATTTGCTAACCAACACCACCAGTGTTTGTCCCAAAACTATCAATACACAACATGTCAGACATCAAGCAGCATATTTCTAACAACCTCATGTAATAACTGCTTGAGAGGCAGCTTTTAGAGGCATTCAACTCTTCAAACATCTAACACTGTTGACAACTCTGACCCTGCAAGTTTCTCTAGATTGGAGCATTTCACATGAACCCACTCTGAACGACTTCCAATCTCAACCTAAATCATGTGGCATCTTTGAAAAATCAGTGGAGCTTCCCTTTAACTTCCATTTCTGGAAGGTTCAATCTGACTGATCACTGGGGCACCCAGGGTCAAGGAAAAAATACCCCCTTTTTCAGCAGCAAGGGATTTCAATGGCAGAGAGACCCCCTGGCTCTAAATGCTGGCCTATAGTTGAAAGCGAGACAGCAGGATCTGGAGGGTCATATGACCGTCAGCAGTGGCCATTCAGATGCTGCAGCAGCTGGATCTCTCTCCCACACACACGCAGCTTTCTCTCATTCTCTCTGTGCCAACATGATCTCAGCTCTGTTTTTGTTTGATCACCATTTCTGTCCACGGTTTAAAATCATTTCAGATAATCTGCTTACGCAGGCCATGTACATCTAGTCTTAGAAACTGATACTGGAAAGTACTCACACAGTTCAATTTCACAACATTTTTTAAATAGAGCACAGGATCAAATGATATTTAGGTTTACATGACTAAAGTTAAAGCCAAGGTAAAATCTAATTTACCATGTTAGTTCATGATCCTGAATATAATAATCATAATTTTTAATATTATAATATCACATTATTTGTTTTCGTCTACTAGCTGTAATAGAATGGGCAGTTAGTGGTGCTTTTAGCTCTCCAATGATGTTACATTATGGCTCAATCATATTGGTAGCATCATGTGACCGGGAGGATAAAAATTGGGTAGGACAAAAAAAAACAAAAACAAAAACAGACCTGAAAAATAACGTTAAAGCTACACTACATAGGTTTTGGGGATTTGGAGACCTCTCTGGTGGGAAGGTGTAATTGCATACAATGTGCAAAACATTTTGTAACGTTGGTTGTGCTTCAGACCACTTTAAGTCTGATGATTGCGAGTGTGCTGAAACAGTAATTAAAGAAAACATTTAAAGAAAAAATTTGAAGGATGTGTATTCCAAGGATGAGTGAATCATCTATTATTGTCATCTTATCTGTAGAGTATAATGTTGATTTAGCATTTCGCTGCTGTCTGAAGAAAACCTTGTGTCTCCAAAATGGCAATTTTACAGAAGAAGGAAAAAACCTACTTTACTTATTAGTGTAAGTCAATGGAATCAGACTTGTTTCCAAGTCATTTAGGGTAAGTTCTTTTAGTCCATTAATTATGAAATGTAAATATAATATGAAAGGGTAACAGACATTTTCAAATTATGTCAGGTACTGAACAATGTCAATAATGGAGATACAAGGTTTTCATCTGACAACAGCAATCTGAATTTGTGTTAAAAAAACTGTGAATTTGACCTGCCTACTCTGACTCTTAAATGATTATGTCAGGCTTTTATTATCATATGTAGCCTAACTCAGAATCAACTGCTGAATCCATCCATCCATCCATCCATGACACTCACCTCTTGTATATCTAATTCTGCTGACCCAGAAAAAGATCTGGCTTCAAAATGTCTAATTGTTTCACCATGTGGACACAAACTACCATACACTGAGCTCACTCCAGCATTGTAGAGAATGGCAGTAAATGGTCACATATAATTAGGCCAGATGGTCAGCTTCCTGTTCCACAACACTCTCCTGCCAGGCAGTACACATTCACAGCCTGGCCGGCCCCCTTCAGTCATCCTAATTAATACCACAAAGTTTCCAAAATAAAATGTTGCAGTGGTTTGGGTCTAGTGACTCTTTGTGCTGGTAACATTTTTCCTCCCAGACCCCTGGTGGTCTTTACTGTGGTGTGTGGCTCAGCTGGTTTCATTTGACTGTTCTGATATGTACTCTAAACTGAGCTCAAATTTTACAGTACCAAGAAGAACACATACAAATTTTCCACTCAGAATGTGGAAGCTGTTTGGTTATACACTGTTAAACACAGTATACACAACACTGTGCAACCACCCTTATTTATTTACATTTCAAACAGGCCATTAAGTACAAGTGAATGATTTTAAGGTGATATTTCTAAGAAGATTTGATTAGATTAGATTCACCGATCAGGTATGACCATTATGACCACCCCCTTGTTTCTATGCTTATTGTCCATTTTATCAGCTCCACTTACTATATAGGTGCACTTTGTAGTTCTACAGTTACAGACTGTAGTGCATCTGTTTCTCTGCATACTCTGTTAGCCCCCTTTTACCCTGTTCTTCAGTGATCAGGAGCCAGATGGACCCTCACAGAGCAGCTACTATTTGGGTGGTGGGTCATTCTCAGTGCTGCAGTAACACTGACGTGGTGGTGGTGTGTTAGTGTGCATTGCGCTGGTCTGAGTGGATCAGACACAGCAGTGCTGCTGGAATTTTTAAACACTTGTGTAACTGTTGGACTGAGAATAGTCCACCAACCAAAAATACCCAGCCAACAACATCCTGTGACCACTGATGTACTAGAGGATGACCAACGCAAACTGTGCAGCAGCAGAGGAGCTATCGTCTCTGACTTTATATTTACTAGGTGGACTGACGAGGTAGGAGTGTGTGCAGTGGACAGTGTTTAAGAACTCCAGCAGCACTGCTGTGTCTGATCCACTCAGACCAGTGCAACACACACTAGCACACCACCACCTCATCAGTGTTACTGCAGTGCTGAGAATGATCCACCACCCAAACAGTACCTGCCCTGAGTTTGTGATTGGATTTATTTGGATGGTGAGAAGCAGAAAATGCAACCAACCTCCAACCAACCTGGAGAATATACCCTGCAGATTTCTTTGAAAAATTGAATGCAAGTCTCCTGAAAAGATTGGAACCTGTAATAAAAGTGGACAAACTGCACATTAAACAAATACAATGATATTCAGTTGTTGAAGCTTCTGTGTAATTTTCTGTTAAATATTGTTGTCCAAAGAAATTCAAGCATCTTCAAAACAGTAACTTAACAAGAGAAGGCAAAACCTTGCTTCTCTTTTAGGGTAAGGTATATATCCCAGTAAGGTTTATTCCATTGAAAGTTGGAGCATTTCTGTTGGTTCATTCATCATAAAATGTCCACACACTGTAAAGGACAGCTACCATTTTCAAATGATGAAGAAAAATAGAAATCCCAAAAAAATGAAGATACTTTTTTTTTGGACAGCAACAATAGGTGTTTGCTTTTTTGTGATGTTAAGGGTGGGCGATATATGAAAAATCAAACTTCATGATTGGCAACGGCATTTTCATGATACACATCAATGATGCTGAACGCACTGCATGCCCAAGTTTGGGCACCCTGGTTAAATGGCATAGTTTGTTGATTTTCTAAGAGTAAATATGTGAACACATCCTCTACAGACGACACACATCTGCACGTTAATGCACATTTACTGTTTATTTGTTGAATTTACAATATTGAGGTAAAAATAGTACTTAAAATGTGGCCGCTGCAGAAGTTATGGCACAATTTTAATGCTTTCCCTGCTCCCAACACACCTGATGTAACCAATCATCTCATTAACAAGCCCTTCTTGACTTGAACTGCATGTACTGGGAGCAGAGAAAACACTGTGCAGGGCAGGGGGTTCTGACACAGGCATTCTGGATGAAATAAGCAATAAGCAGGAAATGTGCTCTGATTTTGTCCAGTACTGAGGCTACTGATAAACTAGATAGGCTCCCATGGCTCCTCAGTCCATTCCAAATTATAGCATACTAAATCTAAAATATAAACTTTTTCCCCAACCTCAAATACTGTAAAAACAAAGTAATGCAGAACCTTTACATTTGGTGAACTGAGAATAAATACTAAGTGCCTAATAAAAAGCCAAGAGACAGAGATTTCTGACCACTCACACTGAGTTACTGGACCACACAGTGATGTTCTACCACAAAGTCCTAATGCATAAAGGCATGTCTTAATGCACGCAGGCGTTGTGCGGCAACTGAGAGTGTTTTTCTGAGTAATAAATCATCTCCTGTCCTCTACTGTGGACACAGAATGGACGCTTCACCTGGCAGATGGATCCCTAATGAGGCATAAAGGATGCTGTATTCACCCGCCAGCTCACTTAGTAAACGCCATCTCTCCATCCCTCAGTTGCTGCCGCAGCAATCATTACATCATCCACCAATACAACCACTCCACCACCAATGAAACCTGATCAGACAAGACAGCAGTCAGAGAAGAGAGAAAGAGAAGAGAAAGCAGAGACAGGAATGCAGAGAGTGAGAAAAAAGGAAAACAGGAGAGAGAAAGCAAACAGACAGAGAGAAGAAAGGAGTTAGAGGAGAGAGAGAAAGCAAAGAGACAGAGAAGAAAGCAGTTAGAGGAGAGAATAGAACAAAAGAAAGAAGAAAGCAGTCAGAGGAGAGAAAGAAAGAGAGATCGAGAGAGAGATAGAAACACAGAGAGAGAGGGGGGAAAAAGCAGTGAGAGAGAAGAGAAGGAGGGGGGTAGAGATGCTGTGGGTTGGTATAGGGCAGCTGAAACCGGTCTGAGAGAGAAAGAGAGCACTCTGAGCTCTGAAAGCTCAACCACACACCACAGCTCTGTTCACAGCCAGCCATCAGACATAATGCTATAAAACCACAAATCCAATCAGCAGCTCTGCAGTCAATCCCTAAAACGCATGTGATTTGCTTCAAAAAGACAAACTACATTAAACATCTCAGGAAAAAAAAACAACGTTGGTTGTAATACATTCATAAAAACAACACAATGCTGTTTTCAGAGCTCGGCATTAAACTAGTTTTCCCTCACTGCTACTTAAAGGTTAACTGTGACATGCTTGTTGAGTGGTACAATCAACAGTCACAAGCCATCAGTAATAAAAAATAAATCAAATTTTAATTGATGTATCAGATTCTACATGTATTGTACATGAATCAAAATTCATAGAAAAACTTAGACAAATATAAAAATTATAAATAACAGTACTACAGGGGAATTCCACTGATTTCCACTGATAATTAATGCATTCATATATAAACAAAGTCATTTAGAGTGTTTCATTGTGAAATGTTTCGTTCTGGAGAAACTTGCAGAGTCAGAATTGTTAACAGTGATGGTGATAGGAACCAGATGTCTAAAGAGATCCTGCTTAATCCTCTAAAAGCACCCTAACAGAAACTTTTATATGAAATGGTTATGAATAAGCTGTCTGATGCCTGACACATTGTTTTACAGTAGTCATAAGATACATATAAAAAAAATTATTCATGGTAAAGGGGTATTGCAGGGTAAGGCAAAATACTCCCCAAAGAAAACTGTTTTTTAAAATCTAGGACACTTGTAGGTTCACTCATGGTTTTGCATAATAAATGCTAATATTTGTATTAAATTTGATAGAGCACCCTCATTTCACATCAAACCACTCTGAAAGACTAGTTATGTCTCCAAACCTGAACACACAACACACACACACACACAAACAAACAATAACAAAAACATCAATAGAATTCCCATTAAGCAACTTCTCTTTTCAGTCTTTGCCGTCTTCACCCAAGATTCATGGAGGTACTTTAAAGCACTCAAGTATGTAAAACACCATGTAAAAGAGGCGTATTAAAATGTACATGCATAAACTTAGTTATTTAGGTGGGCATTTCAGTTTTCAACTTGAAAAGATGTGCTATAGGCACATTCACACAGAACTGACTGTAGCATTCAATATGTAGAATAACCGACATGGACATACAATTGTAGCACAGTGACCGGTGTAGACAGGGCACTTGGCTGCAACCCCAGTCATGCCCTGGCTTTCATCCACAGTAATGTGAGTCTGCTTTAACTACTACAGTCTTTAGCCTGCATCTTACGTAACTCTGTCTGCAGGATGCACAGCATCATTACTATCTTTTCAGAATCATATCTGCTCTGCCTCTTCCATTCAGTACTCACACTCTCTAAAACTGCATGTAGGAAGAGAGGTGGCTCTCAACCTATTTGTGAAGACTTGCACCACTATTAAGCTATCTGCGGCTCACCCACAAATCCGTTCATAGCAACTGTTGCTCTGCTGAACTTTAAACTGTATGTATACTTTATGTATGAAAATCACACTGACAGTACAGAGTGAGCGTAGTTTTGTTGAGTATTTGAACTAACATTAGCTCACAACACTACCACAGTTAACGGAGTGTCATCTCACAACTCCTAACAAAGCGCGCTATAATTTCTCTTTAGGTTGAATGGGTGGTTTTTTTTTTTTAATATTCTTTAAAACTGATCCCACATGATAACCACTACTACAAAAGACTGATCTGAAATGGATTAGGCCACTCTCTTGTGGATGGGTAAACACAACAATCCCAGCGTCCCTGCAGTGAAGTGTCTGGATCTTTCAATCGTAATCTTACAAGCAGTTCAATTCAGAGGGGATGAAGGTGTTTGAGAGGAAGACTCCATGCAGGCTCAGCCGTTTGTGTGAATCCAGAAGGTCCTGGGCTAAGGTCGAGGGGTCAAGCAGAGGTTGGAAGTTATCGGAGACTCTGAGGAGCTGCAGGAGGAGAGCAGCTCTGGTATACAGGCCACAAAGGGCGCCATGGAAACGTGGCTCCATCAGCAAACTCAACCAATCAGGATCCAGTGTCTCACCTAGAAAGCACACAAGAGACTCATTCTCATACTAATCATGTGTACAGTTCTTTAACTGATGATCCATCTGTTCAATTAAGTCATTATATTGCAACTATTTTAAGAAACAGTCATTTTGGGGACGGGAGCATTCTTGACTTAAAGTTAATATACCATGATTTAATGCAAGTAATTTGGGACCATTTCTATTGGTCTAGAAGAGTCTCTAGAGATTATCATGTTTAAAAACTAAAAAGAGGGTGGCAAACGGATGAGGCTGAGAGATACAATGCTGCACTACAGAAAGTTGCATAGCACAAATAATAACACTAAATGCTAGTTTTTGGCAGACAGCTTTTGCCTTATTGAATCAATTATTAACAAAAGAGGATCCAGCACTCGAGAAATCCAACAAAAATGGGCATAAACAACGAAGCAAGGATGAAAGACTTTGCAAAGATAATCAAATGTAATGATTTTTCTCTACAAAGATCAGAAATATCCACACTGATTTTCTTTGTGTTCTTTTTAGGGATGTGAAAGCTGGACAATAAACAATCAAGACAGGAAAAATACAGATGTCTTTGAACTCTGGTGTTGGCGAAGACTTTTGAGAGTAAATTGGACAGCAAAGAATATGCATAAATGAACAAATCAAGCCTCTCCTCTCACTCAAAGTCCAGATAACCAAACTGAAACTCGCTCAATTTAAACATATTCTGAGATCAAACACAGAGGAAAAGAGCATTATGCATGGAACAGTTGAAGGTATAAGAGGAAAAGGACGACCAGCTACAAGATGGTTGAAGACAATCAGAGGAACCAGTCATTCAGAAACTCAAACAGAAGACGTAGAAGAAATATTACGGTCATATTGTCAGAATTACCTAACTGAAGCCTCATGCAGATGTCGAGGTTCTCTCTGACTGAGGCTGCACTCTGACTTGCCCACTGATCCAGATGGCATGCAAGAGAAGGGGATTCTGGGTATCGTTTCGCCAGGCAAAGCAGGTACTGAAGCACAGTCTCTGAGATGACTGAGGGCTCCAAAAACACGTTCGCTTCGTCCTGCTCGTACAGACTGCTGCATCTGGTGAGCAAACACAACACAAGTAACTCCAGCAGACTGAACAAACCAACATAGCTGATCACCTCCAGATGCATGAAGCAAATCACGCATCAGCATAATCTTGAAATGAATATTAATTCCCTGTGTTATATTAAAGCCTGTGTTATATTAAAGCCTTGGAGCATCTTCCAAAAGAGAAGTGAAAATCATAAATAAGTGCTTGCTGTTTCTCCTGATGCATTGTAGGATCATACAAAGTGTTTCTGACATGCTTTCGGCTGCATTTACTGTTGAGTATGGCTCAGACTACACCATACAGAAATACTGCTCAGTTGTTGTCCAAGAAAAATGAAAGGGAAGTGATTTCATATAACCACTTTACCAAATACGCTTCCTGTCTAATGTACCCACAGACATGATTATCCTTGGTCATCTGAGCAGCATACTTGCCCTCTCTGTTTCTATCTGCTGTATGTAATGTAAGGTGAGTCATATTTCTACTCAAAAAAATTCTTTTGTGGTCTCAGCTGTTTGTATTACAGATATCATTTCATGTTATGGTGAGACACTGTTGCCATCAGGGGACACTGCCGTTAAATAAATGATAAGATATTGCTCCTGCAACTTTACAGGCATATTATTGCAGAACACAGCATAGCAGCAAAGGTTGATGTTGACGCACAGAAACCAATCTGATCCTGCAAGACAAGCATTAAGAATGTAGCTAATGCACTGCCCATATAGACAGCATATCATTGAAATGAGCTGACTAAGATTTTGGGAAATTTGAGATCCCTTTTATAATTAGCACAATCATAGGGAAGATTCTTTAAGGAAAATGTCATGCGCTTGTTTTAGCTTGCTAAGATATTGTTGATATACTCATGAATTACATTTATTTGTATTATCTCACTGATGAACATATGCAACTAGCAATTCAGTTCAGTGGAATGGCCCTTTTGAAAGATCTAGGTAAACCTGACTCATTACTGACTGAACTATGCAAGGAGTGTATATACACTATTTCCAAAAGTATTCGCTCATCGGCCTTCAGAAGCATATGAACTTGAGTGACAACCCATTCTTAATCCATAGGGTTTAATATGATGTTGGCCCACCCTTTGCAGCTATAACAGCTTCAACTCTTCTGGGAAGGCTTTCCACAAGGTTTGGGAGTGTGTTTATGGGATTTTTTGACCGTTCTTCCAAAAGCGCATTTGTGGGGTCAGACATTGATGTTGGATGCGAAGGCCTGGCTCACAGTCTCCGCTCTAGTTCATCCCAAAGGTGTTCTATCGGGTTGTGGTCAGGACTCTGTGCAGGCCAGTCAAGTTCTTCCACACCAAACTCGCTCATCCAGGTCTTTATGGACCTCGCCTTGTGCACTGGTGCGCATTCATGTTGGAACAGGAAGGGGCCGTCTCCAAACTGCTCCCACAAAGTTGGGAGTATGAAATTGTCCACAATCTCTTGGTCTGCTGAAGCATTAAGAATTCCTTTCATTGGAACTAAGGGGCCGAGCCCAACTTGTGAAAAACAACCCCACACTATATCCCCCCTCCACCAAACTTTACACTTGGCACAATGCAGTCAGACAAGTACTGTTCTCCTGGCGATTGTCAGACAGAGAAGTGTGATTGGTTACTCCAGAGAACATGTCTCCACTGCTGTAGTCCAGTGGCGGCACTTTACATCATTGCATTTGACGCTTTGCATTGCGCTTGGTGAGGTAAGGTTTGGATGCAGCTGCTCGGCCATGGAAACACATTCCATGAAGCTCTCTATGCTGTTCTTCAGCTAATCTGAAGGCCACAGATTAGGAATCTAATCAGATCTGAAGGAAGTTTGGAGGTCTGTAGCGATTGACTCTGCAGAAAGTTGGTGACCTCTGCACACTATGCGCCTCAGCATCTGCTGACCCCACTCTGTCATTTTACGTGGACTACCACTTCATGGCTGAGTTGCTGTCATTCCCAATCACTTCCACTTTGTTATAATACCACTGACAGTTGACTGTGGAATATTTAGTAGCAAGGAAATTTCACAACTGGACATCCTACCCTGGAATTCACTGAGCTCCTGAGAGCGACCCATTCTTTCACAAATGTTTGTAGAAGCAGTCTGCAGGCCTAGGTGATTGATTTTATACACCTGTGGCCATGGAAGTGATTGGAACACCTGCTTTCAATGGTTAGGACACACACACACACACACACACACACACACACACACACACACACACACACACACACACAGTGTGTTTTTAATAGAATAAATAAAAAGAATCTCTCACCCTGGTTCACTTAAATAACATTCCAGATCTTCATTAAGGTTGCACAGACTTGTCGGTGCGGTTTAGGATACAGTTTGACTCAATGTGAGCTAAAAAATGAACAAAACTTTACTGTGTAGTTAAACACCCTGGGAAGCCACTGTAGACAGCCTAATTCTGACTCCCCTGCCTGTGCATATACATTATGCAGGCATACAGATGTTATATATTATGCTTGTTATTTATACTTTCTATTTATAGACATATACACATATATATTCAATTTAAAAATGAAAGGTGAACAGTTATTTTATATTTATTTTTAGTTATATTTTAACCTGGTTAAATTAGATATATTGGAGATTTTCTAAGCGAAAATAACTCCACACATCCTAAACATTTTAATGCAGAATTAATGTGTTTTTGCTGAATTGAACATACTGGACAATAATGTTGGCGAATAGTTGACTTCAGCTTCATGTTATTCAAGAGTAGGGGTGGATAATCTTTGAGGGCATATGATTCCCTAAATTTTACTAAAGGCCAGCAGTGAGGTTGCTGAACTTTAATGCTCCTCTACTATCAGACTGGCAGGGTCACCTACAGAGCACTGCTATTAGCCTGATAACGAAGCAGTTTTTTTTTTTTTTAATTTGAGGGTTGTCCCATTTTGTAAGATTTCAACGACTACCCCTTGTAATTCAGTTCCAAGGGGCAAGGTGCAACTCAAAAACAAGGGGTATGGGTACAAATAAAAAATGGGATTGGGCATAAGTCACACTTTGTCCTAAACCATAGTGACAAGTTTGCGAGACCTTAAAGAACACCTGGGCATGGTTTGAGTGGGCTGAGAGAAGTTTTTGGGGTACATTAACTGAAAAGATTTGGGTGACCACTGACTTACTTAGATACATTAGCCTTGCAGCTGCAGCACTAAGAACTGAAGAAACAAAATTTGGCTGAGTGACTACATCCAGGGAAAGTTTTGATTTTTTGCTGTTTCATTCTTTTAAGGTTAGTTGCAAGTTATAGCAGTGTATGGGCAATGAAAAAACTCTTAAAATAAAATAAAAAAAGTAGGAACACCACAGTAAGCATATGTCTGTAGGGGGAGGGGTTGAGAACTCACTGAGTGCGTTTGGCCTCCAGCAATACTGTACTGAGATCACATGCTGGAAGATGGCACACCAGAGCCTCCACAATGCCATCGCTATCCCACAATTCCCTCAGAAGCAGGTCCAGCAGTGAACGCAGTGACTGGTTGATCTGCATGAGAAAGCAGCTCTGTGTGGCTCCGCCTGCTTCAGACTGACAGAGCACAGAGGCGAAGACAGCTGCCTTGGCTCTCACCTGCTGACTCTCATCCTGAAGTAGATGCACACCTACACTGATCAGCCTGTTCCAACACACACAAACACACTTCCACATTTACAGCTCTTTCTGATGTGCAGCCCACTGACTGCCACAATAACTACAGAAACTAAATGCTATCAAACTGCAAACAAACTGATGGCTGTTTGGTGGAAATCAGATACAGACATCAAGGAACCTGATAAGCAGCATGAGCTACAGAGTGGATAGTGGTTTTTAGCCACACTGTTTAAACAATGGTTTTAGTGTCATTGAGATGAAGAGGCAAGTACATAGAACTGGTCCTTGACCTGTCTTTTAATTCACAGAACCATATGAGATCAACAGCTACATTGAGGGTGGCAACACAATAAAAATATGACATTACAATACTTGAAAATATTTTCGCAATTCCTGATACACATCAACACATCAAAGGTTTGCGAGGAGGACAACACTAAAATGTGCAGAACAGAGATATGCTATGGAACAACTGACTTACTTGGCCTAAACATAGATGGATAAAATTCAAAGGAATTGAGTTTTAATGCATATGTACAGAAACTCACCTTGTGCTGAGGGTCTTTAGAGTCGGGCTGCCCCTTAGGCTCCTGGTCACTACTGCAGCACCACTCAGGCCTAGAGCCTCAGCACAGGCCAGTCGCAGAGTCTCAGGAGCTTCAGGATGCCTATGCGTCTCCAATAACGCACACCAGCGCTGGAGCAGGGCCAGGTCCATACTGAAATACATAAAGAGATGCATGTTTCTACCACCATAGGAAAGATATCATCTATGAAATTCAGGATAAAAAGGATAACACACACACACACACACACACACACGTGTATATATGTATTTAATGTGTCCAGCCCTTGCCCTTACTACAGCTTCCAGTCCTTTTCGGGAGGCTTGTTTTATATTTCCATAGAAATCTGCAGGGATATTTTTCCATACTGCCAAACTTCAGTCTTAAATGTTGGTTCCATTTTCTGCTTCTCATGATCTAAGTAATCTCAAACATATTCAACAATACTGAGGCCTTCATCCTTTGTTCTGAAAACAAGCATGATGTTCCATCTATTTCCTTTCCTCAGTAAAAGCTTCTTGAAAGCTACACAGACTCATAGCACTGATCTGTCTGCTCACAGCAGAGGGATGGACAGAAACACCTGTGGATTTTTTTCAGATCTGATGCAAGTGCTGTTTATCTGATGGGGATCGTTTTGGAGGTTTACCAGGTCTTACATGGTTGCCAGAAGTTTCATTTTCTCTTGATCTTTTAATTACTTTTATTAAAACTCCAGTTTTGGAAACAAGTTTTTTCCTTTATTTTCCTTTGGCTTTGCCTTTCTTAAGGAAGTGGATTACCTTATATCTGAGCTCATTGGAAATATTTTTCTCCTGAAAAATCAATAACTTGTACTTAATAGCCTTTTAAACTGGAAATTAAATAAAATAAGGGAAGTATCTTACTTTTGCACAGTATTCTAAAATAACCTTAGAAAAGTAGAATGTACTTAAAAGAAGTATTTACAAGGTTTGTAAAAATGGTAATTCAGATGAATCAGTTTTGGAAGGTAATACATTTACATATCATTTAATAATGATATAAAAATGAAGATGTCCTTTTTTTTACTCAAAATAGCTATTTTTGCATGTTTAAATCTGCTTCATTACATTATTGTATAAACAGTTTTCCTACTCATATTCAGTGTATACCAAAATATTAAAATTTAATTAGTGTTGAGATTACAACCTATAGGGAAACTCACCTTTGAGAAAGGAGCAGACTGACAGCACAAAGAGCCTGCGAGAGCAGCTCTGGTCCTCCTCTATTGTCCTGCAGATCCTCCAGCAGAAGATCCACACAGTCTTTCATCCCTGCCTCCTCCAGTACACAGAGGAAAGGCCCAGGCTCTGCTAGACCCAAAACATGTGGTGTCATGACTTCCACCAGTGCTGTTAAATACGCTCTTTTGTACTCCATATCTTGGTCCAACAGCGCCTCCTTCAGGTTGACCTGCACACAGCACAGCATTTCAGCAAGAAGCTGTTAACTAGCCAGGAATCAGCTGATCTTGCCTATGGCCTACCAAAACCACTACAATCAAAACTCTAAGAAAAATTTTAGAACAGCAGGTTAGATTATTTGTTCACTTCTATCCAAGTGCATGAAAGCAAGTAGACTACTACATGTACATGTAGTGAGATTAAGTGCACATTGTACACAATAGATTCACAATGTAGTAAAGTGCAGTGCTCAAGGTCTTTAGCTCTATGGCACAGAAATCCCTTTCACAACATCACCTAACATTCAACATACGGGATGGAAACACTTTGAGACTGTGGAGATGTGATAGCCTGATAAGGTTTATTATAAAGCCATTAGTGTGATACACAGAGAGCTGAATTCTGAATTATGTGTGTGAGTTGGGTGAAAGTTCACTACAAACAGCTCCCTCACAATGAGAGCAGGGCGTAAATGCCTGCCAAGACCAAGCCCATTCTGTTCTGGACAATAGCTGTGCTAATACACCCTAATCAGGTAAGAACAGAAGCAGTGGACCAAAGATCTCCAGCATGATTTAAACCTCTCTGAGCAATATATTACAGTGGATTTCTACAGCTTTAATTTCCTTCCATTGTGATGAGTAAAATAATAAAGAGAAACCGACTACCACATGCCAAAGAGCTAAGCCCTTGCCACATTCAATTATAGAACAACTACTGTGCCCAAAACCCTATAGAAAAACATGTATGACATACAGAATGAAAATTTGAACTGAGCCAGTTTCCCAGTCATGGATTAAGCCTAGTCATGGACTTCACTCCCAATGTCAACAATGAATCACCACTGAAAAACATTTTTAGTCTATGCTTAGACTTAATCTGGACTTGTACAATCGGCCCTTTATGTATAAACATGTTGCCTTAAGTGAAATTACACAAAAGTAATAGCTCTGTCTGCATAGTTTAGCTACAGTGTTTGTTAGGTGAAACCTTAATGCTCACCTGGAGTGCTCGCATTACCACCTTCTGTGGGCTGGTTCCTCTCAAGCTCCTCCCTTCTTTTACCCACTTGACTAAGGACAGCCGTGCAACTGTGCTCTCACTGGACAGGTTCTGCCAGACCTGGCACACCCACTCTGGATCTTCACACAGGAAGTACACTGCACTTTGGTGGAAGGCGGCGGAACCAAGCTGAACAGAAAAAGTGGGACAAAAAAAAGTTAAGGAAGAAGAAGAAAGTTAAGTTGAAAATATCTCACATAATACACGTGCAAAGCCTGTAAGCTCCAAGGAACGGAAAATCAGTAGACTGAAGTATCTTTGAGCTATTTCAGATATCTCTACATTGCCATTCAAAAGCCTGGAATTATTATTCAAAATCTTAGAATCTGCATTTTGAAAAATTCCAACCAATTTGCAGATGAAGATAAGGCTTTATTGGCATTCGCATCACACGCAGTACATGAGGTGGAACAAAATAGTGTACTCAAGGTCCCAGTTAACTCCAAAAATTAACAATAAACAATAAATAGAAAGTGCAAATAACAGCAGCATGAAACACAGCAGCATGAGTACGAGGTAGAAGGTGTACAGCTTAATACTGGTAATGTATAAAGTGACATGTTAAATCGCTGCAGGTGACCATGTCAAATCGCTGCAGGTGAACAAGTCAAATATGTCAAATCGCTGTAGGTGAACATGTCAAATGGTTTTAATATGGCAGTAGTATCATCATGCAACATAATGCAACATCACAGGAGACAAAGAAAATGTGATGTTCAAAATGTGATGACCAAAGTGACTGAGAAAGTTGAATAACATCAAATTATAATAAAAATAATATCTAGAATGCTTCATATCAGTTAAAATGTTTAAAAATAGCACTAATGTCTAATGTAGAATATTTATCAATCTATTGTGTATAACTTTAAAAAAAAATAAACACAATTATTCTAAACAAATAATCATTCACATGACAAGTGAATCAAATCTTGAACAACAGTATATAGCCTCTGTTTTCTGCAACACTCCAACTTTCCTTTGACAATTACAGGTTCAATTAGAAGGCTGACGTAGCATTCTTTTCACCTCCAGTGTGTGTGGAGCTCGATGTATCTCCTCCAGCAGCAGAGAGCACAGGTGGGAGAGGAATGTCTCAGAACAGTTCTCTTTCAACAGCCTCACCGCAGACACATACTCCTGCCTTACTAGAGGACACCGCTGCTCTGGGGAAGCGAGCCACAGCCGGGCCTCCAAATCCTCCACCACACAACAGAGAGAGGACTGACAAGGGCTGTAGACAGTAAGACGCTTTAGAGATTAGCACCTAGCAGCAAAAATGGCCACTTTTTTGTACTTACAATTCAATGACAACAACTTAAATACAAAAAATGCCTTCTTTCAAACCTACAAGTCCACAAAATGATCATCCAAATACATAATAAACCTCAGTCAAGAGACTTCTTAAGAAGTCTGAAAAGAGAAAAGTTTCTGAAAAAGAAGTTTTTTCTTTAAAAAAACAAACAAACAAACAAAAAACCCATAAAACTTTAAAATGAGTTATTTTAACAAATACACATCATTGGAGAGGACAGTCCCTCCAGGAATGTGCGTTCACAAATTCAACTAATCCTAGTATTACTTAAAAGAGCTTGTAATGGCCTTTTTTGGAATATTTTTCACTGTGTTGATTGCTGCAAAGAACATTATTGGCGGAGTTCTGATTAGTTCAGAGTCAGACTGCCCTGCTTATTTTGCTTGCAATTAGTTTTGGCGTAAAATCATCTTTTTTTCTTTTGTCAAGCTTTAATACAGTGTTATCATTTAATACAAATATACATAGATGTTATGTGGGAAGAACTACACACAATCATTTCAAGCAAAAATAAAGTCACACAACAAACGCTATGAACATCTTTGTCAGAAGCTGTCAGAACAGTTGTTTCTCCACCAGCTCCATCTGTATGGCGTACTCACTTGCCAGTGTGCAGTGCTCTGACCAGGATGGCCTTTATCTGTAGGAGTTGGCCGTGTACGCGGTTGTGACAGCATGGGGTGTCCGGTGACTCTGGCAGCTCTCTCACCAACCGCAGGACGCTTCCCACATACTCAATGGGTGGTATCAGAGCAACCAGGGCTCTGGATGACATCACTCTAACTGCATAGACTGGGCTAGCGGCTAACTGGAGTAACGGAGGCAGGAAGTCTGACAGAGCGCTGAGGAAAAGATGAAGAAATCATTTTCAACAAAAATAATTCTCCCTCAGTAACGTCTACATTTCCTCATCTCCTGTTAAAACTGTCTAAAAGATGGGTAAACAGATCTCTCCATGTTATAAAAGACAGTGGTGTGACAATGGTGTGAGTGAGTGGGTGGGGCAGATTGGTGTCAGTATTCTGAATGAAAATTTGTTCATCCCCCTGAATGTCTGGCAGGGTCTCTGAGGGATTAGAAAATACAGTTTGATCAGGCATATGCTGACTCTCTGCCTTATGTATCTGTAGTATACTTTGTACCTTGCCATCCTAAAAGTTTGCAATTACCATTCAAAAGCCTGGAAGCATCATTTTCAACAATATAAAACCTATTTTACTGCAGATACATGTTTATACAAAATGATTCTAAGATTCAATGATACTGCTACTATTTCATAGGTTTCAAAAACCTGCAGCACATTAAGAACTTCTACACAATGTATTGCAGTTAATATTACTGTTAATATGCTGAACTGAACATACTGCAGAAGAAAAAAAAGAGAAAATGCAGGTTGTGCAAAATTTAATGTACACTCACCAGACACTTTATTCAACTGTTCAATTGCTTGTTAACACAAATAGCTAATCAGCCAATCATATGGCCACAACTCACTGCATTTAGGCATGTAGAGGTGGTCAAGACAACTTGCTGAAGTGCAGGCCGAGCATCAGAATGGGGCAGAAACGGGATTTAAGTGACTTTGAATGTGGCGTGGTTGTTGGTGCCAGACAGGCGGGTCTGAGTATTTCAGAAACCGCTGATCTACTGGGATTTTCATGCACAACCATCTCTAGGGTTTACAGAGAATGGTCCGAAAAAGAGAAAATATCCAGTGAGCGGCAGTTGTGTGGACGAAAATGCCTTGTTGATGTGAGAGGTCAGAGGAGAATGGGCAGACTGGTTCCAGATGATACAAAGGCAACAGCAATTCAAATAAATAAACAAAATCTCTGAGGAATGTTTCCAACACCTTGTTGAAAGTATGCCACAAAGAATTAAGGCTAGCAAGGTGCAGCTAATAAAGTGGCCAGTGAGTGTATGTCCCCCCAGTATGTTATAATCAGCAAATAAATAGAAATTGTGCACTACAATTGAGGAAAAATACCATATTTATGTTTGTGGATGTGTCAACAAACCATGTAATTTGACTGGGGTTTTCAAACTTGTGCATAAGACTATACTTATAATACCTATTAGAATCTAGTTTACAGCATTACAATACAAACTGTATTTTTACCGAATAAAATAATAAAAAGTATTAACACAAGTGAGTCTTAACTTGTTAATGGTAATGTCATTCACAATTCAGCCAAGCTCTTTCTAACCAATACCGTGTTTGCTCCTGGGCTCCAGGCTGAAGCTTGGCCAGCAGTGTGAGCACAGGGTAAAGGGAGGGATGAAGACTCAGTCTGCTCTCATGCAGATCCGCGGCTGCACTCTCTAGTGCTACCTGGAGGAAGGGCTGCAGGGCAGGGTAGTGACTGAAGAAGGCCGGCGGAGACATGCTGTACTGGGCGGAGACATCCTCTCCAGCAGGCCGCTGACCCAACATCCGAGTACAAAGAGAACCTGAGGAATAAAAGGTCAAGAACAACAATGAATTAATAAAAGGAAGTAAAGGTTTTTTTTTAGTTTAGATCTAAAAGCCTGTACTCTTTGTGTTCTTATCACTGCATGCATGCAACCACATGCCTTTGGTTTTATCCCATTCACTAACAACACTGACAGCTTAACTTAACCAGTGAAATAATACCATTAGTATAATCCAATACATTTTTACTGTAGATTACTGAATCTGGCGGTGGCATTAACCAATCAAGCTGAAAAAAATTAGTGATGATTCTATTTTGCTGGTAAAATATGTACAGACAAAGCTGCTCCATAATGCAGCAGGCCTCACATACTGTAGAGTTGCAGAGCAGCATTTCTCATGGCCCAGCAGGGGGAGCTAAGGAGTGTGAGAGATAGCATGGTGATAGCAGCGGCGTACTGAAGAATATTCAAACCCAGACTGGAGCCCCTCATCAGCGTCTGCAGCGTGTGAACTGCACACACCTAGAGAGAGAGGGAAAGAGAGACAGAGAGAGAGATGTCAACAATTTCATTATTAGCCACTCTAGACCAATCAGCCATAACATCAAGACCACCTCCTTGTTTCTATGCACATTGTCCATTTTATCAGTTCCACTTACTATATAGGTGCATTTTGTAGTTCTACAATTAAAGCCTGTAGTCCATCTGTCTCCCTGCATGCTTTGTTAGCCCCCTTTTCCCCCGTTCTTCAGTGGTCAGGACCCCCATGCACCCTCACAGAGCAGGTATTATTTGGGTGTTGGATGATTCTCAGCACGGCAGCAACACTGACGTGGTGGTGGTGTGTTAGTGTGTTGTGCTGGTATGAGGGGATCAGACACAGCAGTGCTGCTGGAGAACAGGATAAAAGGGGGCTAACAAAGTATCAGAGAAACAGATGGACTATAGTCTGTAACTGTAGAACTACAAAGTGCATCTAAATAGTAAGTGGAGCTGATAAAATGGACAATGAGTGAAGAAACAAGGAGGTGGTCATAATGTTATGCCTGATCGGTGAACGTCATGTGTTCTGCATTTGTCAGTCATAGGACTGCAAGGGTCAGTCAATTACACATTGATTATTACAGAAGAAAAATTACCTAAAAAACAAAGTACTCCATATTATTACTATTATTATTATTATTATTATTATTATTTAACAGTAAATTTGCATGAAATTATATAGTGATAGCACTGATGTTTCTGCTTCATGCAAGTTATTGCAAGTGAAGTGCTGGCAAAGGTAGGAAGTAAAGTCTTAGTTCTGAGTGGATTTGTTTGATAATTCCAGCCAAGTTATAACTAAATTACAACCATGCCTGATCAGTGAGTAGCATTCATACCGCAACAGGTGTTTGTTTTAATGGTTCTTCACATATTTTTTGCCTTTAACAACAGCCTAAACTGATTTGGTACATCTCATGTCTGGTGGGTGAAGCAAATGGAAAAAACAAATTTGTGGGATGTATTTAAAGATCAATTATACATATGTGATGTATGAAGCTATAAAACTCAGACCAGTACTTTGTAACCCCTGTTCTGACAGACTGCAATACACTATAGGAAGTGTTGGGGGCGATATAGCTTGTTATATGTTGTTTCCCCACACTTGTTGAGCAGCTCTAATAGGATACATGCTGACACGGTGACAGGCAGAAGACATTATGGCTTGCAACCATGAGAGGAACTACAGAACACATAACGGTTCAGTTAATAAATTTATCAAATCAAACAGTCAATACATTTACTATTTATTCTCCCCCTATAATGCAGTTTCCAACCTGCACTTAGTCTCCTCCTATCAAAAAGAATCATGAGTGTAGAGTGGCGTAATTCAGTCAGGGTAATAAATGTTTTATTATATGGTTATGGAAAGTACAGAAGCATGCTGAATAACTATAATGATGAATAGCGAGGATGTACCTGTGGAAGGTCAACTGTTTGGTCCCAGTCTTTGGGCACAGGGGCCCTCGCAGTCTCTAACAGGGTGTTCACACTGTGGGCCAGCAGAGGCCGAGAAGCACCACTCTCCTCTGCAGCTAACACGCCTAGAATGAGCATGGGCAGCCCTGCTGCACGTCTCGTCACTGAGGTGGCACGTGGAGACTGAAGAACATTCAGACCCTGCACAGACAAGGAAAGAGGAAAATAGAGGAAATTAACTCATTTTAAGGAGTGAAACATTGGGTTCTACTTTATATTAAGTGTCTCTAATAACTGTGTAGTCAAAACTGAAGTTGACACACATGTGTAATTACATGTGTATTACACAGTAAGGCTGTACTACTTTAATCCACTTGTAACATTTACTAAGTCATCAGTAGTTACAGTGTTGTTGCATATGGTATTCATGTGTAACTACACAATTATTAGAGACAATATAAAAAGTGGAACCAAACATTGCAATAAATAATATGGGCTGACACTTGATACAGTCAAAATTTTATGTGACCAGCTCTAATTAATCAACTGACGCACCCTTTGTCTGTTTACTGGCTATTTCTTTTTGATAAGAAAAGTCTATTTACATTTGTCCACTGGTACTTACTGCTTTTCACCAAACTTTGTATACACGACTCCAAGAGAGCAGTCACATGACTTTATTCTATTTCACATTTACATTATTTATTCATCAAATGTGTTTGGATTCCAATTCTTTGCAAGTGTACAAACTTTTATGCCTGTTTTGTATTCAATATTTGCCTTTTGTATCAAAGCTTTTTATTTAATGTGCAAATACATACACACACACACACACACACACACACACACACACACACACACACACACACACACACACACACACACACATATATATATATATATATATATATATATATATATATATATATATATATATATATATATATATATACACACACACATATATATACACATATATATACACACACACACACACACACACACACATACAATGTCTATGGAAACCTAATTACTGATCTTATTCAGTTCTCAACTTCCACATTTCTTAAATTCAAGTGTCTGTTAATTAGCTCTTATTCTTCATCCGTTCTCTTATTCTTCATCCGGTTTTTGTGATATCCTCACACTAAAAGTACTAAGCCATTAAAAGTCTCAGAACTCCTCAGATCAGTGGTGTCTGTCAATTAGAATATTGAACATGTGACGTGTGCTCACTCTCAGCCGTCAGACTTCCTGAAATAGTGCATCAATATGAAAAAGCTCTGCTTGGTAAAGTACCTGCTGTAGTATATGGCCAGGAATCTCTCTGAGTTCTGGATCAGAACTGGCAAGGAGAGCAGCACAGAACTTAGTGAATCCAATACAGCAGCCCTCCACTGCCCCCTGCAGGAGACAGAGAAGGTAACATGCTGTTAAACACTGAAGCACAATGTGGTGGAGTAAGAACAGTTATACTTGCCTGCAAACATTATTAAAAATATCAATTGTGCAATTGAAACTGTATCAAAATTAAGTTAAAGCTGTAAATCATGTTTACCCAGTGTCTACATTTGAGAATAATGTCCGTGAAAACTTTTGATGCCCTCTGCAGGTCTTCCACAGTTAGCAGTGGTGTGTCTTTACAGGGCACTGAGAGAATTCTCTCCACCAGCGAGCCCAAAAAAATCCCCATTTCCTTTGCAAGAAAAAAGACATGTATACTGAATATTAAAAGGCAAAATTAGAAACAGTAAGGTTCATCAAAGACTTCATTCCACATATTTTAGAGCCTATGCATTCATGATTTTAGGAAAACAATATAGCAACGTAATCATTATAAACTACATTACAGAATATGCTTTACAATCTTTATCTTTAGCTTATGAGGTACTTAGGAGAACTGATTCCATTTCCAGGCCTCTACCAACCTTCAGTGTGACCCAGCAGCAGGTCAGAACCAGACTGTGTTCTTCAGATAGCAGCACATTCTCCTCCCCTTCTTCATCCAACCTTGCCTGACCTGTCCCACCTTTACTAATCAGAGAGCTTATGGCATTTCCCATGTCGCAAAAGGACGGGGGGATCTCTGGAACAGACAAAAATTAAGCTTGGATTGTATAGGAGAGCAAAAACCAACAGTAATAAGTATACAAACACAAACTCTTTATTCATATTTGATTGACCTCCCAAAACCATTCACGTCTTTGAGCGGCTGGTGTGCGAGTACCTCTGTCTTCAGCATGTTGGTCTCCATAAAGCACGCCCAGCAACAGCAAAGTGATCTTCTCCAGCAGGGACAGTATCTCTACTGTCATGCTGTGGTCCAGAGCTTCAGCCACAACTCCAGGCACTTCCAGCAGACACCGCTGCAGAGCACTTACTACACCTACAGACATTCAGGTACATACAAACACAGCACCTTTAAGAAAACATGATGTCGGTCCATGCTGTCAAAGTACTGACAATACTCTCAATATGCCCCGATTGTTTTACCACTATGATATCACTACATCACCCTTTTTAATGCACACTGGAGTGGACATTAGTCTATGTTACCGTGTAGAGGTGATGAGCGTGCAGCGAGCAGCATGTCATCTCTGGCAGTAATGTATTGCTGCGCCAGGCTCTTCAACATGTGTCCAATCAGCTTGTCTGACTGCATCTGACCCTGCTTCTCACCTCCCACCACCAGACCATCCAGAGATACACACCTACAGCACAGAAGCAGCTTCATGATGAGCATGAACAGCAATGTTTTCTGAAAGCCTTTTGTAGCTACTTAGTAGATCAGTAAATCGAGTTGTCTGCCTTAATACTGAAAACAAAAGCACTGAAGGACAAAACACATTTCAGATTGAACAAAATGAAATGGACTACACTAAAACACTGTGGGTAAAACACTGCTGGACAGAAAAGGCACTGACAGAAACAAACACATAAAACAGAACATAAAAGCTTAAAGAAGGATTAGAACGCATGTTAACTCACTTCTGCAGCAGCAGCTTGACTATCACAGCCCCCATCTGGGCCTCCTGCACACGCGGGCTGTGGAGCAACCTCTGTGCCTGGTTGAAGAGCACGTTGACCACATCAGGCTGGAGAGAGTGAGGAAAAAACCTTGCAAGCAGTTCGGCTGCCTGCTCACGGATCTGGAAGATGACAAGGTTGTTTTTTTCTCTGCTTTTTTCAAATAAAAAGTATGAATCTCGTTTGCAATTTTACAAGCTGTCTTTCTAATTTTCTTTCCAATTCATGAAAAAATAGAGTGCAAATTAGGAAAGACAGACCGTTTTATTTTTAACATTGTACTCATTTGGTTTTGCTGAATTAGATGCATACCTCATTGGTTGCATCTTCCAAACAGCCAATCAGGAGCAACTGTCTTGATCTGGAGAAGAAATCCCACTTACCCTTGTGCCTTGCCCACTGTATCAGAGCAGCCATGTTAGCTAAAAAGAAATATGCAGTTTTAAAGAAATAGTTCAGTCAAAATGCTTAACAAACATTAGCGGTCAGTAGTCACCCAAATAGCTCATATCATTTGCATGAAAATATAAATGCCCAAACTTCTTTCAGCTAGCTCAAAGAATATCCAGATCTTTATTAAGATTGCACAGGCTTGTTTATGCGGTTTCGAACATAGTATGACATACTGTGTGCAACACCTCTCAGTTTGGCCGAACACTGCAGACAGCCTCTTTAGACAACAGGGTCTGTATTCTCAGACCACTTCAGGGGTAGGAGTACTGATCTAGAATCAGGTTCTGTGACAATTCTGTTGCTGTCAGAAAGTACAGAGAAATCTGATTCCAAGATCAACCCTCTAATTTAAGATTGCTTTGTGTTGTGAATACCAGCTCTGGTGTTGTCTGAAATGGCTGCCTATAGTGGTGAAGTTTTGTTAATTTTGTTCAGTTTTGTTTGGCTAAACTTGGTCTCTTGTCACCTCAAGGCTTAACTACTGCAACTCGCAACTGGTTGGTCTTCCTATGCAGGCCATCAACCTTGGTAACCCATTCAGAATGCAGCAGCACGGCTCGTCTTTAATCTTCCTAAGTTCAGTCACATCACTCCACTGCTGTGCTCCCTTCACTGGCTTCCTGTAGCTGCACATATCAGATTTAAAACCCTGATGCTTGCCTATAAAGCAAAAAATGGACCAGCCCATCCCTACCTGATGGCAATGGTGAAAACTTGAACTGTACCTTGAGCCCTTCAAGCTTCAAGTACAGATCGGCTTGACCCACCATCCTTCAAGACTCGTGGAAGACAAGCATCAAGACTTTTCTCTGTGCTGGCACCCAAGTGGTGGAACAAACTCCCACTGGATGTCCAAACAGTATCTCACAGTCTTCAAACACAGATTGAAGACATCTCTTTATACAGCACTTAATGAGCTCTGAGTTAAGTATTTACTGTAATGTATTGTACTGCACTTATTAAGACGTATTGTATTGCATTGCACGTTTAACTCTGTTCCTTTTCATCCAGGTAATAACATGGACTTTGTTTCAAGCAGTATCTGAGCTCAGGACTGGCTTCCTCTCTAACCTATTTCCAACTAGCCAAGATACTTTCTCTGAGCAGACAACAATGCACTTTTTGTAATGCGCTCTGGATAAGAGCATCTGCTAAATGCTATAAATGTAAATGTTCATTTTTATACTATGAAAATGAACAATACGGAATCTGAAAACACACTGACTATTCCGTACAACCTTAATGAAGATCTGAATGCTGTTTAAGTGGCTTGAGAGAACTTTTGGTGATGTATTTTTACAGAAACAATTTGAGCTATTTGAGTGACTACTGGGTTTTAGTGTTTGTTAGCAATGTTAGCCTTGTGGTTCCAGTACTGACCTGAAGAACCAAAATTTGGATGCTTTGGTTGACTACATCTATGGTAAGGTGGAAAAATGTGTAAATTAGATTTTTTTGACAAACTACTGTTTTAAGGAACACCATGTTAAGAACAGAACAATAACAAGCAACAATTCTGAAGATATTAAAGTAAGCAGTTGAATTAAAGGAAAATATCTGCTGAGGCTGTTTTTTTTTTTTTACCTGGTGGCTGACCCTTTTTCTTGTCTGGGCTCCAGCAGTCTGAGCAGGTCTCCAGAACTGCACTCAACAACAGCAGAGCCGTCTTCTTCCTTTGGAAGCTGTTACCAGGAACCAAGCTGACCAAAGGCAGCTGGGCCAGCCAGTCTACAAAGTCTGTGGGAAGATACTTTCCATAAATTTACTTGGTTATATTCAAACACATGAGTCGTTAAGTAATACTGATTGTCACAGCCTTTTAAATGTTAAATAGAACATGCATATTGAAAATCAGGGGATAAACTGCTTACTAGAAAGTATGATCTCAGGGTTTAACATGATGGCTCGGCCAAAAATCAAACGTACCTTGTTTTTCCCTGACCCAGATTTTAAACAGTTACTCAGTCTTTTGCTTTATCTTTACACTGGAACTAAGGCTAATGTAGCTAACACTTAGTGGAAGCTCATAATTACCAGTTAGCATTGTGCAAACTGCATGCATGGATCATCATACTTGCCTCAAATCATGTCAAGCATCTCAAACAGCATTGCTTTTGTTGTTTCTGACACTGTATGGCATTCTTTTCTCTACAAAGTGGACAAAAATGACCACTGAGATGTCAAAGAGGCTGTTACTATTCAACAAAATACTGACTTTTTTAAGATAAAGGCATTAGATATAGTGTCAGCAATCAAAAAGCAATCAAAAAGTCTATTTATGGTTTGAAGCAAGTGTGTAATTATTTAGGCTAACTTGTGGTCATAAGCTTCCATTACGCATTTGCTACACTAGCCTTGTAGCTCCATTGCAAAACTGCAAAAGCAAACTCCAGACATCAAATATGTCTTTCCTGACTGACTACTTTTGGGGGAAAACTGAAGCTTACCAAAGCATCACTTTAAGAAGCCAAACAAGGAAAACATCTTAGACTTTAGCAACAAAAACTGTTTAATGTAGCAGGTCCGTACCGACTCCTTGTTCAAGCTCCATTTCTTCTTCCTCACTCAGCCCTCTTTTGTTTTTTTGACTCTTTAGGCTTGCCAAGCAGCTGTCTCGAATACGCACAAGGAACCTCCTGACTCCTGCTTGGAGGTGCTGGCGAAATGGAGATGACTCGCTGTTCATATTTAGAGGTAAGAAACCCCTTATGGTGGAGTACTCTACTTGCGTTGGGGCCTCTTTAGTCTTTGGGCTACAGCAGAGAAGGCTGAAAGCTGCCAGTCGGACACTGTCGTCCAGAGAGGACAGAGCTAGTTGCAGGGTCTCTATGGCAGTGGTGCTGTTCGATGCCCATGGTGAACATCCACTGGCTGCTCGCTGGGCACTCATGATGCAAGCCCAGGCTCTGAGGTTTCCTGGGGTGGAGAGGTCAAGAGCAGACAGAAGGAGGTCAAATGCTCCAGGGAAGCAGCGCAGTGTGCAGGGCAGGAGATAGCTGGAGGCGTTATTCTGCAGTAAAGTCACATCAGAAGTCAAAGCTTTCAGGACAGCAGGCTGCCAACGCTGGGCCCACTCACTTGCCAAGAATGGCTCAGTAAGCAGTCCATCCTTCGATGGACCAATGGCAAGCTCTCGTCTCTGTTCCTGAAGGAGGGATTTGTAGATTTCAGAGGCACAAGGAGCAAGGTGATTGGTGGAGAGGCACTTTAGGATATGAGAAGGTAAAGCAGGATACTGTTCTAGAACCTGAAAGAGAAAATGCCACACGCAGACATTGTGTTACACAGTTAGGACCCTAAGCCCACTCCCTTGGACAGGTTTCCCCAATCCCAGTCCTACGGACATTTGTGTGCTTCCTTTTAAATGACATATCACCTGATTTATCTAACTCATTAACAAGCTGTGATAGGTCAGATGTGTTGAAGGAAAGAAAAACAGAAAAATGTGAGCATGGTTTCTCCAGGAGTTACTCTGGGGACAACCTCCTGAGGACAATCTTAAGAGTAAAAATAAAAATCGTAATAGATGATGATGGACTAAGCATCCAGTAGTGACACTGATATTACCTTGGATTTCAGAGAGATTCACACTTTTGACTTTTCAAGTCATCTAAAGACACTGAGCAATATAAAAAATTAGTATTACTTTAACCTACAGTCCACAGTGTAGATGGCAATACTATATAAGACAAGCAACAAAATTCAAAATGTTTCATTTAAAATTTATTTTTGGAAACATCAAGAAGTTAATTAATGATGTACTGTAGTTATTTATTATTTTTGCTCTCCAGACAAAAAAAAAAATGTTGCATGCATAATTTCTTCTTTAATACTTGGTTAAGCGTCCCCTTGTCTTAAAGGGCCGTATTCTTCATACATTTGGTTTCGGTGGTTTTGTTATTTTATCTTTAAGACTGACCTATGCAAATATCTTCTGTTCTGAGTGGCTGCCTTGTATTGTGCCTTGTTCAAAAAGCAGTCTGGGCTGAAAGACTTTTTATAGACCACTGTAGTCGTGTCGTCATTTTGTAGTTGTCACCATGTTCTTATGCCCATAGTAGGAACTCTGGGTCTAAGCTTAAATTTCTCTATGGGCAGAATGAATAGGGTTTTCGAAAAATCGTCTCTATTGCACCCAGTGTTAAATAAAATGTTCAGAATCAGATGTTTTGACTTTGAGCTCTCTTGAGTTTAGAACTTCAATGTTGTACATAACTAATTATGCAACTAATTTGCAGCATTAGTGATTACTTGTAGACTTGCAGCATAATTTCACACATCTTTTTCAAACATCTGGATTGTTATTCAAAACTTCTGAACTCTAGTACATATAAACGTTCAGACAGCTTATGAATGCAGTAATATCAAATCAAATAATCAAACCACTGTTTACAAACTACTGGTTTGTTAATTAACATCTAAATAGACTTAAATAAAACAACATATGGTCGCAGACTGACATGATTTTTCAGCTCTTTCTAACTAGTCATACCATCACACACAGAACAGAGACATCTCACCTTGCCTGTCCCCACATATGGCAGAAGGGCACTGAGTGGTGAGTATTTGGCCTTGGACTCCCAGGGCAGCTCAGCAATCCTATGCAGTAAGTCCACATAAAGCAGTTTTTCAGAGTCCTCAGAATGTCTGCAGTCCAGATCATAGACTTCCAGAAACAGACAGAAGGCAGTGCGCACTGACTCAGAAACACCTTCTACCTGCAGATACATTTGGAAATGAAAAAAATCAACAAGAACACTGCCATACAAAAACCAGCATGATCTTAAAGTGTTGTATTGCTTTGATCAAAGAATACAAATGCATACATTGGTGGGTTTCTCTATTTGCAATATTAAATCTCCAGAAACATGCTGAAGTCTGAAGGTCTTACCGGGCTCTCTGCATTGTTCCAAATGATTTGTGTGAGTGTGTGTTGCAGGCTTGAGCCTTCCCCAAATAGAGGAGCACCAGTCACCTCCCAAATCTCCGGCAGACATTCTTTCACACTTTTCAGCCACATGATAAACACTGCAATGCAAAAAATAGCTTGATTTCCATCCAAAGGATTGACCACAACTTTTCGAAACAAAAACTGCTCAAACAGCCCTACAATTGTAAGCAGAAGCTTTAATGCCTGTGGTCAAATAGCATTTTGTTGATTTTCTAGGTGGAGAAAAGTTAACACGTTATCTACAAAGAAAACACAAATATGGCATTAAATATGGAGTTTAATTTTGAGAAAAATAAACAAACATCTTGTGTGATGATTCCAATGTGGGGAAAAAAATTCTAATAATTACACATTAATAACAACAAATTTTCCTTATTAGCAGGTAATAAGAAAGTCAGGGAAGCCAAAGGTGAACATGTTGTGACATACATGAGGTATGAAGCATAAAGTACCTTGAAACACATGATACTGATAGTCCAGTTTCTCCTTATGCAAAGCAGAGATGAGAGGAAATAATCCATCCAGGAGGAGACATGCCTGAGAAACATAGACAATGACGTGTAGGAAGGTGGAGAGGTCAGTGCTTTTGCCACTCTTTTAGCCAGGTGGCTTATTCTATTGAAATGGAAAGATGAGTTCCCACCCACCTTCAAACAGTGGATGAGAGATTTACCGCATTATGTTATAAAAATCTGTGGCTGGTTGAGGTCACAAGCTCTAAAAGACTCGGCAGCCTGTCTCATCATATGTAGAAAATATGGATTTTTAAATTTCCCTTTGGAAATTTTGCATTTTTTTCTCCTCCATCATCACTAATTTCTTCTTCTTCTTCTTCTTATTATTATCTAGTTCTGAACAGATATACTAATTGAATTACCTTCTATGGTACAGTGGTGCAGTACAGATATGGTGTTATTGGGAGGGTTATGGTTGTTCTTTTTTATTATCTGAAAACAATAAAAAAGAAAAAAGAAAGTATACGGAGAGCAAAGCAAATATCCTCCAATACCAAGAACCAATAAAGCAGACAAAAAATTTAAGCTGCATGATAAATTCATAAAGAAGAAGCCTTATGCAAAGATCTATATCTATAAAGCAGGTTTATCAGCTGATGATTTTAGACGACTCAGCTAGTGATTTTTTGAAGCTTTGCTTTGAGTGCAACAAGCAACAAAGACAGCTGTACTGTTTATTATTAGGAGGGCACAATCAGAATCAGCCAAGATCGGTCCTGGCAGATTTTTGCTCCAAACACGGAATCAGCAATCAGACGATTTCATTTTTACTTTGGCCGATCTGTGTTGTAATTTTATGAGACAATTAACACAAGGAACGTAAATGCACTTGCACTGTATTTAATTGCTGCCGCTACTAACATAATTATAATTACTCATTGTGCTAAACAGCCAGTTCTTTGAACCTCTTCCTTTGAACACAACACATTATTTAATTCCTATCACTTAAGAACTTAAAGAGCAAGTACTGGGCTCACTCACCAACATAATGTATCTCAACATAAAACAGCAAACTTGGTGATTTCAGCATATTTAGTACATAATATCATTAAAAGATTCAGAGAATCCGAAGAAATCTTTATGTACAATCTGACCAAAATAAAAATAAATAAATTGTTTGATTGTTAGGCCAATAATGAGTCTAGCTAATCCCAATTGTGCCGTGCTAGTGCAATACACTGACATACCCCTTTCTTGCTATGACTACTGATGAGGATGTCCTTCGTGCAGCAGGTCAGGATCCCTCTGCCTATAGCCAGTCTGTCCACTCCATCTGTTTCTCTGGGGCAACAGTCTACCTGCAGACCACCTATTGTCAAACTCCATTGCTCTGCACACACATAAACACACATTTATGAAAATTATATTAAACATTAAACATTATATTAAACCAAATATAAAATATCAACAAAATTAAAAAAATATATTTATTTGTGCTCTGTAGAAAACGTGTTAACTTACTCAGTTATAAAATTATTAAAACATGCAGTTTTGCCAGGGATGTTTACACCTTTGTATATGACTGTATAGCTACATCACATCTTTCCATTATTATGAATGAATTAATGATGCCATCAAGTGAAGAGGGATCTACATCCCTGACATTATGATTCTTTAGAAATGAATTTCTTTGATATAATTCAGAAACAGTACTGTAAAATGCACTGAAAATATAAATGCGACTAAAGGAATATTTACATAGTTGTGTATTCCATTTAAAAACAGCTGTATGAAGAGTGCACAGGTTATTTATTATTATAACTGGTTATAATATATTTTAACATATGGCAATGAACTGATTCATTTTTACAAAATTTATCTGACAAAGCATGTAAAATATGCCAATATTGCGCATGCTTTGTCAGATATTTACACACACACGCACGCGCACACGCTCACACACACACACACACACACACACACACACACACACACACACACACACACACACCTCAGTTCCCAAATGCTTACAGTGCTGTTAAAAGAAGAGGTGATGCAACACAGTGGTAAACATTCCCCCGTCCCAACTTTTTTGGAACATGTTTCTGGCATCAAATTCAAACCGGGCATATTTTCAAAAAACAACACAATTTCTCATTTTCAACATTTGATACTATTTGATAGTACTATCTTCAATTAAATATAGGGTTTACATAACTTGCATATCATTGTATTCTATATTTATTTATTGTGAGATACACACACACACACACACACACACACACACACATATATATATATATATCCCACGGAATCATCTAAATCAGTGCTATGTTAATATATACAGTACTGAAGGCCAGATGGCTCTCGCTCGTGTGATGCTTGTGCCTGATCTGTTCTAGCTCACCCCCGCTGGTAACCTGCAGCAGACTCCAGGCAGATGAGCCTCCACTCTCACTGTCTGTTGCTGTGGAGATCAGCATGGCAACTGCCGTTCCTGCTAGCAAGCGGGTGTCCCTGTTGGAAGTCTGAGAAACATAATCCAGAATAATTCAACATAATAACATATCCAAAATGACACACATGGATGTGCATGGAACTTATCAAGACATAAAAACCATTTCTGTATCACGGCTATGTACGAAACGGTAAAAAGCCTTGTGTTGGTGTAGGCCTTAATCAGCTAGAAGGTGTCTGTTTTTTGAAGCACAAACACATTTATTTCTAAGAAGTCAGTCTTGTAAATTACAATCACAAAACACGTATACAATACTTTTGGTAGAGATGGACCGACATAGAATTTCTGTGCTGATCACACTAACAAATAATTAACCCTTTTCTATGGCCGATACTGATATCATATCAAGTAAACATTTAATTTTTACAATAATTATATTGACTAAATGCATAAAACTATTGCTTTGAAATCAGACGTCCTTCATGAAGGATTTCCATTTTCTTTAGCAAGTTACAACCACAGAGGCAAATTCAAAAATGAGGCAGAAATAGGATTAATGTTGTTTACTTAATGGTTACAGCAGAGGATACAACACATTATCATTGAAATAGGCTGCCTCTGACTGGACATGCACAGAATTTTTGGAGGGGGCCATGCAAACCTAAACCTAACTATCTCTCCTTTAAGCAGCTAGCTAAAAATACAAAATTTCAAGAGCACCATTCACTTTTGTGCAAAATAAAAATAATGAAACACTAACAGCTACTTACATCAGAACTGCAAGTACATTTTTTTGTGCACTGAAATACTGAGAAACATCAGCATTTCCCCAACGGCTATAAAGGTTACTCAGTTAGTTAGTTGCCATCCCACCCAACCTGATACCAGTCTATTAAGTTTCAAAATAAAAACGTCCTGCCACCAGACGGGCAATAGGGGCTCCAATCTTCTGTGTGTGGGGAAGTGGGGTTATCCATGTTATGCATGTGAGATCAAAACATGAAGTGTTTACTAACAGTTTGTAATTATCATATCAAATCCCAGTATTGGGCTGATGACAGTAAATCAATTTTATCATTTACTAACGAGTAATATATTAGCTACTGATAGAAGGTGCACTCAAAATTTCCAGAAACACAGCCTTGGCTGAGAAAACTAACCTCCCCCAAGATGATTTTCACTAGGAATTCCAGAATTTTCAACATAGATGGATTGCCTTTCTGTTCCCCAAACACCAGGGGTGCTACTTGCTCAGGTAGCAACTGGAACACCTGTAGACACACCTGGAGACACCCCAATAGACAGATATGACAACAAAAACTGCCACTTAAAATGAAACAATCAAATAATTTCAAATAGACTTCAGTGTCTGACCTTAACGGTGTGATAACACAGTGGTCCATTTCTTATTGCTTCGTCTTTCATAACAACAGGCAGTAACTCAATGACTTTACTCAACAGAGACGTGCAAGCTTGTCTTAAAACTTCTCGCCCAGTCGTGCTGTCCTCCAGGAACATACAGACTGTTAAAAGAGACACAAAGAAATTCTCCTGAATTTGTTCAGAGCTGTCAAGGAACACACACTTCAATACCAGTATACAAAACAGCTAAAATTCACCTGTCTGGAGTTCCTTTAATGACAGCACCTGCAAACAAAGAGCTACGACATTATATTTCCATTACATATACACAAATCCATCTGCAAAATGATACTTGAATACATGTTTCCTCACCTGCTCCTGGAAGAGTAATCCGTGAAGACATTTTTGGACCTCTTCAGAAACTAGAGGTTGATCAAACTGAGCCAAGTGCTGCAGCATCTGTAAAAGAAACCAACCAAGATTACTTAACTACCAGTCAGGAAAGGGGCTATAAAGACAATACATACAAACTCTGGACCTGTATTTTTCCTCTTTTCTGCTCCTCTACAGCATACAAACTCATTATCCCAGCAGCATTATGCCACCTGCCTAAAGTTACTGTAGCCCTCTTTAGCTCCAGTCCAGCGCACATGCATCGTTTTATGCATGAGCTAAAGGTCTTGAGCTGAATCAGGTGTCTTAGACCTTTAAAAAAAAACACAAAACTCTACCTCGCAGATGGGATACATGGCTCCCCACTCACTAAATAGTGCCACTACACAAGGGATGAAGTTCCAACACAGTTCCTGCAGGAATTTAAATCATCCTAAAGGAATCCTAAACACCTTCTGGAAGCCAGACATTCCTGTAGGACACTTAAATAGATAATCCTATAGGATTCCAGTAGGTATGTCCTCTGTCCTGCTTGACACCTGCACAATGCCAAAAGGTCATGGACTTTTGAAGTGACGCTTCTACATCCAAACACAGCTTTATGTACCAATCAGCCATAACACTAAAACCACATCCTTGCTACTACACTCATGGTCCATTTTATCAGCTCCACTTATCATGCTTGCAATTACAGACTGTAGTCCATCTGTTTCTCTGCATACTTTGTTAGTCCCGTTTTACCCTGATCTTCAGTGGTGAGGACCCCCACAGGGCCACCAAAGAGAAGGTATTATTTTAGATGGTGGATCATTCTCAGCACTGCGGTAACGCTGGCATGGTGGTGTCGTGTTAGTTTGTTATTTGATATGAGTAAATCAGACACAGCAGTGCTGCTAGAGTTTAAAGTTAGTGTCCGCTCACTGTCCACTCTGTTAGACACACCTACCTTGTTGATTCACCTTGTAGACATAAAGTCAGAGACAGCAGTATGTACTGGTCATCCTCCAGTCCTTCATCAGTGGTCACAGGACAGACACTGGATAGTTTTAGTCTCAGTCCAGCAGTGACAGTGAGGTGTTTAAATACTCCAGCAGCACCGCTGTGTCTGATCCACTCAGACCAACTAACACGCCACCACCACGTCAGGGTCACTACAGTGCTGAGAATGATCCACCACCTAAATAAGTCCTGTGGTGGTCCTGACCATTGGAGAACAGGGAAAAATGGGGCTAACAAAGTATCAGAGAAACAGATGGACTCCAGTCTGTAACTGCACAAGTATAAGTAAACATACACAGTAAGTGGAGCTGATATAACAAGGACGTGGCTTTAATGTTATGGCTGATCGGTGTATGTCCAATTGGGTGGCAACTGGAAGCTGGCCACAAGCCAGACATTGTCCATGAAGAGAACAGACAGCTTGCCTGGTCTATTTTCCGACAGGCTGAAGATGTGCTGACCGCCTCCAGCTGTAGAGCCAGTAGGAGCTGGACTAACGGGCGGTGATGCTGTAAAGACTGCATGAGAGCAGCTGGGATTTTCCTCAGCAATTGACAGGCTTCTTCCAAAGAGCGCTCCTTACTTCTCCTCACGGTGGTCCTGTCAGAAAAACGGGCACAACATTATACACTTTACACTTGACAAAACACCAGTTTCTAACCGAGAAACTACAACACTCTTCGATGTCCGTGAGCGGTTAACGCTACCAACCCAGCACTGTCTCTTAGCTTCTTTATGACAGCAGCCAGCGTGTCTTTGACAGCCGGAGCCACACTGTCCTCTGAAATGAACGAAGCAAGACCTGCTTCAAACTGACTCTCAACTGAACGTGTAGAAGTCATTGTGGCAGGTTATTTCACTACTTTTCACACTCAGGACTCCACGTTAACACCTACACTCTAGTAGTATGCAGTAGTGATATAGCGCAGCATGTACGTTCGCTGTCTGCTAGCGCCCCTTACCGTCCTGGAGGTCATCGCCTATTTGAGCTGACAGCAAGGAGGCTAAAAAGTCATATACTGTAACGTTAGTGTATTTTGTGTGGATATGTGACACTGGAATAGCATATAACCCAATGTTTAGTCTTTTTTCAGCAGCCAAATAAAGCGTTAATTTAATGTTAGCTTGCGAGCTAACATAACATTACTGCTCTAGGTTGCCTAGGTAACTGAGCTAGTTGGCTAACGTTAGCTAGTATAAGATGTATCTTTTGTGTACTATTCTTGCCGCACTTTTCTCCTTCTTAGTACTAAAATGGATGAAAAGACGAAACTACTGTATGGACGTGAAACGACTGGATGGAAAAACGGTTCTTATTACCGGTGAGTGAGTAATTCTCCCCTGCTGACGTTAAACCTCTGTTAGCTGCAGCTAGCTAGCTAACACTACATGCCTGGGAACACAGAAATGTTTCAGGTTTTCTCCTTTTATTGTCCCCACATCAGACTGATCCCTGAATATTTCACTCTTTGAGATGTAAAGGCATTCAGAGTGGTTTGATGTGAAGTGTTTCATTGTATGCAAACTTGACCTACAGACTCTATACTGTGGTTGGTCATGGGAAGCAGGGGTCATAATATAACCATTTTACATACTATCCAACTATACAAACCACCACTGAACCTTCATCTGTCTTCGTAGTTTTTATATGTAACGTAGATGATGGTAAAATAGTAAAATCTGGAAAGAAAGTTTTCTTTGGGGGCTATTTGGTCTTACGATACATGCATGTACCCCTCTGCCATGACTGGGTTGAAATAAATAGATTAAATGACATTTTAAGCCAAATGTTGTTTCACACAACTTCATAAAACAGATAACACATAAAAATGTGTCAGACATCAGGCAGCATGCACCATACGACAGTTTCACATAAAAACTTGATGTAAGAGAGCTTCCAGAGGCATTAAACTCTTTAGACCCTAGTTTAGAGTTTGGTTCCTATTACCAACACAGTGAACAATTATGGCTTGGTAAGTTTCTCTAGAAAAGAGCATTTCACATCAAACCACTTTGCCTTTGTTTGCATCTTAACCTCTTAATTGTATAGAATTTTTGAAAAATTGGTGGAGTTTCCTTTTAAGCGAAAAGGGTTTTACTCATTAATTAATTACTCATTAATTGATTTTTTAAAAAGACATGCTATGGCACAGGCTTACAAAGGTTTTAACCACTCATTGGTTCCCATTTGTTAACTGGGTTGTTGCAGGGGTGCTCCATCATTCCTCTGGTTAATCATCCTGCAGAGTTCAGTTCTAATCCTGATCTAACACCTAATCAAAGTGGCCAAGAACATTAACTTAGGGTGGCTTTGTAGGGTTTAGATCTCAAAGGGTAGTGTTGAGCAGACCTGGGTTGAATGTCACCCTGCATTAATATGACTCTACAGAAGGAGGCCAGCAGGCTTGTCTGTCATGTAGGGATGACCTGTATTGATTTTTTTCCCTTTGTCCCTCTCAGGTGGAAACTCTGGCATTGGCAAAGAGACAGCCGTAGCTTTGGCTTTGCGAGGAGCCAGAGTCATCCTCGCTTGTAGGGACGAGGACCGAGCGAGGAAGGCTGTGAGGGAGATCAAGGCAAGGAGCCACAACTTGAACGTCCTGCACATGGAGGTGGACCTTGCCAACATGAAGTCCATACGAGAATTCAGCAAAACCTTCCTACAGAAAGAGAAGAGGCTGGATATTCTCATCAATAATGCAGGTGAGTGTGATAGACAGCTCACAAAGCCTTCAGCTGTAATTGCAGAGACTTGTTTCTATGACTGCACAATATTTTGTGTTCATTGTTATTGCAATATGAATGTATGTATCTGTCTGTCTGCCCTGCGATGGACAGGTGACCTGTCCAGGGTGTAGTCTGCCTTCCACCCAATGAATGATTTCTCTGTAAAGACTCCTCCACACACAGTGATGATCGCAGAGGTTGTATGTCATGTTCTGTTCTGTTCTTGACCTCTCCAGGTGTTCCCAGTGTCCTGAACTGGACCGACGACAACTTCTCCATGTGTTTTGGGGTGAACCACCTGGGACATTTCCTCCTCACCAACCTGTTGCTGCCACGGTTGAAAGAGAGCTCCCCCAGTCGAGTGATCACGCTCACCTGCTCTAATTACAAGTACCAAAGATTGGACTTCCAGGACCTGAACTACAACTTGTTCCCTTTCTTCACCTACTGCCGCAGCAAGCTTGCCAACATTTACTTCACACAGGAGCTTGCACGCATGATGGAGGGAAAAGGAGTGATGGCATATGCGGTGCATCCTGGTGAGATTTTTTAAAAACCAGATCGTAGCCCCTTTGATATGGAGTCCTAACTTATATGTTCAACCATCATATCTCTGTTGTCAGAAGAAAACCTCATGTCTCCATTTTTCAGTTTTTGACATAATTTGAAAATGTCTGTTGCTCTTTATATTGTGTATAAATTTCATGAAGAATGGACTAAAACAAATGGCCCAAAATGACTTGGGGGTGGTGTTTCATTGACGTGCACTGAAAGTAAAGTGGGTTTTTTCCTTTTCCTATAAAGTAACCATTTTGGAGATACAAGTTTTTCTTCCGACAACAGTGATCAAGGCCGTGTGATCATAATGAGTCTTTTTTATATTACGTTTTACTGCACAAATGCATATCACTACCAGGTCAGGAGTGGCTTTTGCTTAATATAATGTGTGTTCATGGAATAAACAATGAGGTTTATAACTAGACGTAGTGTCCACTGAAGCACAGCAGCCATACATTTGTCTTATACTTTCTTTGCAGTATGTCATTTGGAAAAGTTGTCCTTTGCAGCTGCCACTGTGATTAGGGCTGTCACTTCATTAAAATGTTCCATCTTGATGAATCAGCAGTGATTAGTTTACAGTTTGAATGATGATAATGCATATTTTAAAATAATTCTACTGCTCTATCTTGTAGTAAGAAACTGGTGCCTGATGGACACTCATTTATATGCAGTTATCAGTGTTTTAAAGCCTTCTTAGTTCTTCTTTCTCCAGTGAAGTATTTTGCAGTCTGTGAAAGTTTGTAATTTTATGGTTTGATTACTCATTTGTCAAACTAGTCTGTATATTACTAGAGTATTAATAAAATCAGCAGCAACAGCCCTACTGTGATTTTCAGCTAAAGGTGCCACCAGCAGCACATTTTCAAATGGCAGACAGTAATCAGTGTGCCAGTTTGGCTCTTACCTCTCCTCTGATCTATCCAGGTTATGTCCAGAGCAACTGGACCTGCCACTACTCGTTCCTGTTCCAGCTGCTGATGAAGGTCATCATGTTTATGTTCTATGTGTCATGTGAAGCTGGGGCACAGACAGTCGTCCACTGCGCCGTAGCAGACGAGGTCATCACTAACAATGGAGGCTACTTCTGTGACTGCAAACCAGCCAAGTTACAAGCTTTCGCTAATGACGCTGGTGTGGCCAAAAAGCTGTGGGAGGCTAGCGAGAGACTAGTTAAACTCGCCTGAGGACTGGCTGCTTATTTGTGACTGTTTTTTTGTTATTTATGGTCAATGTGATGTTTCTTTTTGACAGTTTTTTTCATCCTTGAATTTTCTTTTTAAATTAATTCCCATTGATTTTTTTTTAAGAGTTCAGCTTCTGCTGTAACGATCCGGATGAGAAGATCCAGGCTGATATTGAGAGTCTCTTGTTGGAATAAATGGATTTTATGAGACAGTATTTAAAGTCAATATGGACTGGAAATCATAATGAATTTCTCTTCAATCCCATGATGTCCTTCTGAGTGAAACACTATCAGGGGGTCTCTGAGCTAGCTGGGAGTTTTGCTTGGTGATTGTCTAGGGGTGGGGGGAGGCGGAGGTGAAACATTATTATTGGTTAATATTCTTTTTCCCCATGTGCTGGTGCACAGTGATGTAATAAAAAATCACAATACGTTTTCCAGGTGGGTAAAAGTCACTTTGATCAAAATATACTGGGAAATAGATCATTTTGTCTTTTCAAAGGTACAATACAGTAGTGTGCAAAAGTTTAGGCACCCCTGGTCAAATTACATTTTGTCACTTTTCTAAGTGAAATATTTTGATGCACAGTTACTGATAATTTGCCAAGTTTAACATATTGGGAAAAATATTAAACAAAAAATGTGGCCTATGCAAAAGTTAGGCACATTATATATTTTATTTTGTTCCCAATATGTCAAACTGAGCAAATAAATAGTGTGCTCTAAAATGTGCAGAAATACCACCAGTTTCTTCCCTGTCCAGGATGTGTTCACTTACTTTCACTTAGAATATATATATATATATATATATATATATATATATAAATCAAACAGTTTAAATATTTGCATAAGACTGTACAATAAACTGTACGTAATGTGACCAGTGACCCAAAGTGTTGAAAAGATGGTCAATTTTATTTTAATTTTTTTTCCACTTTGGCTTTAAAGGCTTGTTTGGCTGATTACATAACATTAATACAGCTTGGCTGGAAAAAGGAACTATATTTCGAGAGAAAGATTAGCCTGATCCTTCAGTATTTAAATCTTCATTTTTATTTAGAACACTTGAACACATTTCCTTAAGTCAGGTAACACATAGAGCAGGTTCGGGAACAGAGCAACAATAATAGTAAGAATAATCAGAGAAATTAAACAGATTAATATCTTATACAGAAACTCAAAACTGACAAGAAGGCTACCGTGAAGACTTCAACTTCAGAGAAACTACCCAGTGAGGTGGAACGGAAGAACAGCTTTGGGGGGGGGGGGGTGGTTCGGGGGTCAGGAATAGAGTGAAAACAGTACGGTACTAAAAACAAAGTAGAGCTCTGTGTTGTCAGTGCAGGTAATAGTATTAGTGTAATTCACATCTTTCTGAAGCGTGCACATGTTTAACTTATTATGTGGTGTGTTGTAACTGTTGTAACTATCGTTTATGGTACATTTACACTTGAGGGTGGGATCACGTCCCCTGACGCAATCAAATGTGCTCAAGAGTTGCCAGAAACAATTAAAGAGCAACTCCACACTCTTCAGGCAGATGTGTCTTAAACAGCACTGGCAAAAGCACAACCACTAATTACTTCGCTGTCTATTGATGAGAATAATTCTATTATTCCAGCTGAATGAGAATGGGATATTCAGCGATTCGTGCACTCCTGTTGTAACTACTGTAATACTACAGCATTTGTGATGTAGAAAAGTCTCAAGACGTGTTCACATCCTCTTCCTTCATAAACGTCAGCCACCCTGCATTGACAACAATGAGCTTGAATACAAAAGCATGCCATTGAAATATCACCACCAAATTTCATAATCTTAATCTCGACAACGTCATTATAGCTTTCATTTAAATAATCTGCATCTTTATCATCTTTGAGACAAAAATAGTTTATGCACTTACAAAGCTTGGAAAATAGATAAGAGAAAAAGGTTTAGTTAACCAGCATTCAATAGAAAATGAAAATGACCAAAAAAAGAAAGTTTTAACACCAAACTTTTGTGTTTGAGTGACTCATGCAAAGAAATTCAGGCTAAAATGCTAGTAAACTGCCGCTTTAATACTGTGTGTCCTGTTTAATAGTAATAATGTGCATCCTCACTTTTTTTTACATGATTCTTTTCAATGCTAAACACACAAAGAAGGACATTAGTACATTTTTACATGCTGTTTTTGTTTTTGTTTTATTTTTTGTGCTTTTTTTGTGTTTTTTTGTTTTGTTTTTTGGATTTTGTCATTATATGTTCAGGGAGTTGGAGTGACGGGGTGTTTTGAGCACACATATGTAATAGTCTCATATCACTTTCTGTCAAGACAAGAGACAAGATGATGCATCCGGAATTGGACATGAGGGGATCTACAGCGAAGAATCAACTCTGAAAGTACACCCAAGTCAATAGCACAACACTAGAGCAAAAACAGATACCCAGGTGGTTTTTGCCTCATGGGGTCGCTCCAGTTGATGGATGGGTTGTTTGTCAGCTTTTATGAATCTTTTCAGCTTTGAAAAAAAGGGGCTTTGGGACATGTAAACGTCTACCAGAGCTGTAATGTCAATCAAAATCTATTCAACTAAAGCCTGATACCTTCACTATGCTTTAGAAGAGTTCAAGAGTAAAATGAGCGTGTCACTGTAAAGACACAGAATGGGGGGGGGGGGGGGGGGGGGGGGAACTGTACAACCGACATGAAGTTAAAAGACATGTCAAGGAAAAAAGTGAGATAAAACACTTAAATAAATAAATAAATAAATACGACCTGAGGACACAAACAATGAATGAGCCTCTGAAATGGCCTTGCTTGTCCCCCCTGGATCACACCAGCCAAGGTCAAACGGTTACTCTGTTCACCTGGCCATTAGGCTTCTCTCAGACTTGAGTCCCTCATGCCTGCCAGCAGCTCCAAAGCCGACCAAACACCAGCTGTTCTGAGTGTGATATGTTGCGTTACATGTCCATCTTCTTAAGTACACTTCATAGACTAAACTTTCTAATTGTCCTTGCATTACAAAAAGCTTCTCAACGATGCAGACGCAATGAAAAAAACTTCCCGTCTCTGTGCTCAGTTATCGAAAAACAAGATGCCGTACTGGCAGCCTAACCACGGGGTATACCTTCACATCCAGGGTAGCAATACGCTTTCAAGTACAAACAATCTCCTTCAAAGAGCCTTAAAAGCTAAAAACAAACACAATGTATATATCTATATATGTGTCTCCTCTGAAAACAAAATATCGAAAAGTAACACTGATAATATCAAACAACTTAGAAATGATATTAAAACACAAAAACACTTTGCCGCCTGCAATTCAAATTAGCCCTACTTAGATCTTCAGTCAGCCTCGGCCACCTCAGAGATTAGTGCTACATGCTTCCTCCTTATTTAAGTTTTAGCCTTGCATTAGCCTTTTACATCATCACATTGAAGAACAGTATTAGCCTCCTTCAAAAGTTATATGAGGAACCCACTAACAGGTGCTGTCTGGACGTGCATGTCCTCTCCACAAGCAGGAACTGCTCCTGCTAGAATATGTAGCACCTTTAGCAGGATTATGGCTTATAGTTAAGAGCTGGGCTGATAAGCTACAGATGTATACAGAACCTGTCCTTTCCAGGTTCAGCTGACCTGTTCAATTCTACAGCATAATACCAATATCATAATCATGATGCTGCTGAGATCAGGCTCAAATAAGCAACGATATGTGACCACAATGTGACCCGATGTGACCACAATGTGACCCAAGATGGAGTTTATTCTGATTTGGAAAACATCTTAGTATCTGCACTCTCTTTTCACATTGAGTGAAAGGAGGGGAAAAAAAGGGCACAAATGAAGACTGGAAGACCCCAAACATATCGCTGTCTTTAAAATCACTCCGTGCCCTACACACACGGACGAACCTGGACCGTCACTTCTGGACTGTGAGCTTTAAATCGTCAATCACATGGAGAAGCCTATACAAAAAAACACTGTGCTTCAACAATCTGCCCTCCTTTGTTACTATAGAAACAGCCACTGTGAATACACCGAGTGTCATGCTATCTGGCAAAAAAAAAAAAGTTTGCGCAAAAAGAAAGACTAATATCGGAAAATCACTGGCATCCAGAATTATGAATTGTACAAATGACACGCAATTGCTTTTGTGTTGTAATAATTATAGTAATAATAATAATAAACAACATTAATAACAATATATTAATCATAATATTAAAAATGTACACACTTTACGTGTGAAACACGGACAGTGAGAGAGTAAGCATGACGTGTCATGTGAACACAAAGGGCCTTGCCATCCATTCCAGTCAGGACCACCGGACTCCGCTCAGCATTCACTCATAGCAGGGTGTGGCAACACAGGTGGGAGGAGTGGGGGGAACACGGGCGTGGGCGGGGTGGACATTGCACAGAGACGTGATTGACAAGTGAGGGGCGGAGCCCAGTGTGGTAGGGTCAGGCACTGCAGACTCAAAGCCACATGACACTGGACTTCCTCTTCTTCCTCCCTCGCTCTCTCTCTCTTTCTTCCTCTCTCTCTCTCTCTCTCTCATTCTCTGGCTGGGTGCTCTTCTCAGATGTGGCTACAATGAGCTGTCCCTGCAAAGAAACAACCCAGACATATCAATGACATTTATCTTATACTTTTAGAAGTTAATTTAACCTTTGGATCATATCATGCCAAACCACCGGTGCTCAATGTGATCCAATCACATGTCTACAGCTCTTAAGCCCTTAAACAATTCACTTATTATTATTATTCAGTGACTAAAAATGATTTCATTCATGCTAGGGGAGCCGCACGTTGACTGATTCGCGACTTGACTCAGACTCGCCCTTAACTGACTCGAGTTAAGGTCTGTAGCATTTTAGCTTGAGAAAAATGTAAACAAATTAAATTAGGAGCATCAGTGTAATTGTCTAAAACATTTCCAGCCTTATGTATACAATTTGTCTGTGAGTTCTGCTACAATGCAATGCCAATACAATGTAATTACTGTAATACAACTCTCATTCAGCTGGCAGCCACATCAAGTGTATTATGGGTTCAAGTAAAAAGCTTTTCATAATAGAAAAAGCTTCAGTCGGATGGACAGAATGAATATGCACAATTCATGTGGTGTTTACAGGAAAGAGGCAAACTTGAACATCTGGAAAGCAAGTATGTTAACTAGTGAAACAGCTAATTTTGCAGAGGTTTTAATAAGATAAACAAGTAAATAACTAAATAGTTGCACTATTGCACTAGCAAGCAGACTGACAAACCAATCCTTTCAAGTCTTTTCCCTGTGAACACTGCAACTGTAATTGCATGTAACATGTCAGTTCTGTCCTTTAGACTAAAGGTTTTTCTAAAATGAAAGGCTTGTTATTTGAAGGATTAACTACTGTATAATTCAATACAACTGAGACTCATACCAGAGATGTGCATGAAGTGACTCTCTAAATACTATGACGCTAATATGTAAAGTATGTATTTATGAGAGTGAGAGTCTGGACCCAGAGACAGATCCTGTGTAAGGAGTTCATTTCCTGAATGTGGTTTATGTTTAGACCAATCTTAGTTCCTGTGGTGTGGAAAAATATTCAAGCATTCCAAGACAACAACAAAAAAAACTGTTCCCTAAAACTGAACGCTTTGCTAGGACATCTGCTCTCATACATCAAAAATAAAGTCAAATGTTTCTTGCAAAAACAAAAGAAAAATGTGCTCCTAACAAAAACAAATAATCTGGGGCAAAATTTTGACACTACACTGTTAGAGGTCGGCAATATGGAAAGAATTTAATAAAACAATATTTTACACAAACATTTATATATCGCATTATTTACATTATACACTACATCACCCAAAAGCCATCCAAATCATTGAATTCAGGTGCTCCAATCACTTCCATGGCCACAGGAGTAAACACCAAGCCCCTAGGTCTGCAGACTGCTTCTACAGACATTAGTGAAAGAATGGGTCGCTCTCAGGAGCTCAGTGAATTCCAACGTGGTACCATGATCGGACGCCAGTCGTGAAACTTCCTCACTTCTAAATATTCCACAGTCAACTGTCAGTGGGATTATAACAAAGTGGAAGCGATTGGGACCAACAGCAACTCAGCCACGAAGGCCACATAGCAGGCCATGTAAAATGACATAGCGGGGTCAGCGGATGCTTGGAAGAGCTTGACTGGTCTGCACAGAGTCCTGACCTCAACCCGATAAAAGACCTTTGGGATGAATTAGAAGCCAGGCCTTCTCGTCTAACATCAGTGTCTGACCTCACAAATGCACTTCTGGACGGTTGGTCAAAAATTCCCATAAACACACTCCTAAACCTTGTGGAAAGAATTCCCAGAAGAACTGTTATAGCTGAAAAGGGTGGGATGACATCATATTGAACACTATGGATTAAGAATGGGATGTTACTCAAGTTCTTATGCGTGTGAAGGTAGACGAGTGAATACTTTTGGCAATATAGTGTATATTTCCCTGAGGTTTAATAAATGAGACCATACAACAAAGAACTATGAATGCATCATTATGGAAACGGTGGGCTGTTGCGAATATATGGTGTAACTGATATTTCATAACATTTTTGCACATGCTGATACATACACTTTTATAAACTGCAGAAATTGGGGCTAAAACCTGTTTGTAGAGGGTTATAAATGCTGTAAAACTGATTAAAATGCAGACATTTTAGTACAGTAGCCCAGTGTCACATTCTACTGTTCCTGAGTATAGTAAATATGTCATCAAATATCTGTTTGAAATATCTGTCAAATCTAAACATCTGTCCCATATATTTTTAATACAGATATGATTTCAATGTCACTGTGAATCCCTAAAAAGATCCTATAGTGCCACATAACAAGGCACTATTAGAAACTATAAAGAAATTTAAAGAATATAAAAGAATTTTTATTTAATGATTTACATACTGCGCTGCACTAAATCCACCTAAACAGAATAAGTTATGCTGTCTTTGTAATGAAACCTGTAGTTATACAGCATTCAGCATAGAACTACTGATGATATCCACTCAGAAAAGGCATATTGTGCTCCAATTTATCATGATTTATAAAATATTGTCATCGTTGCCCTTTCCTGTGGAAAACATCTACATGCACTGTTGCAATGTAGAAGAGCTGACCTTCATTGGAGTGGAGCAGCAGGGGCCCCAGAGCAGTGGAAATGAACATTCTGCCACTTGGAGTCCCGGCGATGCCACACCCTCGTCTCCTCTGACTGGCTGCTGCGTGGCCGGCCCTGCCCATCTACGTACTGTGTGAGACGGATGTAGGCTATGCAGGCGGCGTCTTCACCGATCAGGTGTACGTGAGGGTTCAGAATGGTGGTATGGATGGGCTTGCTGTTCTTAGACAATACTAGACAAGAGAAATGATTCATTAATATATCATTTTAAGCATTTGAGCATTAGGGTACTTGTAGTAAAGCTGCTGAAACCTGAGGAAGTTTAGAACATGTAAGAGACAATGGAAAATTCTGGGTGAATGCACTGCATGAACAGCAGCACTGAATTGTCTATTTTGATGAAACTAGATTAAGAAAACTAAGATAGTAAGAAATGTGTCCAAAGGTTTTAGTTTTGAAGCATAGTTTTTATGGAAAGGTTTATGTGCCGAACTGAAAAGCAAAACTTTTCACTTCTCTTGAGCTTTTCCTGAAAAGCAATACATTTAAAAAACAAAATGCTTGATTTGTGTCAGAAACAAATACAATCCACACTGACCTGTAATCAATGCAAAACTATACTGCTTTCCACCGTGCAATACTTCAAACAACATGAAATCAGTGTAAGGGATACTTTACTTTTCATTCAGGCATGTTTTCCACATTCCACTGCTTAAACGGAAACTTCCATGCATTGCATTTCCACTGTTTTGGCTACATTTTAATGAGGCATATGTGTCTAAAGTACTGTGTGGTGGAAAGCAATATAGTTTTGCATTGATTACAATTCAATGTGGATTGTATTTGATTCTGACACAAATTAGGCATTTTGTTTTTAAATGCAAATTTTTATGTATTGTTTTTTAGTATAGAGGTCCAGTGAGGTTTTGCTTTTCACTTCATGTATTCCAGTGTGTCATTACTGACAGTGAAAATGCCATGTGTATATTGCCTTTCATGTTTCTCCACTGTAGTGACTGCACTTCAATTTGGCACAAATTTCTCTCCATACTGTTTACTCACAGTTCTCAAAGTAGAATCTGTGGAAGTCCATGCCCTCCACCAGGTTACCCAGAGCCTCTGGCTCAAATGAGGTCAGACCAGGGTCACAGATTTTACTGTATTCAAACAAAACACAATCAGTGATTTCATTTTTCAACACTAACCTTCAGCCAAAACTGAAAATGGAAATCAGATACACAAACACAGTACAGCACAGAAACATTTAACATCTTACGCATAAGCTTCAAAGTCTCCATTGTTAATGGCCTCAATAAGCTGCTCAGTGATTTTGATGATCTCCTGTTTGCGTGCTGTCAGAGGAAGAAGAAAAGGAAAAGGCAAGAGCAATATTTAGTTTTTCTGTCTCTCACACAACAACATACAATAAGTACGTAAGTGCATTAGTCATGAACCATCTTCCAGAAGAAGCAAAGGTCACATACAGGATTGGATGCATCTATTTTGCAAATACTAAATAAACCACCCATGATGCCACAACACACAAATCGTCCCATCTCTGCCTCTGGTGGTCAAAGGGCTTCAACTACCACAAAGTCCCTGAAATCTCTGAACGATCTACTTTCTCCAGGTTTGTCAAGGAAGCAACCAGGTCAGACACGTTAGTCCGTTAGCATCGCTGGTAAGACACTCAACCCTGCAAACCCACAATATGTTGCTGCATTGCTAATGCTAGCACCACTGCTAGTACTAAGGACTGTACTCACAGTGTAAGGGAGGCAGGGGGCTGGAGGAGGGCTGGGGGGGAGGGGGGGAGGGTTGGGTGGGAGTAGTGAGGGGTCGGCTGGGTGCTGTTGATTCAGTGTCTGCCTGGGGGACAGGATTCCTGCGCACACTGCTCACCAGGTCTGTGAGACGTGACACTGAGATGATCATCAGCAAAGCGAATGTGAGGGAGGACAGGAGACACGGGGCGGAAGGAAAAGAGAAAAAAGTGATGAATGGAAATGAAGAGAACAGATACTGAAGTAGACACTGAAATAAACAATAGTAGAAACTACAAGGGGAAAGCCATTGCTATAAAATCCCAGGTGACTGCTTAATTGTTGCTAGGTATCCCAGGAGGCTGGCCACTGCTGTTATCCCAAGTGTTCACTAAGTTGTTGGTAGGCCGTTGCTATGGTACACCGCTACTATGCTATTCCAGGTGGTTTCTGAGGTGTTGCTGGGTCGTTGCTAAAGCATGTGTGTGTAAGTGTGTGTATATTATATGTATAATGTAATGTCTATGAGGTGGCCAAAAAGCAGTTGCTCTATTGCTCTGTTGCTCTGAAACGAGTGGTCACTGCTTGTATCCTCTCCCCTCTTGTACTTACTCTGCATGGGAGTGTTTGGGGTTTGAGGGGTGGGAGGGGCAGTAGGAGCAACGGGGGCAGCTGGGGGGTTATTGGTGCTGCCCTCACCATCAGCTGTAGGGCCTGAGCCCTTACGCACCACTCCCAGCAGGTCTGTAAACTTGGTGGCAGCTGGGGGGGGTTAAGGAAATGGGGAGCAGAGAGCAGAGAGATGGGTCAGCATGGAGTCATAGAGCACGAAAGACAATATAGATATAGCAATTGAGGGTAAATAACATGCAGAAACAGCCATCAGTGGTCACAGAACACTGATCTAACATTGCAACATGAAGCACCAACATTCTAAATTTGGTAGCTGGCTTTACAGTGTAGAACAGAATGAAGGTGGGATGCTCTGTGACCGTAATATTCCGGAGTGATGGCGGGAGTCTTCTAGAACAGTAGAAATGGGGGAATACATTCTAGATTCTCTTTTAGAATCAATTACAAAATTTTAGTACTAGTTTTTGAATCACTTAATGGTTTAAACCTTACATACATTTCTGAGTGCCTAATAAAATATGTTCCGAATCTAGCTTTAAGATCATTCAGTGCGAGCCTTCTCCATATTCCATGTATAAAACTTAAAAAGAGTTTTGTTTTTATGCACCAAAGACCTGGAACACATTACCAATAAACATCCGTCAGGCTAAACACAGTTTAGCCACATTCGTCAGTTAAAAACATATTTCTTTACTTTAGCTTTTAACTATTTTTTTTCCTTTGTTTTTACTGGAAAATTACGATTACTTGCACTTTCTTGTTAGTTGTATTTTTATTTATACTTTAATCTTATACTTTTTTTTTTACTTGTAATTATTATTAATATATCCTCTTTTCTGTTATTTAGTTGTTTATTTATTCTAGAACATTCTAGAAACTCCTAACAATCAAAATATTATGTTTAGGTTATCCTAAAAATCTCTATCCTTAAAAGCCTCCAGAGTCAGAGTGAATCAGGTGGCTTTTTCATATTCAAACGAGAACATCGCTACAAAGCTAAACTTGCTCTGAATCAGCACAGATTCTCCAAGACAACTGATGCTTATGGGTGCTGGGAAAAGGCTAAATCATCTGGGGAAAACCTGGCTTAAAAACCTGGCCAAGTCCATTCACAGTTGGTACAAACAGCTGCAAGGATAAAAGCTGCTACTTAATTGTCATATGAAGAAAGGACAGTAAAAGAGGCCATTATTTTAAAATATAATGAGGCCCTGGACTGCCAGAGGGAACAATAGATAGCATTACTCATTTTTTTGCGTTCACTGTGAACAGTCATTAAGTTGTTCTCTGGGAAGACATTTCAGTGACAGAACTGCCTTATTATTACAGAGAAGCACTAGATTAATACAGTTAAGGGTATCTGTCAGTTCTGTTTTTCTTTTTAGCCCAGAGGTCTATGCTCACCTTCAGAAACTCCAGCAAAAACATACATTTTCAGGAAAGGAAAAAAAAAAAAGGTACCAAAGTGCACCTTCTCATCATTAGGGTGGTATCCTCAAGGGTACAAAGACAACTCCTTTTGTTAGACAACATAACAGTATAATAAACTGCTGCATCTGTTTATTTTAAAGTTGCATTAAATCTATATATGCTGTTTTGCATTTATTTTTCTATTTCAAAAGGTTACCTTATAAGTGAACGTAGTGTACCTTAAAACTCGCGTAAAGCGCACAATTGAACCTTGATGACCACTTTGTAGCTTTGATGGTACAGTTCCATTGTTTGTACTTTGAAAGTCAAAAATGAACCTGTACAGTGCCCTTTCTTTGACAGTGCACTGGGCAATGTAACAGCTAAATGAGAAGCCAAAAATGAGGTGAAGCGTCAAAGGCAATAGCAGACAGTGTCACTCACTGAAGACAGCAGGGGCAGGGCCTTGAGCGGTGTGGGCGTGGTCAGGCTGGGAGCTGGGGTTTGATTGGGCGAGACCTGAGCTGTGATCTACACTCTTTCCTATGGCCCGTCCCCCCCGACATCAACAAACAGAGAGATGAAAGGAAAGACAGGCATACGGGTCACAGCAAGGCTGCACAATGTACTGTTTGTTAATGAATATCGTGATTTTGCCCTTTGCAATACTGATATCACGAAAAGCTGAAACATGAAAATGAGCCCTCTAACCAATCAGAACATGTTTCAGTAGAGTCATACACAAAAGCCTGCAAACTTATGCAAATTTTAATTTTAGTTTCTAAAAGTTTCTATTTACTTGCTGATTTCAACATATTGAAAAAATTAAATATATAATGTACCATATAAAATTTTATATATGCCAAATTTCATGTTTTTTTTCCAATATGTTAAATACAACAAATAAACAGTTACTGTGAATTTAAGTGTGCAGAAATGTGTTCACTGCAGAGGATGTGTTTACGTATTTCCACAGAACACTAATTTGACCAGGGGTGTGCAAAAAGACTGTATGCTTTGAGCATTTTGGCCAGTCAGTTTAAGATGAGTGTTTCTGTGGGTGTTTTGATTCATATAATCCTTTACCTTGTCTCATTACTGGTTGACCGATGCATTTTATTGTTCGTATATTGCAACTGCATTATGAGACAATATATTCACAGCTGTAGTATTTTGTCCAGATTGTGCAGCCTTACGTCAGAGAGATAACAGAACAATGCAGAAGGACTCACCCACTGCACACTTCAATGTTTTGCTTCAGTGCAATACAAACTGATATGATTTACGTTTGATAACTAGTAGCTGAGATTAATGTTAGAGCTAGAAATCACCAAAGAGTGCAGTGCAGATGTCGACTAAGACATGTGAAACAATGAATCAGAGAGATGAGAATAAAAAACAGACTGTGGGCTGAAATGTAATGGAGTGGAATGGAATGATCCAAGGTTAACAGGGAATAAAGTCATGTCAAACAGACACATTCAAAGCTAAAAAAAAAATATCAGGCCCCATAGACAATAAATAAATACAATGTTCACCACTTGACAGAACACAGAAATTGAGCTAGAAGTATTGTAAAGAGTGGACATCAACATCTACATGACAAACCAACTCCTTTTACAACAATTACTATCAACCAGAGCTGAAAACAAAGTTTATCCAAAGCCATTATTCAACTGATCATCATTATTGTAGGCAATATCCATTAAAAACAGCAGGTGATAAGCTTCAACAGAACAGCTGCTGCTGCTGACTAACTGGTAATCCAAATCCAAACTATTTCAATATTTCTAACTCCAAACCACACACATGGACTGTATACGTTACCTTCTTACTGTCGCTTTTGGTTGCTGCAAAAAAGTGGGTGTCATAACTACAGTATCGCCAGGGAAGCTTTCAGCCTCATACACACAGCCAGTGTTTCCCAGTAAAAGTTAATTATAGCACAAGGTGCCCTTGCCCAACACTAGTTGTAGCGAGTAACAGTGACCACCCACACACTCTCTCTCACTCACACATATCAGTAATAGTCCTTTAGCTACAGTGAAGTTTACAGTAAGCTGCAGTGGCTTCAGCTTAAGGCTTTATTTAGTCCCAGCACCAGTCATTCCTCCTGGCACAGAAGAGTCCTGGTGAAAGCTGAAAAATTGGGATTTCTTTTATTTCCCTCAGTTATGTTGTGGCCGATTCCCACCCGCAAGTTAGAACACTCCCATCACATGATGCTTCCATGCACATGCTTCCTTCAAAACACATGAAACACCACCAGATCCTTTCAAACTGCTGGTAACATAAAGTCACGGGACAACTCAACGCGTTTGGTAGAGAACGCTAACAGCTAATTCTGTTACGTCAGGTAACAGACACCTTTGCTAACTAGCACCAAGAGGGAGGACCATCTTTCCCACTCAGAGAGAGTGAGGCCAATATTCTCTTGGAATATTGGCCACTGCTGGGGATCTAACTTGTGATCTCCTGATGGTAGGGTCAATAGGGTCAACAGTATTTATTTAATATTCGTTGCTTGGATGAAAAACAAACTCTCCTGGAACATTAATAATTCTTTTACTGGTACTTAAATGTGGATTCTTTGGAGTGATGCCATTGAAGAACGACTTTTGGGTCCCTAAAGCAGTGGTTCTAAAACTGGTCCTGAGGGACCACCCAGACGATCTGCAATTTTGCTCTATCCCATCTCCCAACACGTAGGAATAGAGCAAAATGTGGAGGTCCCTGAAGAGCCATTTGAGAACCACTACTCTAAAGAACAAAAGTGACATTTTTTGTAATCCTTTTTGAAGCTTAAAAAACTTCCACATAATGTGAAGCTTCATTCAAGCCAAGAACCATACAGGAACCATTATCATTGAGTTTCGACAGAACTTCAGAACTTCAGGCAACGTTGTTGCGCCATTCCAGCCAGATTTGTCTCTCACCTTTCATGTCTTCGTCTTCCACTGTGGCATTACTGCTGTCGGATGACTCCTGGAGCAGGAACAAGATAAGATAACTGTTAAAAATGACCTCAGGTGTTAATTTCAGAACACCGAGGGGCAGTACATACACCCCACATAGGCACACGCAAACACACACGTGTATCCTAAATGAACATTTTAACAGCAAAACCCCAGAGATCACATCCAATTAACTGTTCACCAATGCGTGGCAAACCTCATTAGACCAGTTGCAACATACTTGTTATATACAAACACACACAAACACATTTATATATATATATATACGAACACATTTCATACTCCACAGCTCAGTCATCAGCTGAAACAACTTTTATTTCTGAACATTTTTTTCATGTTCTCTTATATAAAGTTATAAATGAGGTACACTAATCAAGACAATTCCAGTTAGACCAACATAAACCTCAACAAGTATGCAAAGCATCATTTGCTAGAACTCACTTTTACAGCAAAGCAAAATGTAGAGCTCCATTCCTGAGCTTTAAATATGCATTTTGGTCTCTAGCATTAGTGAGTGGGTGAAGATATTTGTTTCTGCATTGCATAATCATTCAAAACACCACTGGCCACTTACTGCTGTACGATGCAACATTATCCTAGTTTACACTTCATATTAACTTCCGATCATGGAAATTCAATGGTAGTAACAGGACCTTTACTAAACAAAGCCACTTTGCTTATAGTTGCCTTATTCAATTCCTGTATCTGGATATAGATCTGTGTCTCCCTCAAAATATTTACATTTTTGAATGCAAATATGGGCTATTGTGTTTTTCCAATGTTAAAAGTGAAAGTAGCCATGCCTGAAGCAAACAGCAAAACAAAAAAATAGGTTCAATGTATGAAAATGCAAAATTCTGCAAGTTATTCTGTGGGATTTTAATGCTATGTTAGTGCCAAGCTAATTACGGTGTGCATTTACTTTTGCTACTTAAGCCAGCTCTGCTCAAATATGGATATGTGAAGCTTATAACAGACATTCAAACAATGCTATCTTCACAATGAATGTTTTACAGGGAATCCTTCAGTAAAGCCTAACATAATATTACTAGAAGAGCCTGTTAGCCTGTTTCAGTCTAACATATGCCTCATTACCTTAGGATCCAGACACGTTCTAATCACAAATGCAGTTCTATGTATCTTTTAAAGCATACACAGGCGACATCCAGATATGGGATATATTTAAATGGCATGAGTGTACAGGGTTACTCTCTGACTCTTCCAGCAGATTACTTTGTATGGAGTCTATGATGGATATACTCGTCTAGTAGATAAATTAAATGGGGTCTAAAAGGACAGAGAAAAGAGAACAGCTCAAACTCTTTCTTGCCCTCATTTCAACCCTCTTGAGCAGAGAATCATATGAGGAAAGATGGAAAGAGAAAGAAAGAGAGAGAAAGAGAGAGAGAGAGAGAGAGAGAGAACGACAGAATGATGTCACGAGAGTAAGGAGGAGGGAGGGGGGCACCTGAGAAAAAGAATGGAGCACCTGCCATGGCCGAGCCATGGCCATCACCAAGGACATCAGAAGCTGCTGTAAATAGGCCGGCTAGGCTGTCAGTATGTGGGACGGTATTATTAGGTGCCTTTGTTCAGTTATTATCAGTCGTACAATCACATCGCACATCTCTTTACTATGTTTACAAGATGTGGCAGATTCACACATTTACAGATGCACATCTGACATTAAAGACATTAGGTTTGCTACTATTGACTATATCAGTAGTGGAGTATTCTACAATATCTATCAAATTTGATAATTACTCGAGCAATCAGAGTTTTCAAAAAATGCCAAACAATTAAAGGGACTCAACAATACAAACCATGTATAACCTCTGAAAAATTCCAGAATACATTAGCATAAAAAAATAAACTACCAAGCCTTTAAAGAAACTTCCTTACAAATAATATTTAAAAAGATCTTGAGGGAAAAATGCATCTGTCCATCAAGCTCTGTTTCTGTTTCTTCAACTACCAAAGGGGAAAAAAACAGAAATTGAAGTGTATTATTCTATTAATATGTTATTAGGCTAATCAAATTCATACTAGCTTATAAACAGCATCCTCTACTACATAAATCTTTCCTAGAGTGCTACTTAAAATGAAAGACCACACAAAAACTTGGAATTATGTTGTATTATTATACTAATATGTGATTCCAGTACATTAATTCAAGTTATTGCTACAGGGAGGATCAGTACCTTCTACCTCTTAACAAACAATTCCCTAAAAGCTATTTAAAACAGAAAAAAGAGGGCAGAAATAGCATTTGAGGGTCATTATGCAAGTACATCATGCTTGTATGCCAACTCAAACATTCTAGCCTGACAAGCAATACATCTTTCCTAGAGTGCTACTTAAAACAGATGAAAAGACTGATCTTCTACTGATCTACTTTTTGTTCGAAAGAGCTACGTTACTGTAAGAGATAAACTAGTAAGCCTTTAAAAATGATTAAGAACAATATGTGAAAATATTAGATGAAACAAAAAATCATTTGCATTTCCAGTTTGCATTCTTTAAATAGGATTCCTGGACTAGACTTGTGTACACAGGTCTGACCTGATGTTCCCTCTTACAAATTACATTCTAGGCTTTAACCAAACACTCGTGATGTCTGACGTTGGTTTCTCGTGTCAATGTTTCTGGATGCTGTTCTACATTCAACAGTTACTTTCCAACAACAAAGCAATCTACTGCTTCTGTAGCTCATTAGGAACAAAATTCATTTGCCTACAACTAATCTCCTACATAAAGGACGCAATGCAACCTCATCAGAGAGCTTTGATATGCTGTGTTTCCAAACATTACCACAAGGTGGCACCACTTCACACAGTGCACTCAGACTCTGAATACAGACACACAGCAACAAGATGCCATGCAGTAATGCTGATAGTTATCCCAGCCAACTGTTACTTCTCAGCCTGATATGTCATATCCCTTCTGAACATAGCCTTACACACTCCATTCAAAGGATCACTCAAGAGCCTTAAGCTGATCATGTTGACTGGAAGTTAAATAAACACAGTAGTGTATGTTAACTGGAGGTTAACTCAAATTCATACTGGCTTGACAAGTAGCATTTTTACACAACAAATATTTCCCAAAGAGCATAAAAATGGGACAAAAACAAAGAATTATTCTTAGAGAATATTATTATACAAATATATTCAGCTAGTACAGCAAGACTCTTATGACAAATGTTTACTGCAGAGCCATTTAAAAGAAAAGAAACAGAAAAACAGCATAAGAGGGGTGTTTGCCAATGTCAAGTGAGTATGATAACTCAAACTCATGCTACTTAAGAAGCATCATTTCCTACCTCCTAAACCTTCTAAGCCAAATCTTTCCAAAAGAAAAATGTAAAACAACAAAAAACAGTGGTGTGGAGTATTATTACGCCAATATGAACTCAAAAGTCACGTTTGTTTGAGAACCACCACGTTCTACCTCATAAAAAATCTTTGTCAAAGATCCATTTAAACTTGAAATCTTATCTGCACTATTATGCTAACAGCTTATGCTTGTATATTAATTCAAATGCATGCTAACCTGAGCAGCAGATCCAAACAAACCATGTCAGAAAACACACAAAACGCACCATAGTCTATGGTCACATTCAATCGGATGCATTACGGGGATGCTGATCAAACAGAAGGAAAGAGACAGAAGAGGGGGTTATGAGGGAAGAGTGCCTGTGTGTGTGGGGTGGGGTGTACCTTAATCCCATCCACTGGATTATGGATAACAGTGCTCTGAGCTTCCTACAGCAACAGAGGAGGAGAAGAAGAGGGGATGGAAAAGATAACACAAAAGAAAGAAAGAATAAAATGAAATGTGTGTGCGTGAGAGAAAGGAGGGAGTATATATATATATATATATATATATATATATATATATATATATACACACATATATATATATATATATATATATATATATATATATATATATATATATATATATATATATACACATACAGAGAGAGAGAGAGAGAGAGAGAGAGAGGCGCAGCTGCAAAAGAAAGATGTTGTGGGGGAGGATGGGTGTCGAAGATTGCCAACCCACCCAAAAATAAATAAATAAACAAATAAAGATTAAACAAAACACACAATAATGAAGATGCCAGATGCCACAACAGCGATTAACATGCTAACAAAGACCTGCTGCTCATCTCTCCTGTACTCATCTGTTTAAGACTGCTGTAACTCCGCAACCAACCAATAAAACCCTTTTACAGCAAACTGCCTAACACAAGTCTCTATAATCATTTAAAAAAGAAGAAAGGAAAGGTAGTGTGCTGCGGTATATGCAATCTTTCAAGGCCCCAATGTCATCAGTAAGCCACTCCCCCCACCCCCCACCATGAGTATGTAGTATTCATTAATTTAGTCTAATTTATTATTTATTTACATTTACATACAGTTTAATCGTTTATAAGCAAGGTGATGGATGGAGACATGGAATCATGATCAATCTATTAAGCAGCCTAACAGAAGCCACGACATTCTGGAGAAACACTATCCATATGGTCACAAAGAGAACTGAGTTGATAGCACTTAAGTATTTTTCTTCCATACAAAACAATATGTTTGGGGTGGGAATTGGGTGGGGGTCAGAGACTGCGTAAGGTCCCCAAATGTTCAGAAACGGCTGTGCTAGTATGGAAACTCAAATTCATGCTAGGTTAGAGAAGTAGCACCAGAACTGATCTGATCTGTTCTGTTCATGTATGTTTTCTCTGCAGGTCTGTGTCAGCTAGGTGTTCTTCAGAAATCATCACCTCCCACTGATCCCCCCCCCTGCACCCATCCTCACGACCCAGGAAGTGACATTTCTTTAGGGACCAATCAGTAATTAGCCATCGTCTGCATTATGATGTTGTGCTTGCTATGACAACTGTTACCATGGGCAACCGACAGCAGCAGTGTGAGCCTGGGTTACAGTGTAGGGATACCTGAGGGTGGGAGGACCTAAGAAAGTTGGGGGCGGGGATGCTGCTCGCTAAGAACAAACAACACTAACAAACACTTTATCAGCTCCACAGTCGCATATGAAATTACTACATGGATTTGTGAAGAGATTTTATACATACTGGACACCTATGATTATTATGAACTGTTCTGGAGTAGATGATGGCAACTTGATCAGGAGTCACAGTTCCAGTAGATCTCTGAAGTTGTGCATCATTTTGAGGTTGGTGATATGCTCAAATAAGGATTCTGAACCTACATTGCTTTGTTGATTGGAAAAATGAAACAGCATTTTTGAAAACACCTTATTGCATGCTCTAGTAAGCAATGTTTTGTCCTGTGTACTTTTACCTTCAGTGTCACAGGATCCTCTGAATCATGCAATTAAATAGTTGAAACATTTTTATACCAAGCTGATACTATAACTAAAGTATATAAACTCTGTAATTTAGAACATTAGCATGGCATATTTGAACGAAACACTTCAAATGGTACTTTTTGTATTTTCGTCCATTTTGCGTAGCACTCTAGGAAAAACTTGTTCAGTAGAAGATGGTGCTTGTCTAGTAATGAATTTAGCATCTGAGCATAAGGAGTAAGCATTCAAGCACAACATAGTAATAGAGGTATTATTAACATAATAAATATATATATCTCCTTTTGTCAGTTTTCAGTGTTTGACATAACTCTAAACTACCTGCTGTCCTATACCTATACATTGTTTGTAAATATCATGATAAACGGACCAACAGAAATGACCCAAATTACTCTGTCTGTCTATGTATCTATCTATCATAATCATATCTAATACTATAACTGCACACAATTTTAGTAGTATTGCCAAAACCACCACCACACTTGACAAAGCTTGTCGGTTTGCACAAGTCATTTTGGTGAGATCGCCAGTCGTGATGCCAATTAAATATGCAGAATTGTTAGGTTGCTTGTAACATATACATAATGATATTCCAATTTTGACTTCTTAATGACTGCATAATTTAAAATTAGAGAGTAAATGTTTGTAGGATAAAATGTGCCAGCTTTTGAACTCTCTGGTTGACCTCTGAGCATGTTGGGGTGATTTTCAAAAATGTCACAAATTTTTCCCCACAGCCAAAAACAGCTCAGACCCAGAGCTTGTCTGGACGCTAACGGCAAACTACAAAATGACGACATGTCCTTACAAGTCAATGGTTGCTAGGCAGCATAGGAGCAGTGGTCATATCCTATATCTTTCTGAAACCCCCCCAGCAGCCAGCGGCTTTGACCCCTTGCCCTCCCATTCCAGCAGCATGCTTCTGCTCTTCTCATCAATGTCTGTATTCAATGCCAGAACATACACTGCTGGGGCAAGCTCTACTACTTCAGGCTCAGAAACAAACAATGATGAGATATAAATTGAGGACCTTCTATTTGTTTATTTGCAGATCTGTAACACAGCCATCTGTCTGCACCAGGCTTCTACACCAAACTTCTCTTTTCTTATCAGCCTATCCTTATCAATATACTGTTGATTCAAGCATAACAACTAGCCTGCTTGCTTCTTTGTATCTGATCATAGTCGTTATCTCAGTAGGGTAAAAACACTGTGACTCACAGTACTACAAATCATGCAAATTACATGCGTTTATGTGTTTACACATACTAGTAGTTACTGTTGCAGTATTCCACTGTTAAAAAGTTTGGAATAACCATTTTCAATAATATGAAGCCAATGTTAATGCAGATGAATATGATGCTGATATTCTGCAGGTATTCAAGTATTGTTATTTTATTATTAATATTTTTGACATGTAGTAAGGCTATTATTAGATGAATACATTATCAATGCTCTTTGTACGTTGCTTTATACAAGGACCTTTATGCTGAAGATCCTGAAGAGAGCAGAGGGCCATGTTTTTTTTTTTGCTGTTAGTGCTTTAAAGGCTGTTTCTTCTTGTTGTGTTTGGCACTGTTTTCAGCAAATGAAACAAAGCTCTGATATGGATTAGGTAAAAATAAAATAATCTTCTTTTGCAATAAAATAAAGCTCTGCTGATCGTTCTAACATACATTTATAACAATGTTTTAACAATAAACTGTCTTAAGGTATAACTGCTAATTCACCTTTAACCCTAAAGGTTGGAGCGCAGACTGCTGGTCAGAGCAACACAGACAGTAATTTCACCTAGCTAGTAGCTAATGAAAAGGCAAAGTGAAAAAATTAAGACAAACATCAACAATTTGGTGACGAATGGACTTATTGGCATTTACAGCACTCAGCTAGTTTCCTGATAAACTGAATTTACAACAAGAAACTGTCAAACACTAAAAATTTTCCTGTTCCACCTTAAATGGTGAAGCAGTAACATTTAAGGTGGAACAGGGAAATCAGAGCAAGAAGCTGGCGAATGAGAAGCTGACTTTAGCCTCATGAAAAGTCAAAAGTTGAGAATCATTTTACAAAAAACTATTCTACTTTTGAGTAAAAGTTTCCTGTTAGAGATGTGAGAAAAGCAGCTACAGCAGAGCAAAGTCTGCATTTTCATTTATATTCAAATTTTTGTCGCTAGGGCATTAGCACATACTGAAACATATTTACAGCCAAGACAGTAAAACACTACTTCAATAAATGGACATAAATGTTGTGGCTCCCAAGGCAGAGTGATTTTTACTGAAAGGACAAAATAGCCCTTCTTAACATACATAGCTATGGTGTTACTGTCATAGTAACACCATACCAACTACCTGGCATTATTATATGAACTCAAGATGCTGTGCAACTGCTTTACTTTTGAAGTGTGATTAGCTGGCTTTGTCAAGCCAACCTAAAATCTGTTAAAACTGCTTTTCTGTTTGATTGTATTATTCAGATGCTGCAGAAACACGGACTGGAAAAACAATGGAGTATTATTTTATTACCGCTAACCCCATTTGTATGTTTTAGCCTCTTTCTACACTGTGCTTGAACTAATCATTTTGACATTATTACATATTAGTGGCTTGACTGAGCAAAACATCAATCAGATGATAAATAGAATGAGGCAACATTATCCAACAATGAGGCTTCTGATGAAGCCAGAGGAAACAAAGTTCTAAGACAAGATTTCTTAGTGACCATAATCACCTCCTCTTTCCTGTCAAGGCTGGGTGACTATATCTGCACCATCGAGCAGGCAGAGGAACACACACACACACACACACACACACACACACACACACACACACACACACACACACACACACACACACACACACACACACACACACACACCATCAAAGGGCAACTATGAGGGATCCTAAAAATATGCTGATATATTGCGCCACATGTTGTGGTGGCTGTATATGTTGGAGTGCCAGTCATTTTTCCAAGCAGAGTTCACTCTCTGAGAACTCCAAATCTGTCTTCAAACCCTTAGCCAGTGTGCGTGTGTTTAGAGTTCACCATCAAAAATTTCACTCCATTAATCCATGCAATCACCACGCAATTACACAACCATTACCACAAACACCACTCCAGCACCGAACCAACCCAACTGAAAACAGAGAGACCACTGTAAGATCAACTCTTACATATAAATATGTTGATAATATCAAAACATTTATTATTTATGTTGTGCTGCTGTTAGATTTAAAATCACTTAACTATTTAACAGCTAATATGTCAAAATGACAGCAAGGGAATGCAAAATGTTGCATTTGCTTTTGCTCTAGGCAGTAAATATCAGTCCACGTGGGAATGAGGGATAGAGCAGCAGTGCCATCTTAATGAAAGCATACAGCTAAAGGTCTCCACCTAAAAAAACACAATGGCATATATATTTGGATTTTGTTTATACTTTCAATTCATTATTTGTTTTGTAAAACTACAGTAGGTAGTATGCTGCCATCAGTTAAACAGAGATTTTCATCATTTCTCTGAAAGCAAAAATAAATAAATAAAATTCTGCTTACTCCAAATGTAACTGAGCAAGACATGCTTCGTGAAGTCTTTAGGTCTGCACTGGTGATATGAGGTTAATATAGATAACAATGAAACAATGAAAGCTTATATACCACCTGTTAGCACTGTGCAAACTATATACGTAAATCATCACAGTTGTCTAGAAAAATGACCCAAAGTACAAAAGCACATTGCAAAGCTATAAACAGTAGAATAAAGCAGTCATTGTGAAGCCTTAATTAGGTCTGCACGTTTGTCTGTTTAAAATAATTTAAAGGGCCTATTTCATGCAAAACTTAATTTTTTAATGAGAGACTTTGATATAGTATATAAACACTGCAGAAGTTTTAAAACATACCATTCACTTCTCAGTTCGTACAGAAACAAAGCTGCGAAAATAGCCTGTTTTAAATTCACTGTTTCTGTCAAGAAAGTCAACTTTTACATTTATTTGCCTACTAAGCCTACAGTGATTTAGCTCCGTCCACTCCGTTTACGTTGTAAGGAATGTTATTTCTCGGCTAACTGCATGAGACACAATGCAGGGCAGCCAATCAGAACAGACCTCATTTACATACATGAGTCTTAAAGGCCTAGTAAAAAACAGTCTGATTAATTCTAAGGGATAAAGAGAGGTTGGAAAAAGGTCATGTTAATATGAATTATGACCATTATATTTGCCTTGTGATTCTTCGCCATAAGCTTTTTAAAACATAAGGAACAAAAAGGCCATATTGATTTTTTTGGGCCAGCAGACTTAATTAGTGTGGAATATGGAATATATCAAATTCAAATAAAAATGCAAAAAACATTCATTCTAATTTTTACAGCTCCTTCTGCCGCAGCTTCTAATGTGTTTCTCAACATTTAGTTAACATCAGAAACGATGACTTCCAAAAAGAGGAAAGAATGTGCTATAGTTGACCACAAACATATAAACCAACAGTTTATTTTGTCTTTGAATTAGAAATATATGGGGATTTACATGCTAAAAATCATGTGAAGTAACTGAGTTATCAGTGTCAGATGGCACGACTTTTCTGACTAGCCAGCGCTCTGAATGTGGATGCTTGTAACACAGTAAACTAATAATTACCTAATATTTTCAAGCAGTGAAGCTCTGAGGCTGTGACTGTGCCAGTTACACGCTTTAACTTTCACTAGTGTCACCTTCTGTGTTCTTACAGCAATGGCCTCTGTTTAGCTTATAACGAGAGAGTGAGATCACTAGTGTGGGGATTTTATAAAATAATCCTTAAAGATGTCAGAACAGGCCTATATGCCTCTTTTGATGTCCATCTGGTGAGTCATGACCCTCAGGCTCAGAATTATTAGTTCAAACAAAGTGTGCTTTCAGGGTCACTTAATAATTTAGGCTGAGCGCCTCCTGGTGAATGTAAGAGACAAAACACTGGCTTGGAAATCTGGCCTTTACTGGAGTTATTTATTTATTTATTTATCTATCTATCTTTAAATAAATGTATTTAAAAATCACTGGGAAAATTCTGATACTCTCTGCTTGAGATGCTACATTAGTCTCATATTTCCAGGACAAAACAAAAGAAGCACATTATACTTGGAAGATTAACTACATTTAAAGTAAAGGGAGCACTGTGTAAATCTGATTTTTCACTGCCAACCAATAAAGTGGCTTGATTAAAATAAATCATGTAAGATCACATTTTGCACAATTCACTTTTTAAACTAGGAGTAAAAGTGAGTGTGGCTCACTTGCTGAAACATCACATGCTCTGTGGCCTTGATGAGCTGACAGAGCAAAGAAACCAATGCACACACAGCCATGCCATCAGACTGAGGGGTCCAGACTCAGACAGGAAAGAAAAAGAGAGGGAGAGGAGAGGTAAAGGAACAGAGTGACAGAGGAAGGAGGGATCAGAGAGGTAAATACCAGTGCAGGAGAGGGGAGGTTTCCTTTGGGGCTCGTGACTATGCTGTTTTTGGTGCTGTTGGTCTGGGGCTGTGCAGGGAAATAACACAACACATACAGGGTTAAAGAGGAAGAAGGTTAAAAGTGATGGAAGAAAAGATCAGCATGCATTTCACATACACACAAATGTTCAGTCCCATTCAGACCCAAACACAATATTATGCATCGTTCCGGTCCTAACATCTGATTGGCTGAGCCTCTATTCAAGCTACTGTAAAATACAAATACGTGTATAACCGCATACACATGGTTGAATTAAGGATTAATGCACCAAGACATTGGATCCTTATTCCCTTTTTACTATTGCGCTACATGGAGGTGAACTATTTAGTTACTTGAAGCATGACTCAATATATGAATTCAGACACTTTCACATCATCAACCTTCTTCAGCAGTCACAAGACTGCAAACAAACATTAGGTGTCTGAGAGAGACTGAAATTGGCTTTTTATTCATCGTCCAGGGCTCTGCACAACATTTCAACACCAAATTCAACACTTTTTAATTACTAAGACTTTAACAAAGGGAAAATAATACTATTAACATGCACAATAACATAATATGTATTAATATCTTATTGTTCAATGTTTTATTCAAATAGACTGAAAATCAAACACTGAAATACAGTAATACGCAAAAGCTTGGGCACCCCAGGTAAAATGATGCTTAGATGATTTTCAAAGTGAAAATGATTTAACGACTCACTAAATTTGCTGAATTCACTGAATTGAGATAAAACTTATATTATGTTGCCTGCATAAAAATTATGGCACATTTCATATTTGATGTTTTTCAATACATTAAAAAGTAAATAAACAGAAATTGTGCACTAAATTTTGAAGAAAAATACAATATTTAAGTGTGTTCTTTGAAGAGGATGTGCTCATTTATTTTTACTTAGAAAATCGCTAAGTTGATCAGGAGTTCTTCAAATTTTTCCACATGATTGTATGATTCAAGATACAGTATATACTTTGCATATGTCATAGCATGCTCGCCCTATTACTGTAATAACTTCTTATTTCCCAGTCTTTTTGTCACGCATTTTTTCACGCAAACACACTTTTCAGTGTGTTTGACATCAACAGTTCTGCATCCTGCAGTCCAGTCTCAGCCCTATTCAACTAAGACTTTAGACATCATCTTTATATGATATGTCCAACAAGAAAAAAAAACCTTTTAACAACACTTTCATTTTAAAATATATTTTTATATGACTTTTTAAGGATTACTTCGGACAAGGCGCATTGGTGTACGTTCAGCTGATGTAAAGATCTATGATGTTCTCTTGAAATTGCACGCAGATTGTAGTGCCCTCAAAATCACCCTGGAATTACATCTTACAGTTTGGACACTAAGAGAAAAATGGCATACATAATAGTGCCAAAAAACACAAAAGTGGTCCACTTTGGTCAAAGCCACTGAGCTCTGTAGCTTGGCAACCACAGCGTAATGTTGCTTGGTACAATTAATTTGTATCGTGATAATTAAAAAAATAAACATTCATTGAACACTAATATATCCCTGTTTTTTGTCATTATCAGGTCTAACAACACTCTTTAACCCTGGTAAAATCACCGTCTGACCTCTTGTGGCTTACTGCTTTATTATAGATTAACTGTGCCTCTGTAGGAAATAGGAACAGCTGCAGAATTACAGAATAATGTGAAAATGAATAAAATGTTCCTCAGAGCCATGAGGGAAAAGGACGTCAGCAAAAACAAACCAGTTGTCCATTAAAATGCTTCTCAAGCCAATTATGCTTCATAAATCTGTTCCATTATGGCAATTACACAAAATAAGTGATAATGAATCATATTCTAATGCTGAAAACATGGCTGACTTGCACTGGTCACACAGACATTGGGCCATTTGCAGCTAACGATCCTCTTCCCTCATATGTCCCGGTGTTTTCATTCATATTAAGCATGTCATTATTAGGCAGAAAGAAGGAGGCTGATGATGCTGAGGACACAGCGACATGATTAAATGGCTGCAGCACAGTCCACATTCACAAGACGTACAGAAACCAAAAGAGACGGGCAACACCCCACATGAACTGGCTTATTTGGTGTCGGCTCCAAAGCGCTAACGAGTGAGTACAGGAGCTTCGTAGAAACCAGCTTTCTGTTTTTCCCCAGCTGGGAGGATCATCAGGGCAGAGAAAACACATAAAAGCAGCAAGAATGGACAAAGAAGAATGACCCGAAGAGCTTGCACAAACATGACTGGAAAACTGGAAGACACCAAGCACGGGAACACCTCACTCACTACACCAACATCCCAGCATACTACACTAGACATGAAGCTAACACATGGACACTAACGCGGGTAGATGCACCTCATTACATACAACACACATTACACAGAAATATACATTCATTCACCAATGTACACAAACACTTTCACACATTCAAACATACATACATCAAAAGTCTTGAGCCACTGTTTAAAAGGATTTATTTGGACAGTAGGGACATCTGATGATATCAGTATCAGCAGGTAATAACTTGACAGAAAATTATTAGCACACTAAAGATGTTTAGATTTAACAGATATTTCAAACGGATAACTATTTATTTTACTCGGGAACAGTAAGATGTTTAGGCTATGAGGGGGTGCTGTACCAAAACATATTTGTAACCCTACAGAAATCGATTTTACGTTGCTCTTTTCTGCTAATTCAATTTCTATATTTTAGAAATGTTTATGTGCTGAGATTGGTATCATGAGACATGCACATAAAAAAATTGGATATTGGATCAATATTTGCCAGAATTGCCATATTGGTGCGGCCCTAGCAGGCAGTGTGTTTTTGCTTGTAAATCACTAAATAAAATGGCAATAAATTACAATAATCATTAAACCACACCAAAAAACCTGAGTGACTTGGTTTCTCACTCCTCAATGCACCTCTAGCCACTGCCTGGATTTCTCCATGTCCACCACCAGCACACCAGATTTAACTTAATTAAGTATGAATTAGCCCAATCAGATACTGGATGTTTATATTACAGGGGAATTCTTTAAACTTTCTGCATGATTCAATCATTAAGATGTACACAGTCATTTAGAGAGGCTTGATGCGAAATGGTTAACAGCAGAGAAACTTAACCACCTAACCTAACCACATCTACAATAGTGATGACAGGAATCAGGGATCATAATGTCTATGAATATAGCCATTTAATTTATGGTGAAAACCTCCATTGCTCACTGGATGCTCATTGCTCAATTCAGATTTTTGCTGAGATCTGACTGTTCTAACTTGGTTTGCATTCATGTTAAGCAACTCAAATTGTCATTAATGTGACTGAACTGGTGTCCCAAAAAACAACCTGCATGCACACATCCTAATAAATAACATCATGTGAATGAACCATATGCATCATAGACAACAAAATGAAGACAATGTGCTTTGAAGAGCTCTCACCTGTTCATTATTAGAGCAAGATGAATGCATTGCTTTTGCACCGTTTATTAGGGATGTAGCGACAATGCAGTAACATGTTACGCCTGTCCCAGTTAAGTTGAGTGATGTCTTCACAAATGAGTTAGCATATTAGAGGTACTGATAAGGTATGGGTACCTGATCCTCGCATCAGTGCACTGTCACAGATCTACCACTCTTCGCTAATCATTATTGTACTTGACCATTCTAGTTGAGATTGCCTGGCCACTAAGCGGATATGTATTCAATCCAAGACTATGAGTGACTCATTTGACTATGAGTGACTCAGATTTAATTTAAAAAGATCAGATTTGTGGGTCCACGCAGCTCTGAAAAAGTCATATACATGTTGCATTAAGGTAAAAAAATTGGAATTGTGCCACAATCACCACTAGAGTGAACAATTCCGTCAATTCTCAGAGTTTCTCAGACATACAACCACTCTGAATGACTTTGTTTTCATCTTAACAATATAATTATGCAGAATTCCTGGAATATCACTTTAATGTTTAGTTATATTTACTCAGTTAGTGTTGTTTCAAGGTAAAGAGAGGCTTAATGCTCAGATATATAGCTTTAAATATAATTTTCTCAGGTGGCTTGAAACTTGCACAATACATGTACGCAAATGCCAATACACACACACACAATCTGAAAGATCATTTGGAGACCAGATCATTAATAATATAAAAACTAATTTGTTGCAAAAGACTATAGAAAAGCACTCTTACAGCAAACCACATCTCAGTGACATAAAAGTCATTTGCAGCTGATATGTGAAGTTACTCCACCTCAAAGATATCAAAGGGATGAAGCCAGTCTGAAGAAGCAAAGCTTAAATGCTTTAGGAAACTAACAGGCAAAGGAATCTGTGATTTCAGGTCTGCTATGTGTGTCCTCCTTACTTCAGGATAGGAAAACAGTGAGATGCAGCACTAGAAAGCCAGTGAGGTGCTCTGTGACCACCACAGATAAAGGATTACATCATACACATGCAGAAGTAAAGAGTGGGAAATCCAGCTGTGCTTATGGTAGTAAACATGAAGGAGGAGCAAAGTGTATGTACCATCATTTGTTCAGCCACTCAATACTCTATAAAGTAATGGAAGACCTGAGCTTGTGTCTGCACTGTGGAAATAAACGGGGAAAGATGAAAGAGGATAAAAGATAAAAGAAAACAAATGGAGTGATGATCTCACCATGTACTGAACGGTGGAGCTCGACTTCCTCTTCTGGAAGGATGGAGAGAGGGAGAAAAAGTGAGAGTGGTGAATCGTCCAAAAAAATAAAAAATAACACTAGCTGCAAATGGCAGCTTCAACTAGCTGATGACTAGCCAACATGTCTGAGGAACACGTCCACTACTGAGGCTCAGGTTAAAGGAAGCTAGGGGTGCATGACCTAAATGATCCAGGATCTGTGTCCAGTCTAAGAACGTTTTGTGCATTTTAGCTCACATTTTACACCAGGTTTGTATTGTTTGCGGTACGTTTCTGAGGTGCTGGCTCAGGAGATCTCCATTGTCCACTGAAAACTGGCAGAGACTTTGGACTGTAGTTGCGGAGTTTGACTGGACCACAAGCCAGGACACATTTCACCGTGGTACTGGAGTTTAACCAGGCCGAAAGACCGGACACTTCATACCACCGTAGCAGAATTTGACTAAGCAGCGAGCCGTTGTGACAGCAGGGTGTCTGACTAGGCTACGAGCCGAGGACTATGTGCCATGAGAGCAGAGTTTGACTGGGCTGCGAGCTAGGGGCTTTGTGCCATGATGGTGGAGTCTGATTAGGCCACAAGCCAGGGAACTACAGCACTACAACACAGTGGGGAGTTTTTCTCCCTGCCAGCCAGAGAACTGTCTGTTTGTGTGTGCATACATACTACTGTTATTGTTAAAGTATCCAAAACATTAAAAAATGAAATCATCCAGGATCAAAATGGGCCTGAAACAAAAAAAAAAATGAAATGATCACACTGTCAATATATACTCCTGAGATCAGCAATTGGTCCATTTATTTTCATTTTTGGACAATCTTACAACGTAAATACTGTCAGCTGCCAGGTACAGGCACGCTGCATTTAAATGTTCTTTGTCCATGTCTGTCCATGTGTGAGGCATATACAACAAACCAGTCTTTGTGTTTCATACCAGTGTGTTCATTTAGGCTGCAAACTGCAAGCTTCGAGTAAAGGGCAAATAAACATTTGCTGCCCATTGCTTAAAAAAAAAAATCAGCCAAAACATCTGTGATCTGCCAATTTGGCTGCCATTGTCCAACAGAATTGGAAGCGTCCACACAACCTAGTTATTGCCAGTGCACCCCTAAAGGAAACTATGGAAAAGATATTTTATGTACCTGGTGCAAAGTTATAAGGGCAAAGAAACAGGAGAAGGAGAATAATGCACCAGGAATATGTTCAAAGAAGAACATTCTGGTCAGACACATTCTTCAGGTGTTGAAGACAAGAAGCACACTGGAAGAGAGGATTTGGGGAAGAAGGAAGGAAGTGAAGGATAAGCAGTAAGGGTTCTGCAGGTGGAGGATGAGAGTGGAGTACTGTGCGCACGCACTCCAGGGAGAATAAAAGTATACATGCTATAACAGAAAAGATTGAAGTGAATCGTCAGATGCACTTGTGGCTAGAAGTGGTCAGAAATGAAGAGCAGATTGCAGAAGCTAATCTAACATCCTACCGGAGAAAGCAAGAGTTCCCCAAAACATCAGTTGGAGTTTGGTAATGTAGTTACACACTGAAGCTACAAAGCTAATATACCAAAGAAGTAACAGAAGCTGTCTAATATACCATTGAGCCATTTTCAGGGTTTGCGTAATAACCAGAGGTCTTTAAAAACATCAGTGTCACTGCTGGGCTGTCAAGGTTCTTCAGACTAGAGTTTTAATGTTTACAAGATTATATCCAGATTAATCTTTTTCATTTTGCAAAATAATAACTCAAAGGAAAAAAGGCTCTGGGGAAATCTCTCTTGAGTGTGACTCACTACTACAGTACAAAGCAGTAGTATTTAAAGAGCTGTATCTAATACAGAACATCCTTGGAAAACCATTTGCTGTGTAATCAGGAAGAACTCTTCATTTTTGCGCATCACAGCTTCCACTCGCTTCAGTAGGAGAGCAAAACATGAATGCAGTGTTATGTAACCGCTGACACTGCGCACATTTGAATACAAAGTGAACAAGTTTAGTCTGTTCTGAGGAAGGAGCAGAATTTTTTGGCAGTGTGTGGAGGAAGCAAGAAAGGGGCAGATGCATTGATGCTATACTGCTATATCGCTGGAAGAAGAGCGAAGGAGGGAAGAAAGGAAGGAAGGAAAGCGAGGGAGTCAAAGCGAGAGAAAAAGAGCCGTAGTTTAAAATGGCTGATGGAGGACGTGGGGGAGCCTGTTGCTAGGCGATGAGAGGAGCACAGTGATGCTATTTCTGTCGCAGAGTTTCCAGGGTTCAGACTCGCGGCTATTCCTGGAACTAGAGTCACATTCCCAACTGAACTAACTCTTCTCGCTGCTGCCGCATGCGCGCACACACACACACACACACACACACACACAGCATGTGTTAGAGAAAGGTGTACTGGTTGCTGTAAGCTATGGTGGTGGAGGAGGCCAATAGTCACTAGGAATATGCACCACAATGATTGAGAGGTTACGTAGCTGCAAGAATTACACTTTGAGTGTGTGCTTGTCTTCATACAGTACTGTGCAAAAGTTAATTTATTACATTTTTAAGTACAAGTTAATAATTTTAGGAGATATTTGAGATAGAATATAATCCACTTGAATTAGAAAAGGTACAGTCAAAAAAAATTTATTTTGACTGTTCCAGTTTCCAAAGCTGGAGTTCAAAAAATGGGGCTCCATCAATCATGTAAGATCTGGTATACCACCAAAATGGTCCCCATCATATAAAAAGAACTTAAAACTTTCATTTTTGAGAGAGAGGAGAAAATCAAGCTCCACTTTGTTTCAAATCTAGAAAAAATCCACAGTCCATCCTTCTACTGTGAGAAGACGACTCAGCGCTATGGGTCTGAAAGGATGTGCAGCTGTCAAGAAGAACCTCACTGAGAACAGGATAGACAATTTATAAATTAAACAAAGAAGGTGCTGGTGTTCTCAGAACAACGGACTGACCAGCCCAAAGCCCAGACCTCAACATCACTGAATGAGTTTAGGATCATGAGAAGCAGAACTTTGTGTTTCCTAAGTGAGCAGAGCATCTACAAATTTGCAGAGTGTTTCATTGTTTTGAGCATTCACAAAATGCAGCACATATATAGGCCTTTTGATCAAAGCTTTTTTCTAAGCTGCAGCTCATTTTTTGCAGTTCGGTCTACTCAGCCAAAGTCAATTTTCTGTTACATAAATCATTATTGCTGGAACAAAACTCCTCATCTAGAAAATGGTAAGTTTACATCAGTAGGAAAAAACATTTCTAAAGGTTGTCTGCAAATGACATCATGTCACTGCAGAAAAAAGCAAAAAATTGACAGAAAAACACCAGCAAACTGGTGAATTGTCGCCTGGGGTCAGGAGGCCCTGAGTATTGCATTTGCACTGTCCATCTGTGGCCGTGCACTGCTGATAGGTTTAAAACAATACGTACAAGCAGCGCCACTAACACGGGACTAACATTCACTCAAAAGACAGAAGAACATGAAGTACTCATCCTGCCATGCCAGCTTCTTGTTAAAATTCTCTAGTTCCACCTTAAATGATGTAGCAGTTACAGTCAGGCGTAACAACTGTTGCACCAGCTAAGGTGGAACAGGAAAATTAGAATAGGAAGCCAACTTCTGCCAAGTTGTATGCCCCCACGCGTTTGTGTGCTTTCATTTGTCTTTTGAGTACAAAGATCTCAGGAGGATAAGGGAGCTGCTTATATGCACTGCCTCTATAGCAGGCAGGTCTTTGAGCCGAACTGAGCTGAAAAATCATTTCTCTTTACAGCGTAAGGAGTATACCGTGATTTTCCGTTATAAACAACTGTCCTTACATGTCATCGGAACTGCAAGACTACAAACAACCTACTGATCTGTTCTTCATGAAATTTAAACACAAAAAGAAAAAAAAAACTTTAGAACAAAAACAGAGATAAAGGGTTGTGTTTCTTGCTTATTCTTGAAGCTGTAAAATAAATAACTTGCACTTAAAGGCCATTTTGATGAAAAAGTAATTAATTGCAGGGTGGTCTTTTGCACAGTGCTGTAGTTTTTATTGAGAAAAATGTCCTGATTTTGTAGCAAAACCAAACAGTTGAGACTACTGAGAATGAGACAAGGGTTAGGCTTTGTATCACACACACATACATGTATGACCCCATGTCCTGACATTATATAAAAACATGATTCTCAGTGGGTATGAGAGCATTTGTGTGGTGTCTGAGAGTGAAGGAACCTTAAAATATTAACAAGAGGATTTTCATGCATATGCTGCGTTTTTGCCATTTTAGGCTCATATTACATTTGAGTGCCTTCACTCTATACATTGTATTTGGCTCTCATGGAAGATTCCAAAGCTTCCTCTGTGACATCACACCCCCGCCCCTCATTTTTATTCTCCACGACACCTCCCACACACGCGCACATGTGCAGACGGAAATAAATCTTCCAATCCATTTCTTCTCCTCTTTCAGGGGGGGTATCACTCTCTAGCAGACCGGATGAAGCTTGTTTCACCCGTTTGGTAACACCTTATATTACTGCGCCCTGATTTCTGTGGAACAAATCTAGTGCATAAATGACAATGAGCAGCATTTCATCCACTCACACGTTTTCTTTCTAAGTTCTTTACTGCACGCTGACACTGATCATAAACCTGAATGATAGGGAATAAAGTAATGTCTATAATAGTGAAAATATCATAGCGAAGTGACAAAGTGGTGGAGCATTAGTATGAGAAGTCAATTTAGTGTAAGAGAAGAGTTTTTTTTTCATTCTTCAAAAGAGGGAAAGAACAGAAAGCTGGAATGTAAAGGCTTCTTATATGCATAAGTATCAAGTACAGAAGTCAGGTTTTCACTCAATCAATCAAACTCAAGCACAGATACACAGAATATGATTTCTAGCTGACATTGTGAACTGTCGCAACAAAACGTGACGATGCAGGAACCACCAGACATGGGACACACAATTGGGCACTGACACTGATAGCAAGAGCAGTAGCGCTGGCAGAGGAACACAGACAAGCAAAAGTGTGAGAAATGAAAGTGCAAGGAAGTGAAGGCCTTAGGTCAGGTAGCTAAAGGGAAAAGGTTGAGAGATGGTCTTACCTTAACGTCAGCCTTCTTGTTCAGCAAAGTCTTGGCTGCTGCAGAAGCACAAATGAAAGAGAGAAAAAGGTTCAGCAAACACTACAGATCAGCAATTATTCCCATTATACTTACCAATAAGCATGTATCTTAAGCAAAAGACAAACCGGAACATGCTCAGTTTCCCATTTACAATGATCTCCAACAAAAGTATTGTGGCTTTGGGTTTCCAAAGAAATGTCTCCACCGAGAGATGCTACAGTGTTAAGATTTCAACAACAGCCTCTTCAAAGCTCTGGGAAACTCTGATCAATTCAATCACGATTACCTGCTTGTACATTGAATCCGATCAGTTGTCAGTACACTGCCCTCTAGAATTACTGGCACCAAAAAGGCCATAAAAAGTGTCTTTGTTTATCAGCAGCTAGATTATTCTCACAAACAAGATGAATACTGGAATCCAACCAGAAAAATTTAAATAACTAAAAATGAATGTGTTCCCTTTCATTCGATATAAAAGAAATGATGTTTGGATAAAAAATTAGAATGACTTCATTGATTTTAACTTAGCAGCTTTTTATTTTAACTTTTAGCAGCATTTGTAACACAGTGACAGCAATAGGGTTAGGGTTTAAAAAATAAATAAATATATTAATAAATATACTTGTAATCAAAAATGTAAAAAAAATCTGGTACCACATAATCTTTTAAATTATATATTAACTATATATTTTAGAATTTTAAAATAATATTTCTTCATCTGCATGATCACGACACTCATGTATTTACGGACATGGTTTAAGGCAGTTCCAGCTGGACCTCAGGCTAAAGATATGAAAGAAATCTAACCTTTCAGAGAGATAAAATTACTCAGAGAAATAACTCGATATCAGTAGGATAAACGGCACTTTAATTGCCTTTTATAGCCTAATAATTCAGAGGGCACTGTGTATAAACCTCTGCTGGAAATACAAAAATAAATATATTCATAAATCATGCAAGCCTCTGCATTCTCCATTATAAGATGTTTCCTTAAAAAGCGTGCAGAGTCTGGCACTTAAAACACTTTTGCTTAAAGGTGCTTAAGGTAGGAAAGCTCCCCAGATAGCATGGAGACAAAAACGTGTTATTACAATAACAGTTTTTTCTCTTCTTAAAGTATTTTTATACTGTAGGGTAAAAAAAGAAACGGACAAAAAGGACTTTTAAAACAGGACAGAGAAATGCTTGTAACTCTCATGCACAGATTTCAAATATTGTACCCACTGCACCTTTAAAGCAATACTTGTGTAAGAACAAAGATTGTTAAAGTGATATATAACTGCCAGAATACAGGTCATTGTTAATACATGTAACAAATGTATCACTGTCACAAGAAAACCATCCATTCCTGGAATCCAAAAAGCAAAACCCCTTAAATTCTGGGCCATTTACAAAACCATCTTTAAACGATTTGTAGTAAGGAGAAAACAAAACTGATAAAAATAAAGAGTGATACTTTATTCTATTCTAAGTGGTCCTTTTTAGGTGAAACAAACACTGAACTGACTTTCAGTAACATGTCAAAAACATATGAAGGTTAGGATTAGGTTTTGGGTTAAGCTTAAGGTTACGGTTAGGTTCTGGGTTGAGGTTAAGGTCAGGGTTAGGATTAGGGCCAGGCTTAGGGTTAAGTTCTGGGTAAGGTGGGGTAAGATTAAGTTTGGTGTAATAGAAGTAATGTATTAACAATACATCTGCTTAATGTAAGTAATGCATCAACAGAACATCTATAAGATATTTACTTCAATGTATTCAGATGCTTCACTACTGCTACTTCACTGATATACTGTCAGTGTGCTACTGATGATCTGTTAAGAGTTTATTAATCATCTACAAAGACCACTCCAAATAAAGTGTTACCAGATAAAGCCTCAAAACTATAAAAGCTAAAAATAGCAGTGATTTCTGGTTTCCCTCTTGAAGAAATGCTTTCTTGTGGCATGCAATAATGAAATCAGCTTCAAACCTTATTTCTCACAAAAGATTTCACATTATACACTCATAGCCAACACTTATGCAAGAGGCTGCTGGCAGAGCAGATTACACAGTATAAAGTTATGATTTCCTACACTGCATTCTTCTGAAGTACACAACCACAAGGTCCAAATGTTCAGTCCAAAGAGAGAAGTGACGATGATGCTGGGACTGGCCATATATAAAATTGGTTAGACCAAGTGGAGTAGGACCATGTCAACTGAAATAGCACTATAACATTTACGGCTTCAAATAAATTTTCATCTGAAAAGGCCACAACATACAACTGGCCTCCATCAACCTGGTTTATATCACAGCCCTACTGTTATGTTTCCTAAAACAGAGGCAGGGTCTTCAAAAATGCCGATACACTACAGGCCTCTTCAAACTTAATTTGCCAGGTCAAAGAGGTCAGAGAGAGGAAAAGAGCAGTGATCCCTGTGGAGAAAACTTAACTTGTGCTCTATGGTAAGAAAGAGAGAGGGGTAGGATCCTTACCTTGGCATAAACACAGAGAGCAAGAACAAGAGAAGAGAAGAGGAGGACAGTAGAGGTCAAAATATCAGCAGTACTTAACCCTAGTCTTTAAGCCTTTGCTCTAGATGCTCTAAGGACCCAGTGATGAGGAGTCAAAATTGACATTTTCCGTCACCAGGTTGAACTGAGAAAAGTGAGATGCTACAGACTATGTTCATTAGTATTACAGGAAATGCAGCACACAACTTATTGAACTCTAACAGCTATGGTACTTTTATGTTATGTTGAGTTTCCAGTTTACAATGTAAAGTTACTGAGCTGCCTAGTTTTAGCTATTAAAATAGATTTTAGCAGTGTGATCTCCAAAAAAGTGGTATTTTACTGAGCTTTTTAGGACTCACAACATTCACAACACCTGTGTAAGATTGTCAGCGATGTAACCGAAGTAGTGATTCAGGCAACAAACAATGGGAATAAAACGACAAAGACAGAAAAGCAGACCAAATAGATAGAGGAACTGCTTGCTGAATGCAGGCTAATATAAGCCTTTTAAGGTTTATAATGATATAAGTCTGTATAACCTTGGTATTCAACTAAAAACTAACAAAGTCCAGATTAAATTTCTTGCTTGCAAAGAACAAGACAATTAAACTAACATAAGTCAACAGCGACAATGGTTCCCTTTGATACTTAACCATGAGAATGTGTAATAAATAAAGATAATACATGCATAATTAAATAAATAAATGTCTGTTCATAAGGTAACATAAACAAAACAAACTGACAAACACATTTGGGATCCTATTAGGTTGACCTCTGGGTTTAGTTTACATGTTCTCTAAACTGGATGTTGTTAGTAGGTTGGTTCAAAGTGGCAGTTAACATTTTCCTTTTTGACAAGCTATTACTGTTGTCGTCACTGGCTTTCCTTAGTCATGATGTCGCTTCACTACTCACAGCAGACCAGTGTAGCTAATAAAACACTGGACAGGTAAAAAAACAAACAACAACTTCCACTGTTACCATTCTAAATGTTTTTAGTCATCTGTTTGTGACATTTTGCACACACAGAACTGACTCAATTTCTATATTTTGACAAAAACCAAGTTGTGTGCTGCAATTTCTCAGTTTGAATGGGATTTCTGCCAGCATTCTGTAAAGCTTCTCCAATGCAGAGCATGGATAGGTCAATTGTGATAAACTATGACAAGAGGAGAACCACACAAGACATTAAAAAGTAAACTCCTACTGTGTTCCAGTGACTGGCTTTGTTAATGTATGAATCAAGAAAATGGTGTACATGAACGTTAAAGGGAATCATATTCCAGATGTGGTTGTATTTGAGTGGCCATGGCGAGGTATTTGAGCTGAAGCAGAAGCTACAGCCGAGCACGAGGAGGCATGGCTGGAGAGAGGCTAACCAAGAGAGGCAGTATGGCATGAATATTTGATTGCAGGCGTGTGGAGACAGCATCAAATATGAAGCGCAGCCTTTACACCGAGCCACAGCCACCCTACTCCAGCTGAGAGCACCAGCTCTCCTCTCAACCCCTCCAAATGAGGGCTTTCCAATGTGCTCAATCTAACAGGACTTCACCATTTAGAACGGCCACAGATTTGAATATTTGATTGCAGGCGTATGTAGGCCGCATCAAATATGAAGTGCAGCCTTCTTGCACAAAGCAACAGCCAGAGCTAGATTCAAATGAGAAACTGCTTTATCACACTCCACAAGCCTATACTGCATCTCACTGTGTCCTTATGGATGTTTTATTTAATCAGGTTTTCTACCACAGCTCAAGATAGTTTGCCTCAAGTAAGTAGCAATGGGTCCATCTGATTTGCACACCAAAACATGCTCAGGCATTTATAATGTATATGCACTCACTGGCCTCTTCATTAAGTGCACCTACTTTGTGTCTACACTCTTTGTCCATTTTATCAGGTCCACTGACCACATAGGTGTATTTGGTAGCTCTACAATCACGGACTAGCCCACTTTTACCTCATTTATGAATTGTTGGTACCTCCCACCACTGAGCAGGTATTTATTTTGTGGATCATTCTTAGCACTGCAGTGACACTGACACAGTAATAGCATGTTACTGTGTCCACTTGCTGTCCACTCTGTTAGATGCGCCTACCTTGTTGGTCCACTTCGTAGATGTAAATTTAGAGAGGATAGCTCATCTGTTGTGGCAGTTTGTGCTGGACATCCTCTAGTCCTTTATGAGTGGTCAGTTCCACAGGATGCTGTTGGCTGGAAAATTATGGGTGGTGAACCATTATTAGTCCAGCATTGACACTGAGGTGTTTAAACACACCCTGACTAACATGTAACTAGCATGTCATTGTCACTGCAGCACAGATGTGGGAAGTGGGGATGCTGAGGGGGCAGTAGCACCTCTAGATATCAAAACTGCTAAAAATATATTTTAAAAATAGACAAATAAAAGAAGCAAACTTTAAACTAATTTGAGCATTGTAAAGACCTGTGTACACTGTACAATTTTATCTCTATGCTTTATTTCTGAATTTTGAAACTTTGCAGCAGTCATGCACTATTTAAGGCTTTGCAGCATTTTCATTACAGCAAGGCAAATCGCTTCCTTTGCTAACTGTTGGCTGCTTTGGGGTTGTGCCGTTTAACACAAGCAATATTAGTGGCCTAATATTGTTGTTTACACTATTATTTATATTGCTTGGTGTGTACTCGAGTGTTCAATTTCAGCGTGTGACTATGGCTGTGACACAAATCAACAACAGCAGCAAAAAAACTGTAGATTTTGAGCTTTGTTAGATCACATTCCTCCATTATCACAACAACAGCACTGAGAAATCGCATTATTAACAGAAAAGGATAGATAAAATGGCAGAAATAGCTACTTCTTGTGTCAGTCTTAAAGGAAGGGCTAAAAGACTACACAGAAAAAACAGATGGACTACAATCTGTAGTTGTAGCTGAGTTACAAAGCGCACCAAAGTGCAATGACCTATATGTAAGTGGACCTGATGAAATGGACAATGAGTACAGATGCAAGACACGTGGACCTAATAAAGTAGCCAGTGAGTGTACATGTAAATATCAGCGTCAGTAGGTAACATTCACCAATGCAACAGTCTAAAGTTGGTCAAATGCACAGTATATACCAGCTCACTCCAACAAAAAGGTCTTACTCTGTGCACCACAAAGTTTCCACCATGCACAGTTTGCTGTAAATCCAACCCCCCCACCCCCGGTTAGTGAACATGCGTTAGTCCAGTCGCCCATGCAGCATTCAGTACAGCAGCAGGCAGCCTGTTCCATTCCCACTTTCAGGGTGAACTTCACAATCTCATACAAATACAGAGGGACAGGAAGGAGAAGAGGAGGAACAGGGCTGAAATGAAAAGAATGATGATTATGGGATGAAGAACATGACTGTGGAATGCATACGATGGAGCACACTAATAAGAGATGAAGACATGGGTGAAAAGGTGAAAGTACTAAACACGTGTTCTCAGTAGGGCTTCGATGCTATTGGGAGGATTGACAATAATAATGGACAACCAGAGTTGCCAATGAGCTGCTGGAAGGGACAACAGAGGAGGTGGAGCTGGAATGGAAGGAGAGATAACTGAAGTGAACAGAGAGAGACAAATGGAGGAGTCAAGTGAAAGACCGGAAGAACAGGGAGGTAAAGATGAGTCATTGTGAGTGGCACATGCTTTTAGCCCCATGCAGCGTGGGAAACGAGAAAGGTGGATGAAAAAGGAGGAAGTGACCAGGAAAAAAGAGGAGAGGGTAAAGGAAAACATGGGCAGGTGAGGAAAGAGAGCAGTAAGACTTGGGTAAATGCATAGATAGAAGAAGGGGCAAAAGAGGACAAGCAGTCAGGGTAAGGAAAGAGTCAAACAACAGAAAGTTGAGAAGAGGAGGACAAAGAGGGGGGTGGAATGAAGGAGAGAGGAGGAGTGTGTGAAAAAGAGGACAGGGGGAGGAGAAAAGGCCCCCCAGGGGGCTCTGCTACCTTGTTCCACCAGCCCTGCTGTAGTGCCTGCTGCCGCAGCAACAGCAGCAGCAGCGGCAGTGACCGAGGCCGGAGCCGTGGTCTGCCTGCTACCCACTGACACAAACGCACGCACGCACACAAAGTGAGAGGGGGAAACAAAGAGAGAGGGAGAGGGAGAGAAAGAGAGGGAGAGCACAGGGAGGAGAAAATCGTTCATTAGTCTAAGATCACAGAAGAAACGAGGCTCTAACAGTTTAACAGGAGGTCAAAATGGTCCCCACTGAACTAAGTGGAAAACCTGTCACATTAGGTGATCATTTTAAAAGCACAAGAGAATATCAGTCACCCAACCGTACACGCTGTAACATCGCTCCACACAGAAAAAAAACAGTGTCACAGACGCATTTCATTAAAAGGCAAACACAGACTCATGTTCCTTGCAAATTGACAAACAGTAGTACGTAAGGACATGGAGGGATCAAGAGATGTGATGAGCAGTTCCTTAAAACAGGGTCCATAGGTGTCTGTCAAAATAAACACATAAATAAAACAAAAAATAAACTACATACAGACTCGACTCAGGATCTCGGCGCACTGGAAAAAACAAAAAACAAAAACAGAAAAAGCCATTGGGAAGATTAATGTCAAGCAGACACTGCTAGCAGCATCCAACAAACTTACCAGAAAAGTTCCGTGACACTAGCATGGTAGTCAGGATAGCCCCCTGCAAGGGCAGAGAGGAACCAAGAGTTATAAAGAAAAAGCCAAAATCAGCAAAACTATTCAAAATACAATAGCAAATACAATTCTAATCACAGGATTTTTGACAAAAAAACAAAACAAAAACAAAACCTTGTAACTTTTTAAAATGGAAAAATGGCAAGTCTCATGGAAAGGCTATGGAAACTGTCAATAATATTTCATGAATGTCTACTAAACTTTTCATATTATATTTTTTATTTTATTCACGGTAGAGAGGTCAAGATGGACTGAGGAGGAGACAACAGTGTTTTTAAAAGGAATGCTGTCTTAGTCTTACAGAGAGAGAGGCTTAGAAAAGACTACAGCCTTTGTAAAGGGAAAGTCCCCTAAACAGCTCAGTATGTCACAGAAACATTTCTCTTGTAACGGGTAAAAAGTAATATTAATAATAAAACAAACATAATTTCCTTATCAGTAGGTTATGGGGAAGTCAGGGAAGCCAAAGGTGCATAAGTAGGTGAATTTAAAGATTAAACATGTCAGACATTCTTCAAAACAAAATTTAAACCTTTAACTTACTTTACATGAAGTTGTGTTATTACGTAGAGCGTTTTGATTACTAAAAGTCAGTTTGATGGAAATAAACTCCTGGGCAGCAAAAATCTAATTTCTGTAATGCACTTTCAATTTATCACTTGCAATTTGTGTACAACGTTGATGGAAACAAACACGAAGAAGTGTATGAGATACACACTTTAAGTTTCCTCCTGGCGTTGAACTTCTTCAGACACTCCACTGTCTCTTGTCTGTGCATCATGGAGGCCACTGTAGACCGTTGCTATAGAGGCACAAAATGGGAAATAGAATTATAACATATTTGTGTGGGTACTTACATGAATGTATAGAAAATATCACCTTCGTTTGTGTACTTACGCAGACCCATGGGTGTTTGAGGGCCTCTTGTGCAGTGATTCTCTTGGCTGGGTTAATGGTCAACATCTGGTTGATGAGGTTTTTGGCTTCAGGAGTGACTGTGTCCCACTCTGGAGATGGAAACTATCAGAAACAACAAAGATCAAATGCATTCCCATACTCTCAACTGTGAATCATGAACCATTCCAGAATTAAGCCCAAACCAATCTAGTGGGCTCCTACTGTCGAGCAGAGACAACGTGAAGCAAAGTGGATAGTCCTAATGCACCTCTTTGAGTTTCAGTGGGGCTCACAATTTTGTCTGAATCCAACTCACATCAGGAAAATGAGCTGACAGACTTGATTTTTATGCTTTCTTGCTTTCAAAGTAGAGTCTCAGGACCTAGTACTTGTCTTCAAGTAGCTGCAAAACTCTCTGAGAACCTTACCTCCAACTTGTCATCTGGTATGCCTGGGTGAAGCAGTTCCCATGCTAAGGACTATTAGGTAGGCCCTAGTGCATATAGACATGGACACACCACTCAATGAACTTCCATGTCTACCATGGTTTTGTTGTAAGGCTCCTGGCACCCCTGAGTTTGCTCAATCTGTCTGTAGGCAGGTGGAGCTTTTCTTGCCTGATACGCAAACCTAGTGCCAAGGCAACATGACTAGTGACCACAGCAGAGTCTGACCAATATGGCCAGGAAGGCAGGTCTTCAATCTTTAACCAACAGTTTGAGCACTGAGTGCAGATACACAGATGATGCCCTTATACAGGCTTATGGTACTGCAGCTAACTGGATAACAGGGAACTTTTCCTTCTCCTTTCCCAACATTTTGCTCCTTGCTCATCTGCTGTTTTCATTAAAGGCTTTGTTCCAACCTGCTGAAATGAAGCTGGCTGCTAGAACTTGAGGTTATACTGCCTGAGACATACTATAACATGAGGTTATACTGCCTGAGACAGCTAGAAATGCATGGATTCTTAGCCATGAGCTTTCAGCCAAGTTTGGCTGGATCAGTCCCAGCTGCCTAAGATGCAAGAACATCCAGAGGTGTCTACCAATTTTGCCCAGACAACTTTTCAGCTGTATGACTGAAGAGGAATGTTGCATGGTTATAAACTTCAAAGTTGCTTCTGGGCTTCAGTGTATAGGTGCCTAAGGGTTACACATGTTACAGGCCAGGTCAATGCCAGAGCCATCTCTGCAGGAGCTCATTTAAGCTTTTGGGCACACTGGCTCTCCTGCAGCTTGTGTAAAGCTTGCAGCTGACTGCAAATCAGGAAAAGAGCACCCTCATGCCAGCACAAACACCTCAGTTCATAAACCTCATCTCAGGCTCCATGATGCCCTCATTCACATCAATACAGTTCAAGCCATTCTTAACATCCTTTCCAGCATCATGCTGGGTGGCAACCTGACATTCCTGCTTCGCCTATGCTTACTGGGCATGATGACAGCAGCTTCAGTGATCCTTGCTTTGGGTCTGCTGCAACCTCATCAATTCCAGATGTGCCTGGAGAGTTTACATCTAGATTTGGTAAAGGAGAAACACATGGAGACATTTATACATCAGGGCATGCCAGCTCCAGAACCCTGGAGACTAAAGCTCCTCATCAATGCGTTTCTGGGCTTGATCCTCTCACGCATGCAAGTGATCACAACTGTTGTGTCCTCAACAGATTGGGGGGAAGATTGGCACAAGTATGGTATCAGTGGGAAGCAATCGAAACCAATGGTCTTAAGACATACACCAGATGTAGTTATGTGCTTATTACCTAACACTGGAACACTAGTACATCAGTCACCAATAAGAGGCTCATTGTGAGCCTATCCTTTGCTTAGACCAGTCAACTAGGTGATGGCCTTACTTTCAAGGGATGGGCAACTACGCGTAGAGGTGGTCCAGACTATTTGGAACAGTAAGTGTGTGGATTCAATGGATTTGTTTAGCAGTGCTGCTAGGCCTGCATGTGTTATTGCACAACAAGGTAAACTGCTTTACTCCTTCCTTCTGTTTCATCCCATCCACAGCACAGAATTCAAAACTGCAACCAACATGTCCTATTGTGACTATCCAGTCACTGGAAAATGTTTTCCAACTGGTGTGCAGCATTCAGTCTCCATGGTTGAAAAGTAGTGGACATCTATGCAGCAGCTACTTGTTCATCACCCTTTATGCTCTCCTGGCTATGAAGAGTCAATATGGAATACCCTTGGGTAGGGGGACCTACCTGGTGCTACCTCTGCTTCACAAGTCACCACTGGGCTATACACAGAAAAAATGTATGAAATTGTCATTGGGGCAGTACCCCACTTATCACTGGGGTGGTACCCAAACCCCAAAACCCTTTGAAATTATATTATCTCAGTTGTATCCACACACCCAGTCTCATCTCCAGGCTTTTTATTGTATTGTTTTGTTCTAAGACATTAGTTTATCAAAAGGTATAAACACATACTTCTCATCTGGGGGGAAAAAAACTTATTTAAGGTGTACAATTGGACCTAAAAACCACTGTTGTACCTTTGAGTGAACATTTACACTAAAAACAGTAAAACATGTCTGCACAGAATCTTTATTTCTAACAATGTACACAGGCTATGAAGGTAACAGTGATTTCCATGTGAGTGGTGCAGCTAGGGTACTGGCCATGTCCTACTAGCTATGAAATGTTTATGGGCTGCGCAACCAGAGAAAGCTTGTATGTGAGAAACAATGTCAGGATGGAACAGGTACAGCAGGAAAAGGTAGGTTTAGGTACAAAGAGAATGAAGGATGAAGGAAAAGGGATTAAGTAGGAAGGGAGGAATCAACTGATGTTATATGGAAAGGACTGAATAAGGGTGAGAGGAGAAAGATGACAAGCAGAGAAGACAGATGGAACAGAGAAAACACATGAGAAAGAGTGCAGGAGAGGGAAAAGGGGAAAGAAGTATAACTCACGTCGTAAGCTCCAGCTTTAATCTGCTGGTAGAGCTTGTGTTGGTCTTCATCCCAGAATGGAGGATAGCCAACCAGCAGAATATAGAGAATCACACCTGACAAACGAATACACACAGCACTGACTTTCTCTTGTGTTTGTGCTTTCAGTCTTGATATTTGCATGGGTATTCAGGTCTTTCGAGTGTCTGTGTGTGTGTGTGTGTGTGTTTGTGTGTGTGTGTATGCGCGTATGTGTGCATATTTGTGTGTGTGTGTGTGTGTGTGTTTACCACAGGCCCAGATGTCCACAGGTTTTCCATATGCCTCCTTCCTCAGCACCTCAGGGGACAGATACCCTGGTGTCCCCGCAAAACCTGCAGAACACAGACACATACTTGTATTAATCCCAAGCCATTACTAATAACTATGTTCATAATGTATGATGAAGGTAATAAAAAGTCTCCTGTGGACTATATAAACTGTGGTTTTAATCCAATGATACAGCTAGCAATCCTGGGTCGACCAGTGACATTTAAAGCAGCTTTGTGCAGAACTTTAAAGTCCCAATCAGGAATAACAGAAACACTGCCAAACCTTACTTAAAGGGCCAATATCTTGGAAAATGGTCCAAACATGGAAATCATGCAGCAAAAACTGCTCGTTTTTTTCTCAGCAGCACTGAGTGATTTTAGAGTGAGACGCAATACAATAAAGCCAATCAGAACAGAGGCTATTTATCTATTAACAAAAATATAATAACAAAAACAGCTTTTTTAATTCAAAGGGATAAAAAATAGTCTGAAAAATTAATTAATGTAATTAAAAATGAATTATGACCATTTTGGAACATAAACAAAACAAAGAAAAATGTAGGATATGGGCAAAATAACGCAGAATGCACTTCTTAGCACATTTGACCGACTAACTAAATAGCTAATAGCTAAATGTGAGACTGCACTGTGAGAGATTGACAAGGCATTTTGAAACAGACATAGGCAGTAATTTAGCTTAGCTTAGATAGATTATATATCTACATCAAGACACGTAAAAAAAAGCAATGACAGTATTCACTATGTTTGAAAACTAGCCTTTCCACAATGTTACTGAGTCAATGAAGGCATCCTCCATGATGACTGGTCAGCTGAGAATGACATGTGACACTTTTTTGTTGCACTCAGCACAAAGGTGAAACTTTTTCAACTTAAGTATGTTTAAGCAATTTAAAAACAAAGTGTGCTGCAAAGGCTTAAGAAGCACTTTTTAGTTGCAGAGCATGTTTCACCATAGACAACAACAAATGCTTGTCCAAGTCTGAAAAGGCATTATCTGAATGCCCCCTTAGACAGCCATTACTGGCATTTAACAGGAATCAGCAGTAAGTGCTGCTTTAAAATGTCTGAATGAGAAATATCAAGGTCACATAACTGCTGGTTGAACAGAAAGTTAGTTAGTCTAGCACTAGTAAACGTGACTCAAAAGAAAAATGGTACTACAGCAGAGCTCCTGCAGTAACATACCAAACCATGCCTGCTGATCTCCCTGCACCTCGATGGCCAATCCAAAATCGGCCAGCTTCACAGCGGCATTCTTACACTTGCTGGCCAGGAGCAGGTTCTCCGGCTGGATGAAGAGCAGGTACAACATTAGTACTTCCACAAGAACACCCAGAACGCACAGAGACACAAATACTTACAGAGATATTGAACACACACAGCCAGGCACACTATACATGCAAACATATGCACATAAACTGCTGAGAGGTAAATGCAACACAGCAAAATCCATACACACACAATTGCACAATCTCACACATTCCCTATGTTCATTTGTTAAGACAAACACACTCACATACAGAGAAAACAAAGCACTGTTCTTAGCTGAAACCTATTGATTTAAGATAGAGATAGCTTAGTTCATCTATGGCTCACACACACAGCAGTGTGCAAAACTCGGAGATCTCTCTTCATTTATTTTATTTACAGTCAAGTCAGTCTTTACAAGTTATTTATTTTTCAGCAGACATTTCTCAGGAAGCTAGACAAAGGTTAACCCACTTGTATGACTGAGGATAGGTTTACACTATGTAGTAATTGTCTCGATAATTCAGGCAAAAACTGTGAACAAATTCTTGAGAGTTAAAATTTGGTGGGCTTTGAATGTTTAATGTAACATGCTTCATGACGATCGATTTAGTGCCCCTGGGACCAAAAACTGTGTGAGACACTCTAAAAACAACCAGTAAAGAGCAGCATGAAATGATGTGTGTTCGTTTATGTGTGGATGAGAGGGAGAGAGGGATGATTAATTAAGGTAAAAGCTCCATTGATCACAAGTTTTTGAATATTAGCTTGTTATTAGTCTGGTCCAGCATGCAGTCAGGGACAGAAAAATTAGCTCACTGACCTCAAGTTCACTTTGTAAAATGAGCATTCCATGTTGTTTTTCCCCCAGCCAGGAACAACTCCAACCTCTCCTTCTTAGCCATCTTATATGTGTGTCTTATCTTTTTCAGACAAATTATTATGATTACTAAGAGGTATTTTAGGGTACTGTCCTATTTCTTCAGCAAAAAAAGAAAGCATACACAGAATGTTGTCTTTTTCTTTCCTTGTAAATGTACTGCCACAAAGTCAGTCTGACATGGAGCTTGGCCAATATTTTATCAGCAACATCTCATGTAATGTGGCATGCTATAAATGTATAAGGCCACTGTGTAAAGTGCGCTTAAGTGTATAAATGTAAAATAAGTGAAAACACTGGAGTTCAAAAAATGATTAAAAGATACAGAGAAAAGGTGACTCCTAACAACCATCCAAGACCGGGTAGCCCACCAAAACTGTCCCCATCAGATAAACAACACTTAAAGCTTTCATCTCTGAGAGAGAAGAGAAAATCAAGCTCCAGGCTTCCAAGTCATGTTCTGTGAAATATAAGTTTTCTGCTTTTTCCTGATATTGAAAAATGAACTTAATGGCTGTTGCAACTGAAAATCAAACAAATGAAGGGAAGTCTCTGACTGTTACACAGAACTGTATGCCAATTTGTAAACACAACACAATAGATGTATAAATGTATACCACTAAACGTGGTGAGAAGGTAGAAGTTTGTAATCATCGTACAAGATCAGTGAAAGAAAGGCATCACAGTTTTGTGGCTATATGACTCTCTTTTGAATGTGGGGTGTGGCAAAAGCATTGTTTGCCTGGGCTGATTTTTAAAGTGTATGTGTGCTCCTCTCAGATGACCCAGATTTGCTAGCCTCATTACTCTCTGTCACTAACTGATACTAATAATGTGCTAAGCTGTGTAGGACGTCCTAATACTCTATACACAAACACACACAAATGTATACACCTGCTATCACATAACTGAAAAAGATGTTACATAACTCTATCAAAACCCTGACAAAGCACAAATGCCCTTCAGAAAAGACGCCAATGCAGTTTAAACGTGACACATTTATATCTCTTTCCTGCATTGCAGGGGCTTGTATCACTGCAATCCATTCATCTATCTCTCTCCCCCTCTCTCATTTCTCTTAGGCACTAGAGTATGTTCTGCATCACAATGGAAGGGGTGAAATGTCCACCTCATTACAGCAAAAATGGGCAGACATTCACCAGTCAAATTCGTTACACCTGTAACCTCTCCTTTCACATTGCACATCAGGACATACAAGATGAATAACATTAGCTGAATCCAACCTACTATTAACTCTCTATGATATAACTATGATTTTGGTTCACTTCAACCTTTTGTTGGCTCAGTAATTATCTTTGTAATGTCACTCCGACCCTGTTAACTCCAGGGTTCCTAGTGACTCTGTAATTCTCTGTGTGACATCACTACCACCCTGTTCACTGCAACCTTCTACTGACTCAGTAATTCTCCTTGTGACATCACTACCACCCTGTTCACTACAACTTTCTATTGACTCAATAATTCGCTTTGTGACATCACTACCACCCTGTTCACTACAACCTTCCATTGACTCAGTAATTCTCCCTGTGACATCACTACCACCCTGATTACTTCAACTTTCTATTGACTCAGTAATTCTCCTTGTGACATCACTACCACCCTGTTCACTACAACCTTCTACTGACTCAGTAATTCTCCCTGTGACATCACTACCACCCTGATTACTTCTTCAACTTTCTATTGACTCAGTAATTCTCCTTGTGACATCACTACCACCCTGTTCACTACAACTTTCTGTTGACTCAGTAATTCTCTTTGTGACATCACTACCACCCTGTTCACTACAACTTTCTATTGACTCAGTAATTCTCTTTGTGACATCACTACCACCCTGATTACTTAAACTTTCTATTGACTCAGTAATTCTCCCTGTGACTTCACTACCACCCTGTTTACTTCAACCTTCTATTGACTCAGTAATTCTCTTTGTGACATCACTACCACCCTGTTCACTACAACCTTCTATTGACTCAGTAATTCTCTTTGTGACATCACTACCACCCTGTTCACTACAACCTTCTATTGACTCAGTAATTCTCTTTGTGACATCACTACCACCCTGTTCACTACAACCTTCTATTGACTCAGTAATTCTGTGACATCACTATCACCCTGTTCACTTCAACTTTCTACTGATGTAGTAATTCTCTTTGTGACATCACTACCACCCTGTTTACTTCAACTTTCTACTGACTTGTTCATTCTCTTTGTGACATTACTGCCTGACTGCTCAAGCTTCTATAGCCTGCGCTTCTTTTAGCTCTTCTCAGCATTTTAGTCACCCAAGAGCAGTAATATCACGCAGCTAGAGCTTAGCATTACTTCTGAGAGGTTAAACTTGCCAGCACTGTACAGTGTCAGAACACAGGGAACTAATCCAAGCCTTAAAGCTGGATTGTGGGAGGAATTTTGATGAACAGCAAAGCTGGAAAAATCTCTCTCATACTCATCTTTAAACTGTGGAGTTTCTGTACTAACCTGCACCACTTTCCAATTTCCTTTCACACCCACATGAACAGACCCACACAGAAAACAGCACAGCTCACAGCTAAAAGACCATCCACTGCACTTACAAACGATCAAACATAGACAAGTGTGTGACCTGCTGAGTGGCCTTAGCTGATTTGAGTGGGTTAAAGTTGCCCTGGCTTGGATTAGTTCAGAAAAGTCTTTTACTCTGTGTGTATGCATGTGAGTGAGATAGGAGAACAGATCCTGCTGTGGCTGAAGTTGACAGAGCTCTCGATGTGGGGTGTATGTGCGTTTCAGAGAGCTCTTTTTGCTGTTGAGGCTGCTGCATTCCTGCTCTGGAAGAGTGGGAGTTGCAGACCTCTATTCAAAAGGGCACTCCAATTTAGGCAGACACTGATAGCGTGAAACTGGAGTGGCCCTGCACTCAGGGGAACCTACTAGCCTACTAAACAATAATGCAGCACACATGGCCAAAAACGATAACCAGTGTTTAAAGAGGAATTCCACAGAGATTTAAAAATTCTTCATGATTGAATCTCTGAGATGTAAACAAATTCAGGGAAATTTAATGTGAAATGCTTAATACTAGAGAAACATACTGATTTTACCCTGCACATTAAAAACTATGTTTTAAAACTTCTCAAACTACTGTATAACAACATCTCAGTTATCAGGTAGCATATTTGTCAGAATTTCATGTAATAACTTTGTGTACCTAGTTCTGGCTGATAACGATAACCAATTTTTAACGACTTGTTCTGGCTGATAATGCAAGCCAATACTAGAAGCCTGTTTCTTGCTGATATCTAGTTAATATAGCCAAAATTTGGTGCCAAGTTATCGACTGCAATTGGTTGCATGGATAATATGAAATACTGTCGTTACATATATTGCCATGAGAATTTTTACTGCTGCTAGTCAACCCACACCACTAGCGTGTTGCTAGGTGCCATCTACTGACCTGCATGCACACGTCACTCAGCAGTGCACGTGCACATCAGAAATAGTTTTGAATAGTCTGCATATCAGAGAAGTCTCATTTCAGCAATCTATTCTGAGCATATTAGTCATTATTTTAAGTCAGGTCCTACAGTTACATGACTGCAATAAGATATTCAGTTCCTTAGCAATAATATTTGCTATCTATTACACTTTAATTCCACCCCATCGAATCTGAACTTCCTTCCACATTCAAGATACATTATCAGAATGGTACTGGAGCATCACTGCAGGACACAAGTTTGCCACTGTCCCTTTAAAAATAAGTATGTAGTGTTTAATTCTTGCAAAAACTATTTTGCAACTTTGACCATATTTGTTGGCATGACTTAAAATACAAACTTCCAACGCCTTCTTTCTTATGTTTTGCATCCCTATTAAACTTACAGATTCACTATCAAATAGGTAAAAGTCACCAACACATGCAGAACAAGACCACACACACATGCTCATTAAAGACAAGACAGCCAACAGCTCTAATCACAGCAAACAATGGGGTCTTTCAAAGAAGATTAACTAATCTTCCAAAACAAGTCCCTCCAGGCAGGATCCTACTGTGTCTAGAGCTGCAGCTAAACTCACACTTCAGACCACAAAGTTACTGCACAGTAAACTACTGCAAGTATGTTGGACTCGGATTCAGCCGAACAAACTGGTAATAGCTGTATTATCAAAACTGATCTGACGAGAAAAAGCATCAAGTATCCTGAGCATCCAGAGGATTAGTCATTTCACAATCTCAATGTAGTTCCACTTACTGTAATGCAGGGAAGCTGGTTAAGTTACCAATAAAGGGTGCATTTTTCAGAAGTGTCAGCAAGGGTCAAGAGGTCACAGAGGTGCACTCGAACCTGGGTGTGGTGACTGGTCTGCACCTACTGTGCACTGTGCTTTATAAGAAGTTACACTTCCATTAGAGTAAAGAGTGAAGCTTTGTTATTTTGAAGGAGAGGTAGAAATTTTTCCCATGTCACTAATGGGGTTCAGCAGTCCGCTCTCAGTGCTTAGAGGTATTATGAAGGTAGGAACATGTATACTGTATCTCCAAAAGTTTGCAGACACTCATTCAGCTTTTGTTCTGAAATCAAGGGTATTTATCTGCCTTTATGCCCCTTTTGCTGCAGTAACAGCTTGTACTCTTGTGGACGAGCTTTAACACTAGATACTGGAACACTGCTGTCAGGACTTGATTGCATGCAAGATTATTAGTGAGGTTAGGTACTGATGTAAGGTTGTGATATTGTGTGCAATATATCATAAACCAATCGAGCCCTCTACAGGTAATCAGACAAATGAAGAGTTGCCACCACCACACCATCCGAGCGCAACAGAATAAAGGAGTTGTAAATACGGACTGCGGGCAGACAGAATATCCTCTAAACTGATTTCCTCTTTCCAATAAACAGTTTCAGCACGACTAGTTCTGTGGTAGTACCACATTTCCTGCCATGACATGGACTAATGTTATACATCAAAATAAAACAGATTGTGAAACAAATCTAATTACTTTTGTGCATCTTAAAGTTGCAGATGCCATGTTTGATTGACAATGGTGCTAGATGGAAATTATGTGCAACTGCCGATACAACGGATGATTAGCTCTGAGGCACTATCACCACTCCAACACATCCTAAATGTTCTGGATGTAGCTCTATCATTCTAGACAACACAGTTCTATTCAGCTCCTCAGCCCAACACTGGGGGCTTTAAAACCTTCTAGATGGGCAAGGTGACTAAGTTCATTTGAGGCTGCTCTAGAGTGTCCCATTGTAATGGTCAGTGCTTTTCTGTGGAGATTACACAAGCTGTGTGAGCGCAACTGAACACCTTCAACAGTGGGTGCACCTTAAAGTAGCTGAATTGACTAATCAGAAACTGTCTGGATACTTTTGGACATATTATGTATAGCGTAATCAGCATGTCAGATTCCTGGCTACATAATTACAATCAACATTTTTTACAAAAACTACTCTTCACTTCAGCTGCTGTAGTCTCACCTGACCAATCATGAAAAAGTCTTCGAGCATCAATGACACATGGATGTAGCGATCACTGAATGATCAGAACACTACAAGAAGATATTTCACACAGTGAAAGCTAAATTTCTACATCCCACACACAATACGCCATATCACCTGCACAGTCCCAGACACACACACACACACACACACATACTTGTTCACACACTACTCAGCAGACAATGACATGACACCTGTCACTCACCTTCAGGTCTCGGTGCACCACGCCCATTTGATGGCAGTGAAGCACCGCCTCCAGGATCTGCTGGATGCAATGACTGCATGCAAACACCAGGGGGCGCATGTTAGTCTGAGCAGCGCTACAGTCCCGTGCACAGGCCAGGGGTGGGGGAGGGGTGAAACTTGGGGCAGGGCAGAAAGGGTTGGGGGGTATATCTCTATAGACACAAGCTCTTGCCTCCCCCCTCCCCAAGAAGAGTGAGGAACATATCAGCGGCAAAACCTGCTTCAGCAAGCATACATGTCTATTAGGGTAGTATGAGACATTAATACCTATTACAGCAGTAATAGATAATGACCAATGGTGCAGTGAGCACAGAGATATTTTCAGCTTCTGCTATGATGTTATATTTTTGGAGCTGGGCCCATAATATGGTTAATGGATTGAAACCACTTGGCTAAAAATGATGTAAACCAATTAACAGCCTGGAGGCGGTTATTTAGCTGTGAGAGGCGACTCAAACATCAGACTAAATTATTTAAATACAATGATTTCCTGATATTTACAGTAATGTAACAAGTACACTATCAGCGATAGGACAGGTCTTCAACCGTGGACCTTGAATCAAGTTTCCATGACACCAGGAACCCAGTTACATTTATTAGAACAACAACAACTTCCTGTAATCATAAAATATAGGAAGGTCATTCTCACAAATTATTAAAAATATTTGAGAGCCATAAGCATCAAGCAGATAAACAATATTCATATCACTGAGCAGATCCACTCATACGATTAAATCATTGTTCCATTTTAAAATGTTCTGTTTTACGGGAAGGTTTCCATATAGGCATTTCTCATTACCCATGTTTTTTTTTTTCATTTTTCAATTTATTACTTAGAAAAAAAGTTATGTTGAGTTTATAGTACTTTTAACTGTTGAATCTAATTATTTTAATGACTTACCATTTTAAATACTCTGTCCACCTACAGTATACACATACAGAAAAGTTATGAAAAAACAAAAAAATAATAATTTACAGATTTATCTTCAAGCCTTACTGAGAAGTTGGTCACTTAAAGTAGAAAATGTTAAAATCTTGTAAAAAACAAGTAAATGTATTGTTAATTTTCAATTATATAACCAGGCATCACTTTTTGTATAAAACAAAATAAATCAATAAATAACTAAAAAATAATCAAAAATGTCAAGTTGGGTCCTAGTATGTGTCATGTTTGTAAGAATAACCCAGGTCTGGAAACTGGTTTCAAGGTTTCTAGTCTGCGACCTGTGAACTACAGAATAAGCTTGGTAATGCTGTTGACCTACACTCCGCCCACAAATGCGGCTACTTCTTTTGTAGCCACTGAATGACAAATTGTAGCCAAATTTGCTTTAAGTCAGTAAACAACATTACATTAGTTGACAGTTTACAATGCTATACTACTGAGCTGTAGTTGCTATGTTAACAACACAATTTAAAAAAATCAATCAATAAATCAGTTCTAACAATGTGACCTTCCACAGAAATATTAAATAAATATCACTTATAATTTATTATACACTGTAATTTAGGGGTAGGTGCCATGGCACAAAAATCACAATACTGGATTTATGCAATGCATCACAGTTTTATGTTTCTCTGAGGTTTGATAAGTTCAAACAGATTAATAAAAAGAATGTCATTCCATCTTTTATGACATAATCTGAAAGCTGTAGCAGCCCTTTCATGACGAATGGACAATGAACACTATGAAAGAAAGCATTTGTGGGTGGAGTGCTGACATGTCAATTAGGTTACCTCACTTAAAGATCAGCTAGAATTGCAAAAGAAACAACATAATGCTTCCTGATTTTGATGAAACAGGGCAGCTGTTTTGCCAATGATATGCAATCAAGACATCAAGTATTATGACCAGAAATCATACTAACTATACCACAACCTCAAAACTAGCTCAAGACTGGACTAGAATTCTCCAGCAGATTTTAAACGTTTGTGCTGATCAGACACATTCTGTGATATTGTTAGGCTGGGAGGTAAGGCAGTGTGTCTATGGAGAGTTTTCTTTTTTTCTAATCTATATTCTCTGCCTCTCCATGTACAGATCTATCGGAACTACCTACATCACAGAGTACTGAGATATTATTAACCAGGAATTCTGTATTTAGTAATAGAAGATGTAACAGAACCGCAGTGTTACTACTACCAGGATAAAAAAAAAAAGCACAGAACAGACCAAAAACAGATTCTTGTTGTCCATTGTGATAAATGCAGTCCATTACAGAAGGAAATAGTATTTAGGAGATGAAATCTGACACAGGGGAACCACACAGGGAGATGGACACAAAACTATGGACAAGTTTTCATATATCTATACAGGACTGGATAGATATATCAATACGAATACTGGAAAAACAATCACGTGATGTTCCTTTGCATGTTTGTGTGTTTGTGTGTGTATGCGTATGTGTGTGCTTGCGCGTGTGTGGGAGGCTGTTCACATGCTCACTGTGGGGCAGCAGCAACGCACACATGCATGCAAACTGGTTGCTAGGAGACCGCAGCGTGTCGTCATGCGTCAGTGTAGAGGGTGCAGTAGTGCTTTGGGGTGCAGAGTGTAGGCTGGGGGAATGCGGAGGGGTTTAGGTTGGCTGTATCACAGCGTGGACCCTAATTCTAACAAGTTTACTATGCTTGAATAGCTAATAGTTATATAACATACAACAAGGGCATCAATAAGGTCATAGCTACACTATACTCAGTGTAGGCATGCGGCGGTATATAATAGTCATTTATACAGTGCAAAACTACAAAAAGTTCAGTTCCAACAGTCAGTTCTGAAAACACCGTTTGATTGGCTGGGAAACATTCTGTCCGTGCTCTTATTTGTAATAATGGCATGCTTTGTTCACAATAACAAGTATTAAGTATTATTCACTGGGCACTGTAAGTAACAAATCACATTACGCTGCAGCTAATGTTACTGGTTTCCACTTAAGTATATCATTGTTGTTGACCTTTATACTGTATGTACATTTCATAATGAATGAACCTAAAGAAATGACCCAAAATCACTTGGAAAAAAGTCTGGTTCCATTGACTTACATTAAAAGTGAAGTTGGTTTTTTGCTTCTCATGTAAAGTTAACATTTTGGAGATGACAGTAGCGATATATAAGACAGAAAATGTAAACGTTAAATAATTTCTATAACAATTAATCTGCCAATAATTTCAGACTGGGATGATCTACTGTACCCACCTTCAACCAAATCAGAGCTGTGATGTTATTCAATATCACAGCCACACATTTTTGTCATCCTGGATACCATCACAGTGTTTAAGTCAAGAAAGATGCAATTTCACCAGAGAGTATTATTTTATTTATTTATTTTTTGATAATGATGATGTAGCTCTGGTTTCTCAAGCCACGCTGTCACATTATGAGACACTTTATGGGATGTTTGTACAGCTGTTTTGGCGTGTTTCTGGTACTTTCACAGTTCATGGTAAAGGTTGCAATGCTATCCTTTCATACTTGTGCTAGTTAGAGGGTCCACCCTTACCTATTCCCTCCCTCCAAAAAAAAGAAAAAAAAAAAGAATCTAAAATAATTAATGCCCAATAAGATATCAGAGAAGATTTTTCCACAAACAAAAATCCTATAAAATATAACCACCAACGTTATCGGTATTAACAATGACAATGAGAACAGCACATGTATGTACGTGTAGTCTCTTATGCACTTAATGCTTGTAATCCATAACAGAAGGCTAGATAATTATCCTGATAGCAAATTTTTATATTAGTTCAATGTAATGCAAACATCATGAATCCAGAATAGCACCTGAAATTGTGATACACAGAGTAAGAAAGAGAGAGATGGAAAGAGAGCGATTGAGAGGGAGAGAGTGAGTATATGTGTGAATAAATGACTGAGTGTCTCTGTGTGTGTGTGTGTGTGTGTGTGTGTGTGTGTAGGAATGGCAGACTGTGCTATATCTGTGTGAGTGTGTGTGCCCTCTGATTTACTCTAACTGGCATGGCACTAAAGACCAGAGCAATAAATTAGACCCCTGTCCATTCCAATGAATAAATACTGCACAGGTCACATCACACCACAACTCTGTCTGTGACTCAAAGAGGGGAGAACAGATTGTGTAACCAGCATTTATGAGGTAGTTTTCATTGTTGAGATAGTACCAGTGAAGTACTGTGTACATTGCTATGCAGTCATGTGAGTATACTATATAAATTACAAACAGCTGTATGAACACCTCCCAGTCAAATGACGTTTTGCTGATTTTTCCTAGTGAATACATCCCCTACAGAGAACAAACTGAAATATGGCATTGTTAGTGCATAATTTCTATTTATTTGCTGAGATTAACACATTGGGAAAAATCATAAAACATGTGCCATAATTTATGCTCAGGCCACATTTAATGATTTTTTTTTCTCCACTATGTTAAATTCAGTAAATAAACAGTAATTGTGCATCAAAATGTGCAGAAGTGTTTTCTCCATAGAGGATGTGTTCATTTATTTTCACTAAGAAATTCACAATCAACAAAAACATGTCATTTGGCATACAACTGTTAATGTATGAATAGGAGCAACAACATATCTGGTATGAAACTGTGCTTCATGCATGTCAGAGTGTGAAGATGTCAAAGTGAGTATGAAGACATGAATATGTGATTATGAGTGTGTGTGTGTGTGTGTGTGTACGTCTGCTCTCTTCACCTCCCCCACTGTCAGCTGTTGAGTGCTGTGGCCTGCTGGGTGGAAAGCCTTTTGGTGCTGCTGCAGGAGGACTGTTACAAATGTTACTGTGTCAAGCTGTAACCTCCACACTATCCAGAAAAGCTATTAGAGCACTGAGCTGAGCCTCTACACCACTCTATACAGGGTCACCTGTTCCAGACAATCTCAGATGTCTACTCAAAATTAATAAGGATTACTTTTATAATTGACTATTTTTTGACTCTAGAGAATCTGTTTTAGTGAGAAATAAATCTAAATAATAGAAATAATAGAAAAAAAATAATAATAGAAATAAATGTTCATCGTATGAAGCATTTAAATAATTAAATGATTTTGTTGGCATTTTTGTTACATTTTCTTCTCATTTGAAACTGTTGCTGAATCAAGTGCATGTCTGAATACAAATAAGTGAGTTAAAGAGTTAAAAAGAAAGCATTTAATTATTTACTCTTTATGCTTAAGTTTAAGCTATTGTGTATATTATAAAGACACCTTTCAAAATTAAAAAAAAAAAGCTTTAAATCTGGCTCGTCAACCATCTTCAGAAGTAATATATGAATATGAGACAGGCAGAGTGATCTATGAAGTATAAAGAGATTATATAAGACTACAAGCACCAGAAAGTGTCAGGCTCCACAATGTAAATCAGCCATTGCAAAGTGGGTTTACAGTTCATGAAAAAGTGGATTATTGTGACAAAAGCATTACTGTGAGCACTTACAAGTCTCTCTGTGTGTGTGTGTGTGTATGTGTGTGTGTGTGTGTGTGTCTCCCCAGGGTTCTATAGTAACGTATAACACACTCGCTTCTGCCCCAGCCACCAAATTATTCAAGAGATAGCAAGGGAGACAGATAGAGAGGGCATCTGCCACCCGCTTCGGAAGAAATAGCTTAGTGGAGTCACTAATAATGGCACATTCAGTAGCTTTATTGCTGAAGTACCCAAGTTATTTTTATGCTGTACAATATTCAGCAACAGTAGGCTGGAAAGTGGGTGAATGAGAGAAAAGCCATAAGCTTTTAAATTATTGTTATGTGAAGGAAATAAGTAACATAACTATAGTAACAGTGTATCTTGAGCTTGAGTTCCTATAAATCAATAAACATTATAATAATTAAAATTAAAAGTGACTAAAAAAGTGAGTCATTACAGCAGAATAAAAACAAGGGGAAAATACAAACCAAACTCAACAAAGACAGTAGATTTGGGGTAAATGAACAATCTAAACCAAAATAAAAAAACTGACAAAAACACTGGCAATAGTACAACACTAGTGCTTTGGCTATATATAAAAGCTGAACTGATGTACAGAATAAGGACACTAGGGAGGGTTTTGTTGGGGGGGGGGATTGCACAGGCAATGCATGGACAAAAGCTCATGATGCCAATTAGACAGACAGACAGACAGACAGGCAAGACCCACAGACAGACGGACAGGTGCAGGCAGTGATAGACAGACGGACAGGCAGAGAAGGATGTGACTGAGCTACATACTAACCTTCAGGTCCCTGTGCACTATGTCATGTTGGTGAATGTGATTGACACTGTCTAGAATCTGATGGATACAGTGACTGTGAAGACAAAAACAGGGGAGAAAAAGAAGAGGGAAGGGAGAAAGGGGGACAAGAGGAGTGATGGAAGGGAGAGAGTGAGAGGTAAAGTGAGGATGAGAGAAAAGAATAAATATATAGATATAGATACATGTATGATGGTGAACGATGGTGATACAAATCAGAAAGGAATCGACAAATCAATTTACATAAAATGGAATGGAACCGAACAGAATGGGATAAATTAGAATAGAACAGAATTATATGTAATAGGCCATCAGGAAAGAGGAGAGGATGGAGGGGGAATTGGAGAGGTATGATGAATCAGACAAAAGGAGAGAAGAGAGAAAGAAAAAGAAAGAGTAAAAGAAGCAAAAGTGTGGAGGAGAAAAAGAAGTGAAAAGTGGAGGAGGTGAGGAGACAAAACATTTTCAACATGATGAGGCAACAGCACACAGCCTGACATGCTCACAACAAAGAGAAAAAAAGAAAGAGAGAAAGAGAGAGAGAGAGAAAGAGAGAGAGAGAGAGAGAGAGAGAGAGAGAGAGAGAGATAGCATGGTGACTAAGAGGATAGAATGTCAGGTAAAAGAGAGAGGACAGAGTGATAGAGAGAAATGAGGAGGAGGAGGAAGAGAGAAAGACTTGAGTTAAGTATAGAGTGTGTGTGTGTGTGTGGGCTTAAATGTCTAGTATGTGTGACTAATTACTGGAGCAGCGAGACAGCCTGCAGAATTCTCTTACACACACACACACACACACACACACACACACACACACACAAAGAATACCGCAGTAACCACATTGTGAAACCTCTGCTGCTCTGATTCCAAACACCAATAAAATCATTAAATCTGACAGCAAGAGGGATTATACTGGAGGTTTAGAGATTAATCACCCACAATTCACACCAACGCACAAACCGTCTGAACAATATATATAGATATATGACATTTGCAGATGGAGAGATTAAGGCTATCATGATTTCTTAAATCTGATTTGATTCAAATTTATCCTCTCGATAAATTGATAGTAATGATGATGATGATGATGATGATGATCAGGGCTGCAATAAATACTCATTAGAATTAGATTATCCTGGGATCTACAGCGTTAGCAAAATGCATGCTACCCGAATTCTGCTTTCAGAGCACCTACATGAGAACAAAACTGGACCTGGTGGAGTACCCGACCACTTCATTATGTGTGAATACAATAGTTTTTTAAGCGTTTTTCACTGATTTACAGAGCATGATGAAAAAATCTGCCTCATAGGTTAAAAATATATTTTACTACAAGCTGCACAATGCAATCCCAGAAATAGCCAAAATCAAGCACAACAGCATATTTGCAGTGCACTGTTCAGCAAAAATAGCTAATACTGATACAAGTCAAGGCAGATACTAAGCAAAACAACAAGCAGCTGAACGGAACTTGCATACAGAATAAAAACCTCCTGAATGGAGCATTTCGTTTGATTAAAAATGAGGGACGACACGTTCACACACATGCTCTAAAGATGACGTTATCAGGGCTGTTTTACATTCATCTACATATAAAATCAGGGATCTGTGGCCCCTTCTTGTTAAAGTAGGTGGTTCTTGCAGGTTCCACGATGAGTCTCGGTGGATGTCAGTCTGGCTGCTGCTGTTACTCATTTAAAAGTAACACTAGTTCTGAGTTGAGACAAGAGTATTAATCTTAATCTGTCCAAATAAGCACTGGAAGGTACAGCACTGCAGGTTGTTAGTCTGCACAATCCTTCTGATTTGTTTTTAGTTTTTTTTTTTGCTGTTTCATTACCTTGTAGTATTTCATAAAAAATAACATGTAAAAATAAACAAATCATTTATTACATAAAATCAATAAAATTATGATAATAAATAATATTAATAATAATAACAACAACAATGATAAGGAATAAAAAAAAACACATAAAATTCCTGTGCTCACGCCAAACACCAGTTTTGGGCCTTTATTATCTTCGTAGGATATTCATATATCTGAGAAGCTACTTGAAAGAACATGCAACAAAAAATTTCAACACTTGCAGTCCTAATAATACATATTTTAAACTCTCCTACTGCTCTCTCTTTCAGTGAGAAACAAAGCCTGATATGCACACCTAGTTTTAAAGGCATCCTTGTTCATCTAAAGGCTTTTGGAACATTTGAAAACCTATTTATGGTTTGTTATTGTTCAGTAAAATCCCATTTTTTGTTTGCCTGGTAAAAAAAAGTGATTAGCAGATGAACCATCAGATGGCAGATTACTTAAGTACTATATAGGGGTGTGACGAGATCTTGTGTCACGAGATCTCGCGAGATGTATCTCAGCGATATTTCTCGTCGCGTAAAAAATCTGTCTCGCGGGATTTGTGATCCAGCAAGCAGCCAGAATGACGTCGGAAAATACAGGTATTACTATTGAAGATGCCCCCGCCACTTTCAAATCGTTTGTTTGGCAGCATTTTGGGTACCCGGCGGAAATGATAAATGGCAAGAGAGTGACTGATAAGACACGGACCACATGCAAACATTGTGTGAAAACAATGCCGTACACGTCATTTTAGTTTTCTTAAAATCTCGTCTCGTCTCGTTCTCGTGAACCCAATATCATGTCTCGTCTCGTCTCGTCTCGTGAGTGTATCGTCACATGCCTAGTACTATATTACTATATATTCAGTACTGGTAGCCATAATCCTTCATTTCAACATATATCATAAGTCTGCTTTCAAATCACAAGATCAGCCAGAAAACAAAGCACTACAATCTATTAAACACGCACTGGTGCTACTGTCTATGCAGCACCATTCGACAGAAGACAGAAACAAAGCCATGAGTGACACAGTTAGACAGAAAGGAAAAAAAAGTGAGAAAAAAAGAGGGAGAAGGAGCAAGACCAACAGAAAGAGAGAAGAGAAATGAAGTCCTAATTACAATAGTTAATTGGAGGCCTAGTTTCTACCGCTCTCTGAGGACACAGGGGGCGAGATAGATGGAGACAGTGAGAAAGAGAGATAGAATTACAATTATTTAGGAAAAAATTCAATGCCAGTGAAAGCTCAAATTTCATCAAGATTTTAATGGATTACTTCTGTATAATTCACATTTATTAAAAATGCATAGAAAATACATAAATGAGTCTGGAGATGCTATTTATATTTTGTAAAAAAAAAAGCCCATAGAATGAATATTATTATTATCAACTATAGCAATTTCACCATTGCAAAATCAATTGCCACTTTCAGATGTACACCCATATGATTTGTGCAATGACACTTGTTATTGGTGGTCTATTGGTGGAACACAGCTGTCTGACTGACATTATGGCCAGGCATGTAGAACACTGCTATTATGTTACTTAATACTTTCAAAACACCTGTGCCTGTAAGCAGCAACAGCTCCAGTACTAAAGCACACACTAGTTAGGCTTACCTGCACTCACTGGCCTGATTAAGTTAGTCCAAGAAGCTGGAACAAACCAAGACGTTTACATGGGCTGAATAAAAACTATTCTATTTACAGTTCTATTTACATGCTCCAGACAGTAAGTGCTGCAAAAATTCAAAAAAATCCATGAGAGAGTCAGGATTTGTCCAAATCCATCTTAAATCATGAATAGTCTGGTTAATATAGGCCTAAACCAAATATCTGTGTTACGCTTAGGTTAGCGAATTCAGATGGGATTAGCTTTACATGAAGTGGGGTTATGTCCTTTTTAACTCCACATTTAACCCCATCTTATATTACTCCAGTGTGACCCAATGTGTCATTAAAAATGATATCATATTCTCTGGAAAAGGTGTTCCTTGACCACAAAAGCACCCGAAGAAGCACCCATTTGTATTGTCTCTGGCTAAAGTCAAGTCGACATGAACTGTCCTACAGTCCTAAAGTGCACGACTCTAAACATAAAAATGTAAAAAAATACAGGAAAAAAAAATTCACTCCCAAGCTAATGACAATGCTAATAATACAGCACATACACTGAAGACAGCCAGACAGGTAGGGTAAACAAAACAGCTAAATGTTTAACGGCTAACATGTTTTCTACTCTTTCCTGGGGTAAACCAAGTGCATCTCATTTATTCTGAGATTTCTTATCCCGTTTAAGTTGATCATAAACATTATGAATGTCCTGTGGCCAACTAGTACTACCACTTCCTCTTGGAAAACTAATCCCGTCCACACAATACTTAAGACATTAGTCCAACCTAGACATTTAAAGGTGCAATAAAACTAGAGTTTACTTTGCTATCTGCTGTATTACGTAATATTACCTAGCGCAGGACTGCATCTCTCAGCCTCACCAGTTTGACAGAATTCACTATTTTGTATCCTGTTTGTTTTCATCTATTAGTGTTCACCCATTACAATATCCAGCGTGCATTATGGAAATATGTCACACAACCACTGTAAACTCAACCAGTAAAAGGGTGACATGAAAACATTTCATTAAATCCGTGGGCCAGATCATTTTTAAGTAATGTTGTGCTGTAACCCAAACTGGCCATTGTCTATTCAAAATAAGCAAAAACTTCAACAGTAAAGTACAGACACTTCCGGTAGTCCTTGAAATATTACATGGACAATTGAAATATTCAAAGTTTAAATGTCCCCAGGTGCTCAGTCCTTTAAACCAACCTTTCTACTTAAACTAGACACCATGTTTTCTTTCTTTGCTACAAGCTCATTCAGACTTGGGCTCAATTTCCGAGCTGCTGAGCTGATGTCAATTGTTTATGTTGATTAAACTGCAGCAGACATGCATTTTGGTCAAATGACAGATGAGAAATTGCACAGAATTATGTAGAATTGAGGTGTAACTGCTGTCCCATAGACTATTGTTGGGATAGGAGAGTCAGAGCACACTGTGTTGCACATTTTCCAGTGCATGCTGAGGACTGTAGCGCAGCACATTGTGGAACGGGGTACTATTAATGGAAAATTAAAATACTTTTGTGGGCTGGATAGGATTGTGTGGCAGGCCTGATCTGGCCCCCAGGCCTTGTGTTTGACACATGGGCTCTAGACTGTTGTGGCACCACCGAAGGAGGCATGTTTACAACAGTAATAAGTAGACATGTTTACAACAGTAATAGCAATGGCCATATTTTTCATTTTGTTCCTTTAAAGGTGTAACCTTTGAAACTGAAAAAAAACTATATTGCTGATATGTCCCTCACTTCCTTTTGAAGGTCTCTCATTTACCACTTTTCAAGGAAACAACCGGTAATATTTAAAACTAGATATTGGTGCACATCTTATCAACTTTGTAGCATTTATAGCTCAGTTATACTGTATTATTAGATCACTATTTTGCACAAGTACATGCGACTTTGCAATTGTTTGCTTTTTAAACAACTTTCATAATAATAATTGTATTTTTCGAGCCTAACCAGTCTGCGTAGCAGACAACCAGAACTTTGTAGAAGACATTTTAACACAGACAACTTAAAAAACTGCCCCAAATTCTGACCCGACAATCAAAAGTCATATCAAGTCTGCAGATAAACATATTGTCACACATCTGATGATAATCAAACAGCACTGTTTACACAGTGAGACTAGCAGCCGCGGATGTACTAATGCTAAACCACTGGTGTACATTTAAACACTGCTTCTGTCTCACAGTCAGCACTCATTGCTACCATCAAAACTCTTGATGTGAAGCGGCTTGGAACAAATCAAACCAACCATCACAGACTGTCACCTGATACTCACCACACACACAGTCTATTGTCAGCTGTAATGGTCAGTTGTCAACATGAGGCTCTTAACAGAGGAGTGATAAAGAAAAGCACACACACCCACACTATCCACTCACACACCCAACACACACAACTGATAAAACGCACACAGGCCCTCGAGCATAGGTTTACACACACACACACACACACACACACACACACACACACACACACACACACACACACACACACACACATGCACGCACGCACGCACACACACGCACTAGGGCTGCACAACATGGACAAAACACTAGCATTATGACAGTTTTGTTACAGATCACAGTTTTAATCACATTATGCAATTATTTGAAAACTCAATTAAAAAACCATTTATTCAATTTTATATCCTCATAAATTAGTTAAGTGATTAAATCACAAGTGGAATGACGAACATAGTATCCACAGGTAATTGTAAAGCTGTAGTTGTCACTTTCCCCAGCTTTTATGGTGAAACATTTTGTTTAAAACAGTGAAGAATGAGCCTCTTAACTCTAGCCTGGAGATCATTCAATTAACAATCAAAATAATCAGTAGATTACTTGATTAAACAATATAAACAATACTGACAGCCCTAAGTATGGCTGTGATATTCCTTGTAATAGGAATGTTCTGATATTGGAATTCTACGCAGATGCTAAAACACAATTTTTTTGTGTACGTATCTCATGCCTCGTGACTAGAAGGTTGCCAGTTCGATCCCCAGAGCCGACAACACATGACTGACGTGTCCTTGAGCAAGACACTTAACCCCCAACTGCTCCCCGGGTGCTGTGGATTGGGCTGCCCACCGCACTGGGCAAGTGTGCTCACTGCCCCCTAGTGTGTGTGCTCACTAGAGTGTATGTGGTGTTTCACTTCACGGATGGGTTAAATGTGGAGGTGAAATTTCCCCGTTGTGGGACTAATAAGGGTCACTTAATCTAATCTAATTAATTTAACCTGTCGATGCTAAAACACACATTTATAAAATGTAAAAACCAGGGCAAGATTCATCATGGATAAGTATAACATTTATTTATACTGTTACAAACTTCACTGTTACACTAAATGCAGATCTAAGTATCGGTACGATGGGAATACACATTTATTTTAAACAATTATCTAAACCACCTATTCAGCCTACAGCAGTGTAGCCCACCCATTTACAATGATGTTTTAAGGGGCGTTTCAGCCAGGATTTTTGAATGAGGCCCGATATAGGGCAGGCAACAAATGCACAGTCATTGCCACATGGTAAAACATGACCGACCAACATACTTTACTTTTGCTGTATTACATGGATTCCATGATTCATTAAAACACCCATAGAAAAGCTTATCTGGAACTGTGTCAGGATCACACCATGCTAAAAGGGTGCCAAAACGTCTTTTGTCTGGGGGGGGCGCAAAGTGCAACGTTTGTGGTGAGGTGAGTTGCCAAAAAAACTTTAAACAATATATAAATAAAAAAGGTATGTAGGATTCAAATTTAATATAAGATCCAACATCACAACAGCATTTAACAAACCATATGTAGTGCAGCCCTCACACAGTCTCACAGAAACACACACACACACACACACACACAATTTTATATATATATATATATATATATATATATATATATATATATATATATATATATATACACACACACACAATCAATAGCATAATATGAGAGTCAATACAAGAGACCAATCCAAGCTCTGCCAACAAATGTGCTGAGGTTGCAAAAGCTTTACAGACTCTTGGTAAAAATTCTATTCAATCTAATGAGCAACTGCAGCAAACTCAGTCTGTATGCATTATTAATCAAATAACATTTATTTTGTATGTGTGTGAAAGGTCACACTGGTAGGACAGATCGGGTGTAGTTCTTTTTTTACAGTGTAAACAAACTAAATTTAGCACAGTGGCAAAGGCATTGATGTTTTCAAACTGCTGTTTCAATCAGCTACAACAATACAGTCCACCTTGATAACTAGCCAGTGAACATTTGCAGTGTAAGGCATCATTCAAGTGCCATGTATGGTACATAAAAGAGTGAGAAGATTGAAAACATAATTACTTCAAAATTTACCCAGGAGAACTTGAACTTTTTTAGCGACAGTAAACAATCCCTGTTGGGATTGTGTCAACATTCAGTAAAGCTGTTCCAACCTCAGTCAATAAGAAAGGGCACATTTGTGGGTGGAGCATGAATACATTAACTGCAATCTCTATCTTGAGCTGTCGAATAGCATTATGTGTGTATGTAAAGTACTGTACGAAAGTTTTAGGTGTCTAAGCAAATTTTTAAACAGTTTACCTCAGCAGTGAGTTTATCCCAATATACATTAGAATAAAGTCATATTCACAATTCAAATTAACATAAAAATAATAAAAAGTAACAAGAATTTCTTGGGTCCATATTTTTCCTGGACACCTTCACAGCCGCCACAGAGACTTGTTAATATCATCAATTACATCATGAGCGCAATTTACTGAAGCACTGATTGGTCAAACCAGGAGTTGTTTGTGTAAACAAACACACCAACATCCAGAAAATCACAATTATATATATATATATATATATATATTAATATATATATGATTATTAATTAATATTCTATAAATTTTGTTTATTCAAATATTAACACTATTCTCAGCAAATAAACACAAACTACACAAATAAATAGATTTTGAAAAAGTGTCTTGGGTGCCTTAGACTTTCGCACAGTACTGTATGTGTGTTTGCTGTAAGCGAGATGGCTGAAAAGATAAAGAGAAGAAAGAGAAAAATCGACTAAGATCAAGAAAGAAAGAGAGACTGAAAAATGAAAAACACAAGAGGCTAAACATACAAATACAACATGGTTCAGTCCATGATTCTGCCACTATTCACTCATTCAAACGCTTGTTGGGACCTCATGTAAGCTACCTATGATGTGAAATGATGTGTAAAAACATAAATGTCCTTCTTTCAAATTATACTACTGCTTTAAAGGGCCCATATCATGTGAAAATAAAACAAAAAAGGTTTGTTATTTGTTTTTCCACCTATTCAGCCTAAGCAGTTTAGCCTGCCCATTTACACTGATGCTAAGAGGTACAATACAGGGCAGCCAACAGAAAAGAGATCATTGACATATACACATTTTATATATATATATATATATATATATATATATATATATATATATATATATATATAAAAATGTGTAAAAAAACAAACAAAAAAAAAAAATATATATATATATATATATAAAATGTGTAAAAACTATATATATATATATATATATATATATATATATATATATATATATATATATATATAAATGTGTAAAAAAACAAAAAAAAAAAATATATATATATATATATAAAATGTGTAAAAACTATATATATATATATATATATATATATATATATATATATATAAACATTCATAGAACATTTCTGATACATATACAAAGCACACAATAAATAAAATACAAGAATAAATACAGGATATGGCCCCTTTAAACCACTAAGAGTCTCTGAACGTGAACGAGATCAATGTTTTACTCTAAGGAGGAAGTTTTCCAAAAAAGAACATCCAAACACTGATGCAGCTAACACATGTAAAACAGTACAATGTGTGCAAGAGGGGGTGAAGACCAACCTGGGTGAATGATGGAGGAGAGAAAACAAGGGATAACGAGAGGAGAGAAAGAGAGACGGGGGAAGAGAGGAGTCACGACAGCAGAAAGTGCAAAGAAAAAGACAAGTGCAACAACATGTTGCATACCTGGCGTCTGCCTCACTGTAGTACTCTCTGGCTACGATATCTTCAAACAGCTCTCCCCCCGTCACCCTGCAGACGAGAGGTGGAGCAGGTTATCATCAGCTCACTCACATTACAGGGTTAAATAGCACATATTTAGGGATGAACTGCGGGAACGAGAGAAAAAAGGCTTACCAATGGTTACGTAACATAAAAAAAAAAAAAACTGTACTGTGCAAAAGTCAGAGACCACTGACTCTTCAATTATGTAATTTCCAGTCAAAACGGATCATCATGGAAAATCATTAAGTCCCAGTTTTTAAATTTACAGTTCAAAAATGATTAAAAGTTAAAAGAGAAATGGAACTCCTAAGATTCATGTAAGCACAGGGCTGCGTTCAGAAGAGACAAGACATAGCAAAATGTTTATTGAAAGAAAAACGCCTGATGAGGCATGCCTGATTAAATTGGTTTAAATGGGTGTTTAATACTTCAAAATATGTCTTCTAATATCTTCTGGTTTTCAACAAGCTGCAGAGGCTCCGATGTAGAGGACTTTATTAGAATCCATTGTGTCTTTTTAATACAGCGGTGTTTACATACACGAACAAGACAAAACATTCCCTAAAGCCTGTTGCGCACAGTTTCACCAAAAAATGTTGTTTAACCCAGAAACTGCAGCAAAACAGAGCACAGCATTTTGAAATTTAACAAACAGATGAAGGACCACACAGGCAAACGAACAAACAGATGGACGAAGCAATGCATGAATGAAGGAACGGACGTACAATGTTCGTGTCTGGATAAATGAATGAAAGGACATCGGCCAGCTGCAGACAGGTGGTCTAGCTTGCTAGCTTTTGGTTATACTGGGTTAGTTTTCTTCAAAGACTGAACTTTGAAGGTGTGGATTGATATCCTTGCAGAGTTCTTTGCAAAACTGAAAGCAAATCTCCTGAAGAGAATGGAAGCTGTAATAAAAGCAACTGGTGGAGACACACACACACACACACAAAACTGATATTATATGTAGTTGTTGAGGCTCATATTTCATAAAAAATCTTTTTTAAATATGTTTTCTCCTTTTGTCTTAAATTTTTCCTAAAATGATTAACTTAATGATTGTTTAGACTGGAAATGAACAAGTTTTGCGCAGTATTGTATATTTTCTGACAGCAACTTCCCTCCAGTCTTTAACACCTGTGTATTTAATGAAAATAATACAGTGAAAACAACTGACAGAAATACTGAATGTTCAGCAAAAGCTTAACTGACTATCAACATGTATGGCCATATTTGCTTCCCACGACACAATGAAACGCATCTAAATTAACATCACACTTGTTATGACACACTACTATGAATGCACATGTCACTGTGGTCATTACTGCACAGTGGATCAGCAGCTGTCCTTCTAGGCCAGAGGTCTATTCACACGAGTGACAGGTACGGGTGAAGTGAATCATCAAGAAAAATCAAATCTGAGCAAAAAATGCATCTAGGTTTGTAATGTGAACACAGCCACAGCCACACACACTACCCAACAGCCCAGCATTATTTCCATGGAAACAAGAAACTACCATGACGATTCTCAGGGAATGTCAACGTCTTCAACAGCACGTTCTAGCACATTCCGCTGCGTCAGAAAGACGAGATGCTACAAAATGGTTGAGCTGAGGATTACTGAGGCTGTGGGAGAGAACGGTTCAGGAATCTATGCAACTCTAAGCAACTGGCGCATTCAACATGACAGAAAACATACATGTTTGACGTTGCTAGGATTTTGTTTAGTCAGCGTAGAGACTAATCAACCACGTTAGTGAGGCTCTTCACATTCATGAGTTACTTGCGTTGGTTTTAATATAGAATGAAAAAAATATGCTTATAACAATATAGCGTACTACAGTGCACTGACAAATCTCGGTGTCAGATACCACAGAGCACCTTTAGATGTCTTGTAGAGAGCATGCCTTGGTGGGTCAGAGCTGTTTTGGTGGCACACTAAGGAAAAATGCATATTAGGCTGGTCATAAAGGTTTGGCCCACCAGTGAACTTCATTAATGTGATTTCTCAATGTTTTTTGTCATGTAAATTTGTCATTTTGCTGTCTATGTATGTCCAATTCTGGGAACAGCACAGCGTCGTCAGCAGAGCAGCACAGCGTTGCCAACAAAGCAGCGCTGTCTGGGGCACTGGTGGGAGCGGGGGGCGAGGAGCGGGGGGCGAGGGGGTGGGGTTGGAAGTGTATTGCCCAAGGGCACAAACCAGGTATACCCAGGCAACCTTTCAGTTGCTGGCTCACCTCTACTGCCACTATTTAAACAAGCAAACACTTGAATTGGAATATACTTCACACTTCAGCCACTTTTAGTTGTTATTCTGGAACAAATCAATAATAAGGGGTACCATAGTGATGTGAATTGAGCTCTGAATCTGAGCACATTAGGGCTGCTTGATATAGACGTAAAATGTGATGTTGCATAAAGCCATCAGATATCACAATCACAATATGAAACGCGATAAATTATTCTTAAAATAGTGTGACGCTGATTGGATGTGACAAAAGTGCAGACTTTTCATTGGGTGTGTAAACAAATCTAATTAAACTCTCCTTTAAGCAAGTTACAAAAAGTAAATTACAAAAGCACCACTCACTGTGCAGAATAAAAACTAATGAAATATTAACAGCTGCAAATGACATTTTTTGTGCACTGAAAGTCAAGAGAAATTGTTTTGGTTTTGGGTTGAGGTTAAGGACAGGTTTAGGATTAGGGCCAAGGTGAGGGTTAGGTTTTGTGTAATAGAAGTAACATATTAACAATACATCTACTTAAAGTAAGTAATACATCAACAATACAGCTACATATTTACTTCTTCTTCTTCTTCCGGCTGCTCCCTTTAGGGGTCGCCACAGCGGATCATCTGCCTCCATCTTGCCCTATCCACAGCCTCCTCTACTTTTACACCAACCATCTCCATGTCCACCTTCACTACATCCATAAACCTTCTCTGAGGTCTACCTCTTCTCCTTCTACCCGGCAGCTCCTTCTCCAACATTCTTTGACCAATATATCCACTATTCCTCCTCAACACATGTCCAAACCATCTCAACCTGGCCTCTCTGGCTTTATCTTCAAACTGCTCCACCTTCACTGTCCCTCTGATCTGCTCATTTCTAATCTTGTCCATCCTTGTCACTCCCAACGAAAATCTCAGCATCTTCATCTCCGCCACCTCCAGTTCAGCCTCCTGTCTTTTAGACAGAGCCACAGTGTCCAAACCATACATCATAGCAGGACGCACTACTGTCTTGTATGACTTCAATATTTAATATTTACTTAAATGTATTGAGATGCATTGTTGATGTATTACTGATATTCTGGCAGGAGTTTATTAATCATCTACAAAGGACCACTTCAAAAGTGTTACTATTTTTTGTTCAGTTTTGTTCAGTTATTAAATGTTTGTTGTGACGTTATACAACAGTTAGTACCAGTCACACACGCTGATTGGTTGAGAAGCGTTCTGCGCTGTTATTTTGCCATAACATCACAGGTTTTTCACAAACACTGTATTACTCCACTGAGACGCCGTTTCTAAGCAGCTGTGGATGCTCCAACCATTTCAACGTTTTTCCTTTGTTACTTTGCGCACAAACAGAAAATTGATACTTTTATGATTCAAATTTTTCACATTTGTCTGATATGGTCAGACACTGAAGATGAGACTACACTAAATTCCAATACCATTCACCAAACGTGTAGTCTGATCTTCAGAGTCGGATCAAATCGGACTGAGCCATAAAACTGTCGCAATAAAAAACAAAAAAGCTGCTCAGTGGTGAGGACAGTTTCAGAATTTAGTGTAAGGAGCTGAAGAACGAACTGCCAGCTGTGTAGCGACTGAGCAGAGCTTGTTACTGTGACATAGCAACAAGCTGCTTGTTAAGGAACTATAATTTGGTGGAAGGAATTGCTAATACTAAAACATATTAAATGACACGTTCACAGCCCAAGGCGCAAGGTGACACTCAAAAACAAGTGGTAGGGGTAAAAACAGGAGATGGGATTGGGCCAAGGTTGCTGAAAATGACACAGTTAGGGTTAGCAGTTACATTTATTTATCAAAACAGACGGAATATAGTTCGTCAACACGAAAACAGGCTGAATTATATGCCATTGCCTGAAGTGAGCTCAAGCACAGGCCTTGAATGAACTACATAAAGCGGCAACTACTTGACCTTCCACTCTGCAGTTTGCTGAGGTTTAGTGTGCCATGGCCCCTCGCACTTACCATTCCTTTTTTAACCTCAACACTTTGATTTCCCGATGTGACATTTGATCCAGGCAGCCTCAAATGCTTCTATTGATTTTTCAAAAATTCTGACTCATCCCTGCTTCCACTTTCATGCTCAAAAAGAGCACAATAACACGAGAGTCATAAGAGAAAAATGTCTCCACCAAATCAGACGGTCTTCAGAAGAAAGGCCTCAATGAGGAGGTGTGAGACAGAACAATGCACAGCTTACAGTGAGTGGTCAGGAGTTGAATGCCAAGAGTCTTAACACCGAAGGAACACACACTTACAAGTCAAACAGCAAGTAGTGGAAGCCTTCCTCTGATATGCTGTCATGAAGGCGAACTGTAATAAGAGAGGAGAAAATCAAGATTTCATTACAGACAAAATGCAATAGTATGAGCTGGCTTGAGGTTGTATTGCTGTAGTCAAGCTTTTAGAAGTGCATCAAATCAGTTATAAATCTATAATTGGGAACGTTCACGCAATTTGGACAATTTATGTTTTCTCAAACTTTTATATGGCATCATTATCAGGAATATGACTCACCAATATTTGGGTGCTTGAGCAGTCGACAAATTCGAGCCTCTCTCTCAAGCTTCTGATGATCTGGAAAAAAACACACACACACAAACAAACGCATTAAAGCAAGCAAGACAACAGTTTGAGTTGTTAAAGAGATGGTATAGTTAACAGTTGAATCTCAGAAATAACTAGGGCTGAAATGATTAGAAATTTTGGTAAACAGAAATATCTGGACAAAGTTATTGGTAGTTCTATATTGTCCTATCATTTAAAACCACATTTATTATAAAAGTTGCAAATTCCGTCTATCTAGGAGGGGTTCCATTTGTGCTGGGGGAGCGACAAAGGCCTTTCCACACTGAGTATGAGTTTTACCAAAAGGAGCGGAGGGTGGGGTGTGTGCTTCAAACTAGGAGAGAGGAGGAGTAGCTTAGCAGCTTAGCTGGCATGATAGTAGCTCAGATAAAAACGTATTGAATTCTGTTAAAAAAGCATTGAGACAAGTTTAGATGACGACAATTAGAATCTGAGGGACTGAAGTCAAGTAGAGACAGAAAGACAAAATTAAACCTGCTCTGTGGTGTTTGGATCTGTAGCTTGATCAGCTAACCTAAAATTAGCTTAGTGAGGAGCCTACAGCTACAAACGGTGCCACATGCCACAGTCCAGGTTTGATTCTAACTAACTAGTGCTCTGATGAAACAAGTGTTGATGATAAAGACTAATGCCTAAGAGCGAAATCTGATTTGCCAAAGACTGGTATCATTTTTAAAATACCGGCATCATTTTTAAATGCCAACCTCCCAATCCTGAACGCTGCCAGTTTGTTCTTTTCATTGTGCACAATCTGTGTTGCAAATTTATGACACAAGAAACAAGAGTCAGGCAAGTACACACAGAGACCTCACGCAGTTTTTAAATGCTGCTGCTACGCCTGAACCAAAATGTCGCATCATAATTCTACTCATAATGAACTTATTATGATAAACTGCCAGTTGCTTCTAGTTGATCTTTTGTTTACAAAATAAAAAAAAAAATTTGACACATGAAAGAGCGAATAATACTGCTTATTATTTCTGTTTTTAGTCTTTTTTTTATTATAGACCAAAAAAGATTGGCCCAAAAAAATCTGTAAATTTGTCTGTAAAGAAATCAGAATCCGGAGTCAGACATAAAAATGAACGATTAGTGCATCCCTAAAAAACTAGGACTTAAATATTAGAAAAGTGACTGGCAACACAGCCGTCAAGCATATAAAATGGAAAGAAAAATAATTAAACATTCTGCTGCTATTAATATTTATTGGTCCAATCCCTAGATATAATGGAAGATAAGGCTTTAATCAGTAAACTACACATCCAAACTATATATGTTCTTCAATATTTATTATTTCACATATCCATTCTTTATCAAATGGGGACTGATGTTCTTTCGTTTAAGTAACTTGCTATAACAGGCACGTTATCAAGATTTTCTAAATATGGTAAATAAACACATGGTAAACAATTCAATGCTCTAACGTTTTTGTTCCATAAATTCTTTATTTATATTAACTTAAAACATCTAAAAAACATGGCGAAACATGGCTAACAAGGCACTGTCCTTGTACTCTGCCTGTAAGTTAATCAGAGCATGCTAATTTTCTCAGACAGGCAAAGGCGGCCTCTTTAGCATATCTCAAACATACAGATGAAGAGCTTTATTCTGCAGCTTCACCTTATTTTGTATTTGTATTAAGTGTTATGAATGTTGGGATATAGTGTGTTCCCTTGTCTGATTAATCTGTTAATCTTCACTTGAAACAGGCTTTAGACTATGTTCACTGTTCTTGGGGTGAATCTCCAACCTTGCCCTCTGATCGCTATATTTGGGATTCCCGACCCCTCATTAGCACTTAACTCTACACGAAACAGGCTTTAAATTATTTACTTTGATTTACTTAACATTTGAAGAGTTTTGGGCTGATTGGAAAATTCACAACAACTTATCTTCTTCAGTTGCTTAGTACTGTTTTGCTACTGGGTATAGTGATACATTCATAGTATGTACATGTACATAGTACATTTGGTATCAGTATCAAAATTTTGGTATTCCAACAACCCTGAAGGGCTATTAAACAGATCGTCTTAAGAAACAGTGCCAAAACAGAAACTGGTACGGCACAGTGTGCTGCACCACTATCTCTTGCTGTCTTAAAGGGCACAACATTAATAAAGCAAGACAGGCATAAATACTCATAGTAGTGTCTGTCTTTATAAGAGTAAAGAGAGCTGTCAGTGGATGTACTGACTAATGGAATGTGCTGCAGTGACAGGGCTTTGTGTCTGAAGTAGAATGAGTGTATTATATTAATCCTACAGGAAGGAAAAGGTCACAAGACACCACCCAGCCCAGGCTACATCCACCGCACACAGAGAGAACTGTTCTCTCCATTCCTCACATATAACCTGCATAACATCATGATGACTTCAACATCAGCCGGACAGTTTGCCAGTAAAGCATTCCAAACTGAGCTGAGGGTGCAGATAAAAAACGATCTAGCTTAATTATAATGGAGCAAACACAAGACACAGAGAACATGAGAAAACCAGAGAGAGAGAGAGAGAGAGAGAGAGAGAGAGAGAGAAAGAGAGAGAGAGAGAGAAAAAGAGAGAGAGAGAGAGAGAGAGAGCACAGATATATATAAAAACGCAACAGCTTGAGGGAAAGTAGGTTGGCACATTGCACTGATAATATAAGACCAGTAATAGCATTAGTTTCTAATGCCATCTGCATAATTAAAGTGTGTGTGTGTGTGTAGGGTTTTTATATATATCCATCCAGCCATCCATTATCTTACACTTCTCTGGGGTTCGGGTCACGGGGGCAGCATCCTAAGCAATGAGGCCCAGACCTCCCTTTCCCCAACCACTTCCACTAGCCACTTCCACTCCAAGGGAGATTCCGAGGCGCTCCCAGGCCAGCTGGGCGATATAGTCACGCGTGTCCTGGGTTTTCCCCGGGGTCTCCTCCCAGGTGGACTTGCCTGTGACACCTCCCGACACCCAAAGCTCATGACCATAGGTGAGGGTGGGAACGTAGATCGACCAGTAAATCGAGAGCCTTCCCTTATGGCTCAGCTCTTTCTTTACCACAACAGACTGGTAAAGAGCCTGCATCACTGCTGACCCAGCACCAATCTCTGTCTGTCAATCTGTCAACCAAAGCCTGTCAATCTCCCGCTCCCTTGTACCATCACACGTGAACAAGACCCTGAGATACTTGAACTCCTCCACTTGAGGCAAGAGCCTATCCCCGACCCAGAGAGGGCTCGCCGCCGTTTTCCGCCTAAGAACCATGGTCTCGGGTTTAGAGGTACTGATTCTCATCCTGGCCGCTTCACACTTGCTGCAAACCGATCCAGCGAAAGCTGAAGTCTGATGTCCCCAATAGGACCACGTCATCTGCAAACAGCAGCGATGTGACCCTGAGGTCACCAAACCGGACACCCTCCATCCCCTGACTGCGCCTAGAAATTCTATCCATAAAAAATTATGAATAGAATCGGTAACAAAGGGCTGCCCTGGCGGAGTCCAACTCTCACTGGGAATGAGTCTGACTTACTGCCGGCTATGCGAACCAAACTCCAGCTTTGTTTGTACAGGGCCTGAATGGCTCGTAGCAAAGAACCATGTACCCCGTACTCCCGAAGCACCTCCCACAGAATACCCCGGGGAACACAGTCGAATGCCTTCTCCAAATCCACAAAGCACATGTGGACTGGTTGGGCAAACTCCCATGAACCCTACAGAATCCTGGAGAGGGTGAAGTGTTGGTCCAGTGTTCCACGACCAGGGCGGAACCCGCACTGCTCCTCCTGTATCTGAGGTTCGACTATAAGTCGGACTCTCTTCTCCAGTACCCCTGCATAGACCTTACCAGGAAGGCTGAGGAGTGTGATTCCCCTGTAGTTGGAACACACCCTCCGGCCCCTTTTTTTAAAACGAGGCACCACCACCCCAGTCTGCCAATTCAGTGGCACCGCCCCTGATGTCCACGCAATGTTGAAAAGGCGTGTCAGCCAAGACAGCCCCACAACATCCAGAGCCTTGAGGAACTCAGGGCGGATCTCATCCACCCCTGGAGCCTTGCCACCAAGGAGCTTCTTAACTACCTTAGCGACTTCGGCCTCAGTAATGGACAAGCCTATTCCCATGTCCCCAGACTCTGCCTCCTCACTGGAGAGCGTGTCAGTGGGATTGAGAAGGTCCTCAAAGTATTCCTTCCACCGCCCAATGACGTCTTCAGTCGAAGTCAGCAGCACACCATCTCCACTATATACAGTGCTAGTGGCACACTGCTTTCCCCTTCTGAGTCGCCTGACGGTTTGCCAGAATCTTTTCGGAGCCGACTTAGTCACTTTCCAAGGCCTCACCAAACTCCTCCCACACACGGGTTTTTGCCTTGGCAACGACTGAAGCCGCAGATCGCTTGGCCTTTCAATACCTGCCAGCTGCCTCTGGTGTCCCACACGCCAACCATACCTGGTAGGACTCCTTCTTCAGCTTGACGGCATCTCTCACCTGGGGTGTCCACCACCGGGTTCGAGGATTACCGCCCCGACCGGCACCAACCTTACGGCCACAGCTACAGTCAGCCGCTTCAACAATGGAGGAGCGGAACATGGCCCATTCTGAGTCAATTTCCGCCACCTCCCCCGATATCTGGTCAAAGTTTTGACGGTGGTGTGAGTTGAAGATCAATCTGACAGGTTCTTCTGCCAGATGTTCCCAGCAAACACTCACTATACGTTTGGGCTTGCCTGGTCTGACCGGCATCTTCCCCCACCACCTGATCCAACTCACCACCAGGTGGTGATCAGTTGACAGCTCAGCTCCTCTCTTTACCGGAGTGTCCAAAACACATGGCCGCAAGTCCGATGACACGACTACAAAGTCAATCATTGAACTGCGGCCTAGGGTATCCTGGTGCCATGTGCACTTATGGACATCCTTGTGTTGAAACATGGTGTTAGTGATGGACAAATTGTGGTTTGCACAGAAGTCCAAAAACTGAACACCACTCAGGTTCAGATCAGAGAGGTCATTCCTCCCAATCACACCCCTCCAGGTTTCACTGTCATTGCCCACGTGAGCGTTAAAGTCCCCCAGTAGGACAATAGAGTCTCCAGGAGGAGCACTTTCAAGCACCCTTCCCAAGGACTCTAAGAAGGCTGGGTACTCTGAACTGCTGTTTGGTGCATAAGCACAGACAGCAGTCAGGACCCATTCCCCAACCCGAAGGCGTAGGGAAGCTATCCTCTCGTCCACCGGAGAACACCCCAACATACAGGCACCGAGTCGAGGGGCTATGAGAAAGCCCACACCTGCCCGCCGCCTCTCACCATGGGGAACTCCAGAAAAGAATAAAGTCCAGCCCCTCTCAAGGAGATTGGACCCAGAGCCCAAGCTGCGTGTTGAGGTGAGCCCGACTATATCTAGCCGGTATCTCTCAACCTCGCGCACCAACTCAGGCTCTTTCCCCGCCAGTGAGGTAACGTTCCAAGTTCCAAAAGCCAGTATTAGCAACCAAGGATCAGAACGCCAAGGCCCACGCCTTCGGACACTGCCCGATCCACAAAGCACCGAACCCCTACTACTGCCCCTCCCATTGGTGGTGGGTCGATGGGAGGGGGAGGTTTTATATATATATATATATATATATATATATATATATATATATATATATATATATATATACACTGCTCAAAAAAATAAAGGGAATTTATTTGCTAAATTTAACATACTGGGCAAAAATAAAACAAAAACGTGCCCTATGCAAATGTTATGGCACATTTTATATTTTCATATTTATGTTTCATTTTTGGTCCAATATGTTAAACTCAGCAAACAAAGTTGCACACTAAAATCTGCAGAAAAAAAATGCATTTAAGTTTATTCCCTGTAGAGGATTTGTTCACTTTTCACTTAGAAAACCAACAAAATATGTAATTCTTTTTGGTTTTGATTGGGGGAGCTGAAACTTTTGCATTCGACAGGATATGACCACTGTCATAACCAAGTCTTCGTGTTTTGGAAAATGTATTTTTCCTCCATTAGAAAATGCCTGCTGCCCTTTACATAATTTGAACATATGACAGTGAACAAACCAACAGAAACTGTCCTTGTCACACATCTGGACAACTCCCTAACAGACTTCATTTCCCAGCATGCACTGGGTAATCATGGGACTGTCCTGCCACAAACGTAGTCTTAATAGATATTTAAGTTAAAACCTCTCTTTTGCCTTTTCTTATAAAGTTTCAACTTATGGAGATGCAATAGATATGACATTACTTATGACAGTGAATATGCAGTTTTATACAGAAATGCCACTGAACTAGCTAGTGATTTTAAAGGAAATATGACTATCAATGACTATGTAACTTAATCCTTTTTGCACAGCTATATAAATGTTTTGCTCTTACAAATGTTCATATTCCTCACTAATATACTGTATTTAATAGTTAATTATATTTCAGCAATTTTACAGACATTTATATCTACATATTCACAGATATTGACAACTCTTTCAGCTCCTCCCACATTTGCTCTTTATTATTCATTTTTATTTTCTATTCTATTTACTGTATTTTTATTTGATTTGTCTCTTAATACTTAAATATTTGTTAATAGTCTGTGTGCTTGTCTGGTCTGATCAGTATGTTACATGTACACAAGTGTGCACTGATCAAGACAAACTCCTTGCATGTCTAACTTGGCATAAAGTGATGCCAATTCTGATTCTAAACTGGCATCTGCATTTAGCTCTGGGAAAAAGCACACATGAAGCTTGCGCATTAGTTGGATATGAAAGGAAAAACAGAGAAGCAAGCGTTCCTCAGGTAACTGAGAATGTCAGTGTGGGACGTGATCAGACTGTGTCAGCAAGAACAGTCTGTCCACACCTACGTAGATATTATAGTAGGGCTGCAGTGTATAAACCCCTCATTACAAAGACAAATGAGCACTTGAGAGTTCAGTGATGTAAAATCCATAGACATTCATTTATAGAGATGTGGAAAAAATGGGATACGGTTACATCTACATTTACAGCATTTAGGAGAGTTACAAAGGGCGCTTTGTCTATCTAGAGAGATAGATGAGTCAATCGCCACAATATTCTCCACAAGTGGGCAGTTGCATGTGAGGATGTACGAGAGAATGATACAGGACTGAATGCTCGACCCCTACATTAAGGAGTCCAATGGCTCTGTTTGCTGTGGCATGTTTTGGGCCCACTTGTCCCCTGACAGGGACGAATCACTGCAATTAATAGAAAGTTATTACGACCGATCATCTTTATCCTACAATGAAGCGTTTCTATCTGTTTAAGGATGACAATGTCCCCACTCACAAGGCACAAGTGGTCACTGAATGGTTTCATAGTACTAAAATAATGTAAATCATATGTTATGACCATCACAATCACCAATCAACCCAGTTAAACACCTATGAGAGATTCTGGACCAAAGTGTTAGACAGTACTCTTCACCACCATCAGTTAAAACCTAACTGAGGGAATATCTTTTGGAATAACGATGTCCATCCTTACAGTACAGCTCCATAAAATATATGCCAAGGCACAGTGAAGATGTTCTGGTTGCTTGTGGTGGGTCAAAAGCTTACTAATGCCATGTTCATATTGAGGCATGTACATGCCTCATTGCTCAAATCAGATTTTTTTGCTCAAATCTGATGTCTCTGACACAATGGTTCACACTCATTTAGGTAAGTGATTCAATCGGTCATTAATGTGAACAAACCAGCATCCTGAAATGATTCGCAATGCACAAGTCCTACTCAGTAACGTCAAATGAATGAATCACATGCGTCATGTGCATCATCAGTACAAAGTAACGAGCAGAACGAGCTTCACTGTGAAGATAATGAACTCTGATCAGCTCTCAGCTGCTCATTATTAGAGCTCCGTTTGGCTCCGTTTGGATTTGAAAATATCAGATCTGAGTCACATTAGGGCAAAAATCGGATTTATGCCACTTCAACCTGGTAATGTGAACATAGCCTAAGACACTTCATACAGTTTTTTTTTCTTTAGACACTGGTCTGTAGTTTTTGATATATAGCTTTATATATTCATAAATAAGCTCTGCAGAAGTTAGTGCACATAGGTTTTTTTGGGGGTGCCTGCAACATACACACATTATTTTGATGCATGGCCAAAAAAGGTAATTTTATTAATAAATGTCATTTCGTAAATAAAACAAAGAATTCATTGCAGGAATTCAGTTGCCATGACTAAGTAACATGCCCTTTTTATGTGTAAAGTGACTGCATGATTATGTGAGCGATGTATGATGAACAGATTTACATATAAAACATCTTAATGATGCCAAAAATCCTTCTTTGAATTTCCAAACATATGTTTTGGAGACCTCTCTGGTGTAACTGCATGCAACATGTGGAAAAACATTTTAAATGTCAGTTGTGCTTTGGGCCCCTTCCCTGACTGGATGAACTCGATGACTGTGATCACATTGAAAGAGCACAAAGAACTCTGGTGGCTTAGTGAAAGAAGTGTCTTCCAAGGATGTAAGTGGATTTCTACTATTGACATCATATCTTAGACAGCATAATGCAGACTTTGCATTTAAGACCTAAACATTGAGCCTTACCTTTTATTTATTAGCCTCTGCATGTGACGTTAATATGTAAAGACATGTAACGTGATCTGAGAAATTCGCTGACTCAGTAATACTGTTTCTTTAAATTCTAAGGAAGATTTCAGGTCTTATTCACACATACTGCGTCTGCATAGCGTGAGCGACACGGAAAGTCATGCCTTTCATTTCAGCGCCTATGTTAACTGGTCAGCGTTTTCACACAGGCTGCATGTGAGAAGCCACAGAATGTCCCAGACACTGAACTGAAGTGGTGCAGTGTTTAAAGAATAAATCAGACGCTATTTTTTTTCCGCATGACGTATAATGAACATCAGTGAATATTAAACAGAAAACCGGATACAAACTGAAAAGCTATTTTTTATTTTTATTTAATTCATAACAAAATACCAGTTAAACATTCTGTGCAACAGATTTTCCAGTTGATCTACCAGGCTTGAAACTTTTGCCTAATCACAAGGCAGAAAGCTGTCGAGGATAAACAAATATACACTTTTATAAATAATGTTGTTGAACAGAGTGACTGAGTCCAGCGTGTTCCTGCTGTGGCACTCGCACTGCCGTGTCACTCATACCACACAGAGTTAGCATGTGTGAATAAGGCCTTGTGTAGTGCGGCTTTGAGTTGAGTTATAAGACAGTAAATGTAAGTGACTCAGATGAGCACAAAGCCATAAGAATTTAGTGAGAAATGCTCAGTGTTTTAGCTTCCTGCCCATATCTCTGCCTGCTTACTGCATTCACTCATGTATAAATCATCACTGCTCTCCCACTCTTTCACCTCCAGCTGATCTCTGCCCAGTGATCGCGGCGTGAGCGTGTGTGTTTGCGTGCACGAGAGCGTATGCGATGTGGGTGTGCGTATAGCCTACATCCGCTCTAATCCCTCGTATTTGAAATCTGCTTGTTACAGAGCCAGCCGGCAGTAGCAGGCCTGATGCGGAGCTGACCACACGCAGTCCACCCCCTCCCTGTCCATACACAGCGATGTTACAGCTAATCGAGGTCATCAGAGGTCCATCTGGTCCAGTGGTCAGTGCCCAGGGTCCAGCACTAATGCCTGCTACAGTCCATACCAACAGTCTGTGTAATAGCCTCATAGCCTGAGAAAAACTCCTCAATCTGCTCTTTTTCCCTATATTAGTACATACACAAAATATTTGAGATAAACCACTTTAGGCATTTACCCTTGGGTTATTCCACAGCAACTTACCTAGGGCCTGGCAGATCACATCACATGCAGACATATGCAAAAGTCAAACTACATGTTCTGTTGCTTGTGAAAATTTCCTGTACATAGAACATATTTAGTGCACAATTTCTATTTATTTGCTAAATTTAACATAGTGGAAAATATAATAATAATGATGTATCACTAAAGTAGCTTTCTATCATTTGAGAAACAATGATAAGGTTTGGCCTTTTCTATCTCTTAGCGATGTAGAGAAAGTTGTTCATGCATTAGAGTAAAAGCAGACTTGCTTACTGGAATGATTTTTTTTATGGGCTTCCTAAGAAAACAATACACCATCTACAACAAAATGCAGCAGTACATATCCTAACAAAAACAATTAAGAGAGATCATATCACTCTATCAGCTACCTAAAAACTATCACTAGGTTTTTAAGGCTCAATAACCTTAAAGCACTGCTTATATCACAGAATGTCTATCTGTTTGTTTCCATCACCTGATCTTAGATCTGCAGAGAGAGGCCTTCTGCAAATACCTTCTGTAAAAAATACAGAAAACATGGAGAGACTCTTGCGGTTCAATTCCACTTATTTATTAGACAGTCAAGCTCAGGGCACAATTTTAAGAAACATATCTCCTGTCTGTAAAACACACTGAGCGGCCACCAGCATGAAGTGTTATTTAAATAAAGATCAATGGCCCTAGCCCTAGTAATGGTCCAGTACAGCAGAGCACTGTTTGTAGCTGCCGTGGGAACACATGCTGTCCATTAGTGTGACATTCACTGCTGTGAGTGAGCGAGATGTACAAATATAGTACAAGAATGTGCAGACAAAATGTATTTGTGTCACCAATCAGCTTAGGAGTTCACAATATTATAATGAAAACTGGGCAAGTCATGTCATGCTAATGTTAGCTACCTGCAAGCCTGGTCATGCTTCAATAAAGAAACCGCACAGCGACTTATTTCTGTCTAATGTTTGGTGTAAATATGAACTGTATGAAATATTAACTGTAAAACGCCACAAAATCCAGAGTGAGTCTACACATTATATATATATAATGTAAGAATACATTACACAGTGTACAAACTGAGACACAGAGGTACACAAGGAGACGAAACGAAGAATGAGACACAAGTATGAGGAGTGTGACATAGAGAAAGGGAGGAGAAGAGAGAAAAACAGAGACAGAGTGAGAGAGGGAGAAAAAAAAAGGTGTGAAAATCCAGAGAGAATGAAGGGAGAGAATAAAGAGCATGAGTAATTTGTTCAACGGGTGAGAAAATCCACAGCAATGCCACGGCTGCAGCCTCAAAACCCAAACAGCACTAAACAATCTGTGTGCGTGAGCGTGTGCGTGACCACTGTAAGCTTTTACGTACGTGAGGAGGCATTATCATCACCTGGTGTGAAAATTGAAGTGCTTCAGACCAAATGAATGCCACAGAACCTCAGGTAATTAAAAAAGCCTTCAAAACACCAGAGACATTTCTGAAGGCCCACCGGCTAAGATGAGCACAGAATTCAGAAAGAAAAAAAATAAAAACACCACCACACAACCAGATGCAAAACTAAATGAAGCTCTAACACGTAATCCATGGACATACCAATAACTCTTTAAAATAAGACAAAAACACGCCACAGCAGTGCTCTACAAATGAAATCTGATGGTGCACTGCACACGAATGTCATGTGACACTTCACCCCATCCATTTTCAATGGAGAGTAGCAAAAAAAGTATGTTTAGTATGAGGATTGTGGGATAGTGAGCTGCCTGAAAAATAGAGTTGGCTGTGCAAAATCACACATGGCAGCCATGCAGCACCAGACCTACCAGGCAAAAGCAACTTTTCACTGTCCATGCATAACAATGATGTGCCTACATAATTTCACCTGACACACGGACAGTTAATAACAGCTATGCCTGGGTTCCCCATTCCATACCATCCAAAACAAATACAAAGACAAAAGTACAAGAAATACCACATGGGAGAAAGTCGTTGACACTGTGGTTCTGGTGAGTCTTGTCTGAATCCGAATTACAGCAGAGCGTCACATTTTTAAGGTTACAAGAGTAGCTTGCTCGAGAAAACTATTTATTTATTTATCTATTTTGAAATCTATGACTTGTTGACAGGTTCATTTGCATCTTGTGTTACAGAGAAACACAGCCCTCGAGTGGACACATACTGTGAGAACCAGTAAAACCACATAAAAAAAAAAATTTAAAAACACTGTCTTGGGCCTCAGCTCAAACACTACTTCCACCACCAAGTCAGAATTAAGCCCCCTTGTCATGAGTGTAGAACTAGCTATAGAACTAGCTGTAGAACTAGCTTCTCACTGTAAAGAAAATGAAATATGGCATAATTCAAGAGGAAGCACCAGGAGAGAATGCTGGACCAACTGAAATGGAGAGAGAAAAAAAAACAACCCAAGCTACACTAGAGCCGATGGATGACTGTATGGTGAATTGTGGACAGTTTCTTTTGCAACTGTCAATCATGTTGGACAACTTAAACGTCAGAAAACACACCATCCCCAGCTGTAACACAGACTAAAGTAATAACATTTGTGTTGTGATCTGCTTCTTTTCAAGTGTTGTCCACATCCTAAATCAGTCCTCTAGCTTCACAACATTTTGTAGTTTTTTCAAACTGGAAGTCAAACTGCCACCTTCCACACACGGAATGACTTTCCTTGCAAAATCAAGTCTTGAAAGATGTGGACGGTGTGGTTACATTAAAGGTTTTATACAGCATAAGAGCATAATGTTTAATAACATAACAGTGACAATAACAATAATAATAATAATAATCATAGGCCTCATTAACCATATCCTTAAGGAAAAGTCACAAAATAAGTCATTTTATTATTTGCATAAGAGCGACTGATAGGCTAAAAATGCATGATATTAAACCTACAACAAGAATTACTAAAAACTACCAAGTCAGACCAATAACTACTCAAAAAGCTTCTAAGCAGAAACTGTTTATTTTCCCTGGTTTAAGCAGCTTCTCAGAGGTGTTAGCACATAAACTGCAGTGCTAAAATGGGTTACTGGAGAAAGGTAACACAAATGTCAATTAAAAAGATCCTCTGTCTGTCAGTGTTAGGAGCAGCTTCTCTGTCAGTATTTAATATGAGTTTTGATGATGTGATGTGTGTTAAAATATGCATAGTTCTAATTACATACTGCAAGGTTTTGCTGAGAAAAAAAAACTAAATCTTTATTAAAAAAAAGATCACAAAGAAGCTTGTGCTTTGTTTTCATGTTTGACAGCTTCCCACTCATGGCGATCTCTGCCCAAAAACATGTCGGTGTTGTTTTGAATGCAGCCTTATTTATAGTGCAACATAATGCAAAGCAAAGTAAAGCAGGGCACATGGTAACAGTGACAGATCTCAAACAGTAAGCAGCCAAAAGCTCTCCTCCAAGCGTGGTGAAACTTTCTGCAGTGCTGTATGTGATGTAGCTTACGTTTTTTGAGTAACAGCACATCATCCGGCATCCTTCCAGACTGGTAGTAGATCCAAAAGATTGTTTTTCTACCAAAATCGCAATCTAAGTGCAATTTTCAAATCATAAGAGCTGCAATTTTGTTTTTAAATCATAGCCTACATCATCAAATATGCTGTCCTAAGTTTTAAGTTTAAGTTTTAAGAGGGAAACCAGATAACATAAAATTTGAGAACTCTCTACATAAGGTGGACCAAACCTCCATATTTCGTGACATCCCAACTACAACTTACTAGCAGTCTGGCACAAGCCTCAAGCTAGAAATGGTTGATGCTCTGGTCTTGTCAAAAAAAAAGGCCTGAACCTCAATTTCTAGAATATAATGGCAATTGAAAATGGCAGAGGCAATATTAGTCAGAAAAATCTAAATTAAATATTTTGCTCAAATCGTTCAGCACTACCTGGTAGCTATTCTGTGACAGAAGAGAGACTCACATGGGAATGTTTGGGAAAAACGAGATGGAAAAAAATATTAATGGATCATACAAAACATCCCAAAAGAGTGCAGTCTTTACATATCTATGAGGACAATTAGCACATACACGACCCTAAATGGGACACCAGTCCAGAGTGGAGCGCAGCTGCATCCTGCGAGCTGTGGAGAAAACCAGGTCATCCTCTGCTGGAGCTTATACACACTGCTTCTGGTGCAGTGGCCCTTTACAGTGACCTTAACTATGGTATAAAGGTTAAAGTCTAGGCTGGAGAAGCTGGTCCCATACCAACAGAACTGTTACACTACTGAATCACAAGAAAAAGCAAGCAGAAGAGCTTTCTGATCAATTCCAACTTTCTGCTAAGGCTGTCATTATTATGATTGTGTTAGTAATAAAATAATATACCAATTATTTTTCCAAGCAATTTTGAGTCATTTCTTTTGGTCCATTCATCATGAAATTTACAAATAATGTAAAGACCAACAGGCATTTTCAATTTATATTAAAAACTGAAAAACGTCAAAAATGGAGATACGAGGTTTTCTTCCGACAGCAGTGATATATTTAGTTATATTAGAATGTAAATATATTTGAACTATTTTATACAACAGGCCTGAGGAAAGGGGTATTAAATACATTGCAATCCATGTCGAAATACATTCCAAACACTAAAATGTATTTCATTGCCATTTTAATCAAATATATTTTAAAATGCATTTATTTTAAAACTGAACATGGAAATATTACACCATGAAATGTACCATACAAAAATAAATGTATTTATAAAATACATTTTAAATTGTATGAAAATAGCAAAAATACTGTCTAATGCACTTTACTGTTTACTCATTTGTATTCCAGTATCTGAACTTTAATTATTAGCCAGTAAACCTTTAACCCGTCAAAGGCAAGTTCTGTAGGTACACACTCGATACACTTGATACATGAAAATGCATTTAAGAATTGATATTTATTTAAAAGAGTGCTGTCTTGCTGCATATGTGAATGGTTATAGCAAAGTACAATGGCAAAAAAAAAAAACAGGTCAGTACCATTCATTCAGATCATGTATATTTAGTTATATCTGTAACCGTTGTAAAAATTACATGCAACTGAAAAAATTGTAACACAAATGAATAAGGGCGTTTAAAAATATATATTGAACAAAAACATTTTTTGGACCTTTTCACACATTTCCAAAATATATTTGGTGAATACATTTGGAATATATTGTTTCCATATAGGAGACCAGTAGGGGAGTTTACATTTTGCATTATCATCGTACAAACTGACAACTAATCACTGTTGATTCATCAACAAGGTAATTAATCAATAATACCAGCATTTTCCTTACCATAAAACAGGCTGGGCAGCCCACCCCACCAAACATACTGTACATGGCATCCAGCTTCGACGAGGGGATGTAACTGGCACACTGACGTTTGGATAAGCTTGTCGCAACACACGCATCCATACAGTGATGGTTGCATCGATAGTATCTTAAACCCTTCTTACATTAAAAAAACATCACTTACATTAAAAATGTTGAGGGTCAGTCTTTTAAAATAAAATATGACACAGCACAACATACAACAGTGTCATCTGTAATTTGATTACTTTTATGAGGGATAAAAACTTTTGCAAGGCACTGTATGTGTATATTATTCTTTGGGCCAGTCTGAATTGCAAAGCTTTTAGACCCACATTAATTCTTCTGATGTAAATAAACCCGTATTCATTCACAAATCACAGAACGCAGGGTACTCACATGGACAGATCATTCACTGCATTAATAAAAATAATTCTGCGCTAGTGTACAACTGTGGTGTGTCTACCACCCAGCCTTAAAGACAATCTTGGGAAAACACTGTAATTCATCATGGATGGGCCTTATAACACACTTCAGTCAAGGGGCAGCACTTAAGGTTTATATGTCCCCCTTCCAACTTGGCCGATACGATGATGCAATTGGATATCCAACTTGGCCAATAGGCCGATGTTATTGGATATTGCCGATGATAAACAAGTAACCCGTCTGTAAATCTGTAAAGAGGCTGACTGTTAGCTTCGCTGCTACGCACTCTAATGCTAATGTTAATTTACCAACCCCATGTCTCTTCACCTTCTATTTTACTTCACATAAAATTTTGCTTGAGTATATCAAACTGAAAATAAATAACAACATGTTTTAGAACTTCAGTGTGGCTCGCTGCAGTAAGACAACTAACTTCTAAAGTGTTACTGAAGAGCAGCTAGGTCTCACCTGGAACCTTTAGAAGCAGAGAAAGTTCATCTGATCCCTGCCTACGATTAAGAAAAAGGATCAAAACAAGGTAAGCATGCAGCATTTTCTACACAACTGAAGTATCCCAGTGGTTTAGGTAAATTAAACTGCAAATATAATACAATACGGTTTTCCAAAGGCATCTATAGTTGAACTTCAGCAGTACACAGTAGCCAGTAGCCTTATCTGACCCTGACCAACCCTTATATCCAGTCCAAGCTCTTTCCAGCAAATAAACAAACAGACAAACGCTTCCCACCCACTGGCCGTCACTTCAGTTGATGAGTGCTGACCTTAGCTGTCTGCCTGCAGGGCATTCTCTACACTATACACATACTGACAGAGCTGTCGCAATACATGCACACCAGTAACACCAACAACAAACACACCATTTTAACCTCTGTGTAATGGAACAGGCAGCCAAGCTTACTGTCTGTAAGAACTTCTGATTAGTCCTCAGAACATCACTGGTCATACAGAAGATGATAATGATATAACAATAACAATTTATTAACCCTTCAATGCCTACACTTATTATTGCTGTTTTGCTGTATGATTTAAGTTTAATTATATATTACTAATCTAAAAGGTTTTCCGCAAAACAAGATCACACACAACAATAACTTCATCACATTCAAAACATTTTATACAACAGTTCGTTCCGGGCCACATAATCTGATTGGTTGAGAAGCATTCTAACGTGCTGTTATGGTGAAATAACAGCACAGGTTTTTCAGAAACACTGCTAAGCAGCGACTGTGACTGCTGTAGGAGACGCTCAAGCCATTTGAACGTTTTTACTGCTTACTTTGCCACAAACAGAAAATGTATACTTTTAAGATCACATTTGACCGACAGCCGATTTAGTCAGACTCTGAAAATGAGATTACACTAAATTCCCAAACTGTCATCACCACTGAGCAGCTTTTCAGTCGGCAGCTGTGACAGAAAGACAGCTAAACAACCTGGAATCAGCCAGAAATGAACCGAATACCATTTGCCAATCAAAATGGGCTGTGTGATGCTTTACAGACCTGCTGGAACAAAACAACTCTAATACTGATCCAGCAAAAATGGACAAAACTGAGCTAAACTTGATATTGCAGCAGTTTTATGGCTCAGTCCAATTTGGTCAGACTCTGAAGATGAGAGTACACATTGGGCAAATGTTATTTGGTCCATTTCTGGCTGATTCCAGGTTGTTTAGGTTTTCTTCTGTCATAGCTGCTGAGTGAAAAGCTTGCTCAGCAGTAATGACAGTTTGGGAATTTAGTGTAAGGAGCTGGAGAACGAATTGCTGGCTATGCAGCGAGTGAGGGGAGCTTGTTACTCTGATGTTTAAAACCCACACTTCAAGAGTTTTACAGTTTTACTGACTGATATGATTTGCTTTCATACACAAATAGCACCTTATTTGTGTTGTATTATTCACACAATTTGATGTAACCGTTTGCAGGCATGACTCAAAACGCTGGCAGAGCAGGAGTGTGAAATAAAAATATTGAGAAACTTTCATTTTCTCATGTAAAAATCTACCGTAGGTTGATTAATTACACATCAATTCAATATGATATTAATACCATTATTATAAATTTATAATATTAATCAGTTTGTTTTAACAGCATTAATGTATTTTCCTAGTTTGAGCCATCTTTGAACCATCCACAGTCCCAGCCTTAAGCTCATCTGTTCACACGCTGTATGTAGCTGTATGTATGTATCTGACTTCCCACCCATAGTCCTCTCATTCAAGTACAGCTTTCACCTGGCATGTTCCACTGGCTCTCTTGATAAAATCAAAGTTATTTTGAGCTACTGCAATGCAGTGAATTCATCACCATAGCACAGCAAGACTGAAGTACTGTTTACAAGTAAAATGCCAGCAATACCAGCAAAGTGGCACAGTGCTTACAAGAGATCTATGGATAAACTAACAAGTAGCAAACATAAAAAAGCAACGGCAGAGTAGAAAATTCCAGTTCCACTGGAACCAAGACAATGTAGTGCTACAAGAGTGAGAAGTTACAATCACAAAAGAGTTGGAAGCACTTTATGTTTATATGATATATACTATATATTCATATATAGTTATTGGCTAGAACATCTACTGTTGCTATAACTGCACATTTTTGATAAAATCTGACAGTTTGTTGTTACTCTATGCAAAAGACTAATTATTATGTTCACATGATGAAAATAAGCTTAATGAACTACTCGAAGTAATAAATACATTATGATGATTTTCATTTTGTCCACTCCTTAAGCTTTTAAACAGAAAAATCTGTCTTCAGGGTCATATTTCTGAAAATGTTTTAGTCACTGGGGGAAATCTGATCTGCACAGGACAGGTTTATTTGCTCAGAAAAACACTAATATTGGGACAAACACACATAATATTGGTACAATAAGTAGTGATTTTGCATCAATGTTTTATTTAATCATTTCCAAATCTCTCTTCAATGCAGCCCAGCATTATTTGTGTTTATAAATCATCATCTAGTTGGAGAAATCTGTAAGAAAACTCCTCAAATGAGCTCACAAAATATTTTTTTACTGTACTTATGCTCATTGGTATAAATCATTCAAATGAAATGCAGTACATTCACAAGTAAGCACACACTTACCACCAAAAAAAATAGCTTTAAACAATGTGCTTGGCTGCCGAACACCTTTGCACAGTTTTCTACATAACTTTAAAAACAAACTAACTGTCCACTTGACCAATCAGGCAAATTGGGGAAAAAGTTACCATTATGTCAATATTGGCCCAACATTATCGGTCGATTCCTAGTCAACAACCTTTCTAAAAAGGCCCACCATCCTGCACAGTCAAATTCCAAGCTTAATCTAATCCACTAGATCCTGCTAATTAAGGTGACTGATTATTGGATGAACTGTATCACAGATGACGGACCACAGTCGGAACTGAACTGAGCAGATGTCCAGGATTTTGATCCAAGTGGCTCAACAGAACACAGTTGGAAAGTAATCAGGCTTGTTGGTGGTTACTACTGGTTTCTTCTTTTGACTTATGATGCTGTTTGTGAGCGTGTTGCCAGGGCCATGCCTCCTATCTGCAGCTCTCTGGGTCAGATGAGTGTCCCGTGCTCCAGGCATGTAGCTACGCTTTCACGCGCTCGCACACACACACACACACACACACACACATGCATGCGCAGCGCAGCTGCCGAGTGCCACGGCTGCCTCTACAGCCGGAGATCACTTAAACTCTTCTCTCTTTCACTCGCGCAATCACATTCGTCATCATCACTCCATCACACTGCCTCTTTCACAATCAGCTTCATATTCCATCTCCATCCGTCCATCAGAGATCGGTCCACGTGTGTCTGCCACTCTCTCGCTCTCTCTCTCGCTCCATCATCCTCTTTTTTTCTTCTCTCCTTGCTATAGCTCTGTTTTCTTCTTTAACTACCTTCTAGGTAGGGTTGTATGAATCATATTGGTATCAGCACATATTCAATGTCACTGATATGTCAAAATGATTGTTAATGATGTATTTATTGCACTTCAGAAAAGCAGAACATTTAGGGGACGTTGAGTTACAATGTTAAAATTCATCTAACTGCATCTTTTTTATATAACTGCATTAGTAGAGAACTGAAATAAATGTTATATTTGCATATAATGCCAATCCAGTCATCAATCGCCAAATTTGATAAAAATGTTTATCGCACTGGTAGTGGCATACATGTACAAAAACATAAATATGTTATGATAAAAATAACAATCTGTTTGACAGATAACCGAGAAAACATTAACTGACAAGTCTAAAACCAAATAAGGCAACAGATCAAAGCATCAGTAAGTAATGGATAGTCCTACTTCTGGTTCTGGCATCTGATTCACTGAGCCACAAAGTCACAGAGTGTGCTTACGTGCATGCTAACAACTCAAACATTGGATTTCAGCAGTTATCTGATTACTGGTCATGTAAACAGCATACTCTGAATTCTGAGATCAGACTAAGGCTGTTAGACTACTGGATTTTCTTTTATTCCAATGAAGAGAGCTGGATCTTTGCTCAGTAATCATGTTTTTGAGCACATGTATAGCCATAGTCTGATTTCTTTCATTGTCCTCAGTCTGCACATGTGCAAAAACAGAGCGCGGTCCTGAAAATAGGTAGCAGCGTTTAACACAGCAGCCACAAGATGGCACCAAAAGAATTTTGGAGAGAAGCTGAAATCAACTACATGCCTAAAGAAACAAGGAATTTTAATATTGATCCATCTTCTAGATTATGTATATTTATATTATCCAGTAAGGATGCACTAACACCAATACTGGTATCAGGTATCGGCCCAATACTGCGCTCGATTAATCGTACTGAGCCTCACAAAAATGCCCCAATATCAAATTTCTGTGGTGATGTAAGCCGCGTGTATACTGCCGCGCTAGAGAACAAATGCAGTGATAAAAGGTTCACCCAGGGCTCACCCAGAGAAGAGTAACTGACTCTGCGACAGTCTCATTGGTCACCAGTTCCACCAGGAATATATTGTGTGATTTTAGCCAGCTTTAAACGCACAATTACAAGCACTTCTACAATATGGCTGGAGACACGTAGGTCAGCTAAACAGACACAGTAAAATGTCTTTGGTACAACTCCATTTCCAAAAAAGTTGAGACACTGTACAAAACCTAAATAAAAACAAAACGCAATGATGTGCAAATCATTTAAACCGTATATTTAATTGAAAGCAGTACAAAGACAACATATCAAATGTTGAGACTGAAAGATTTTATTGTTTTTTTTTTTTTAATATGTGCCCAATTCGAATTTGCTGCCAACAACCCCTTTCAAAAAAGTTGGGACAGGGGCAGTAAAAGGTTGGTAAAATTGTGCAATACTAAAAAACGTCTTTCAGAAGTAAAGACGTAAAGTAACAACTTCTTCATTTTAAGTAGGTAATTTGTTATAGAATCAGACAGTATTAGTGAGTACTAATAAATATGTACTTGTACTCATACATGGTCTGAAATAAATGGTATTTATGTATCCCTATTTTCCAGTAAAGTGACACGATGCCTCAGCATAACGTTCGAGTTTTTACGTTACGTTTACATCACATCTTACTCTGTGGGTTTACTGGCTGGTTGCGAAGTAGAAATCCGGTTATTGCCCAACTCATGTAGGCGCAGAGTTTTCTCACTACCTGATCACCCAAGTGCATCTAAACACTGAACTAATTGCTGATAAAATCCGATTTTCTGCAGTTATCAGATTATGAAGTGCACTCGTTGTAAAATACATGATATACGTACATACAGGTACACACAACAGAAATCTGCATTAATGAATTCAGCGCTGAAATCTGAGACTGCTTTAGCCCCCTCAGCACCACCACTTCCCACGTCCTTTTTTAAACCATGCGTTTGTTCAGTGTTCTAGCAGTCCTGATGTCCACGACATTCTCAGAAAAGTGCACTGGGTGTACTTTATCACAATAAACACACCATCTCACCACCCCAATCCACAGTAGTTGGATTCTCACACCTTCTACAAAAACAGCCTGATGACTGCACCTCAAAAATTCAGCACTTCCAAGCCTTGTTTCCATTAGCCTACTTCCTCAGATTACCGCACCACATCCTTCATTTTTACAGCAGGGTGAAAGTGAGCAAGGCTGAGCTTAATTCAGAGCGATAAGAAAAACACACATTAAGCTTAACAACAACCTGGCTCTTCATTCCAGTTTTTACTGCAAGCTGGCCAGTTTATAAAACATACAGAGCTCAGTGGAGCCACACAATATGTACAAAATATTAACCTGAAATTTCAAATGCAATACAGTGCCTGTGATATGTATTCTAATAAATCACCTGTGATAGGTGATTCTAAAAAAATCATCTGACGTAGAAAAAGAATGGTCTATTTTTGTTTTTTTTATATTTGCATTTGTTAGATTGGGTCTTGATACTTTAATTTATCAAAACACTTAAGAAGCACACAATAAAAAAAAAGTGTCAGCTAATTTATTTGTTGATCCTTTCTACTGCACTGCACAGGTCAATAGTGCAATAACAATAATGAACTTAGCAGAAAAAAAAAGATTTCTAAAAGCTGGGATGCACAATATGGTATCATACTGTATCGGGAAAAAATGACTATTAACATGAATAATGTGACACCCCCAAAAACAGAATTTTGCCACCTCTAACAAGTCTAATTTTGGCTACTTCACCATGCACACAGGCCGGTCACAATTACTACACAATCAGAATCAGAATCAGAATCCTTTATTGATCCCAGAGGGAAATCGCAGATCATGATTATTTGAACTGACTGCAATGATTTCAGTTAACTGCAGTTACTCTCATTATCCACATCTGTCAGTTTTCACAATCACTCGTTTACATTACAGGTATTGTTTCATCAGACAGATTTAGGCAAATGCATGTAGATAAAATAAAGTAGAAAGTGCCTTTTCTGAGACGTCATGCGTCTGATGAAGAAAAAAAATGTTTTTAATCAGTTTTAACGTTTTAAACGTTTTCCACCCATCTTGGCACTAGGCCTTGTTTGACGCATTGGGACTGGTTAGGCAGATTAGGCATTGTCATTAGGAGTGAGGAATATCAGAAAAATCTGGAAGCAAATGTGACGCAGCCAGTCAAGAGTCCGAAGCTGAAAAGAAATTGGCTGCTACAACATGATTCCTCAAAAAGCCATCATGAACTACAAGAAATGCAAGCTTCACAGAACTAGAAGCATTCTGCAAGGAAGAGTGGACAAAAGGTCCTACACTAAGGGCTGGACTCTGCAAGCTGTGACATCTGCCAAATCGCTGTGTTACTAAGCACTCATTCATTAGGATGTCTAGGATGTCCAAACATTTGCACATGGCACTGATACTACTTTATTTATTTTCTTTTGTTTTACTGAATCAAATATGAAGTAACTGTGCATTTACATCAGCAGAAAAATTGATTAAGGGTGCCCAAAGTTTGAATGGTCAAATGCTCAAAGCAGACAATAAAACTGTGAGTAATGATTTTAGTACTGCAAAGTCAGAAAAGGCGAAAACAGTTACAATATTCAGTCCAGCACTACATACAGTGATTAATAGAGGAGGTGGAGAAAAACCATGGCTGGTATTTCTGATGGCTGTGTGTGACTAATCGCACCATCTACTCATTCCTACTGCCACAAACCAGCACCCCAAACAGCGTGGAGCACTGCAGGAAAGGCACTTTGTCTAACAAGTTTAACACTTTCTAGTGGAGAGGCCCACCACATCCAACCCACTCCAGTCACTCTCTTAATCACACCACGCTACCATCATATTCTCAACAACTTTTCCAAACCAGCTGCTCAGTAGAGCTCCAGGAGTCAAATGCTTGTCAAAATGCTTGTTCACCACAATGACCAGTGAAGGCTGTCAAATGCTTGGCAACACCTGGCAAAGCAGCTGCACGGCTCAGGTTACTTGGGGGGGTTGACATATTTATGCCCCTGTCCAGCAGGATGCTGTAAGAGAAACTGCGCTCAGAGGTGTAGCACAGTGTCTGTCTCACTGCTGTGACATTTGGCCTTGGCCTTGGCTGTAACTGTTACCATGCAAGCATGTGCCATTGACCGGTAGTCATTAAAAAAAATGAATCTGTGACTCGATTAAGTAAGGAGTATTATTCAGTTAACTGACCAGGCAACAGCCTTGAGCTGATAATTAAAGTGACTGAATATGACTGTGAGTGAAAATATGCAAATTGTGTTTCGTTAATACCGTTTCTCACATCACTTTTTTACTGATTCACAATTGTTTGTTTTAATAATTTACAATCATTCAAATCTATGGTTTGTTAAAACGTCTACAACAGAAAAGATCACACTTTAATTACAGGCTGTACAAACAGAACATCAACTAATCATCTACACATCGCTGTTGCTGGAAGAAAACCTTCAAACATCTCCAAAATGGTAACTTTACAGTAGAAGGACAAAACCTTCTTTACTTGTAATGTAAGTCAATGGAACCAGATGTTTTTCCCAGTCATTCTGGGTCGTTTATTTTGGTCCATTCACCATGAAATTCACAGACAGTGTAACGGCAACAGGCATTTTCAAATTACTTTTCAAAGTACCGAAAAACAACAAAAGTAGAGATACAAGGTTTTGTCCCGACAGCAGCGATATACTACATATTCTGAACACCAGTTGGAAAGATTAAAACATAGATTTGATAGTCTGTCAAAGAATGCATATAAATATGACAACGAAGAAGTGTCAACACACCAGTTTGGAAATATTTTGGGGAGAAATTTGGGTAAAAAAAAAAAAAAAAAAAACACGTACTCATACTTCGTCTACAAAAATGAAATCAGTGCATCCCTAACAATGACTAATCAACTTTGTTGGCTAATCCATGAAGCCCCTGTTTAAATTCACTAGACCTGTGTAATTCTCCTTAGAATGCTTTTAGAACACAAAAAAAACACCCATAAAATGAAAACGAACACGTTAGTGCAAATAATCCAAAAAACAGGAGAGAAAATAAAGTAATAAAAGAACTGACTCACCTCTTGCTGATAGTTTTTTGGTGTTGATGATTTTGGCAGCATACTCTTGGCCTGTGCACAGCTTCACGCATCGACGCACCACTGAAAATGCTCCCCTGGGGACAAACAAAATAAAACAAAAAAGATTTAACACATAAGCTCAAGTATTTCGGCAATTTCGTCAGTTAAGTATCTCCATACGCTAAAGGCTGCTATTGATATTCACTGATACTGTGACACTGCAATATCGACACGAACTTTATCAAATTAAAACCGTATGAAGAGCGCTTGCATGGTCACTTGCATGTTTGTTGAAGAAAAAACACTTGATTACTTTCACCCAGCACCTTGTTTGTTACAGTCATTCCTCCACCACAGTCTGTTCTTCCTGCACACTCAGCCCTCCTGAAGAGAATGAAGCTGATCTCATCAGGGGGCGCCATTCTGGCGTATGGTGTTAATAAAATATACAGGTCTGGGCATGGAATATATTAGTGGAAATATACTGCGCTACATTTATTTGTTTAATAGGCTCCAAAGGAACAGCTTAGCAGACTCAGCAAATTCTGCAGTGAGGAAGACAAATGTAGACACAGCACAAACGCACACACACCTGGCTCTCTTATAATATCTCAGCAAAGCAACGTGCACAATCTGGCAACCAGTTAAACAGGAAGCTCATCTGTTCGAATGAGGTATAATAAAATTCGTGGAGAAAATAAATTTCAGCCCATGGTTTTTAATCGAGTTCAACTGAGTAGCTGTGACAGCCCTACTTGAGTTAGTTTTAGGGGTCTGGATAGGGGACAGGAATTATGGGCGTGTACAGGTTCTTGAATACTTAGTTAATCGCTGAAGGTGCCAGTATTTAAACACTGGAGTACAATTCAATGCAAAACAATTAAATGAAACTGCTTTTATGTTTTAACTAGATTTCAAAATTTTCTGGGTTTTGCTCGGTTGAGTATTAAGCTCTGCTGTTCCAAAGCGCGCGTGCCTTAATATGAGCACGTTGCCAAATACGCGTTGTTAAAGATGTGATTGAGAAAGCTTTATTGGTAACAAGGCTAACTACTCTTGCTGATGTTAGCTAGGTCTAGAAACAGTGGAAATATATTCCTCTGACAAATCTGTTGGCACATCCTCTCCTGAAGGGAAAATACCTCTAGTAAGATGACAAGTCCTCATCAGCAACAGTGCTGTACCAGTTAGTTGTAGTTTTAGTTAACACCTGGAGAGGCAGCCTCCGTTACTCACCCAAGACAAAAGCCTACCGATTTCCTCAGCTTTTTTGGAATAAAACACTGTCAAATAGATGTTCGTTTCCACCGAAGTACCTTTTTTGGCCACTTTTCATGTTTTCCCCTCCCCTGGGTAGACGAGACATCCACTTAAACAGTTACACTTTTAATAATAATAATAATAATAATAATAAATTACATTTATATAGCGCCTTTCACAAACCAAAGGTCGCTTCACATAGCAATTAAAATTTAAATAAGATTATTCTACAAGGGTTCTTTAGTCCAGTTCTATATACAACCATGAACACTTAAATAACCCTCTGCATGATTTAAAGGTTCTTTGTATCATGAAATGGGTCTTCGGATAAATGGAGAATGTGCTGTAGATGGTTCTATATAGAACCTTTCTAAAAAAAGGGTCAATCCCTAGTAGGAATCTCTAGCCACTTCAAGATTCAATCAACTTTCAGAATATTACGATGCAATTATAAAATGATTTTCCATTAATCTCACTTTCTGATTTTTATAGCCTACATGGTAATTATTTTTCCTCCTTTTGACATTGACAAGAAGCTTTATGTTAGGTGAGTCTGAATATAACCTACACTTGTTAGATTGATAGGCCTGTTAAGAAACCTAATGGGGTCCAACTGAAATGAAAATCTAGCCCATGAAAATTTAGTGGAATAGAAATTTTCATCAGTGATAATATTGGCCAAAATAATTGTATTCATATATTTAATTTTAATGTTATACTCTGATGCTTTTACCTATAAACTGCTTTACTGACGCACCATTGCCAGTGATCTCAGTGATCATACTTCTTAAACTCAAGTAAACAAGAAAAACCCTTAAATCCTATAATGTAGCTCTGGAAGCAAAGCTACCCAGAATGCTTTTTTGTTAGTTTACTGTGTAAAATTATTCTTATTTTTCATCAGTTCTCTTAATAAAATGTCTTGCATAAAGCTGTCCAGGGGCACCACTGTCTAAGGTTTCACTTCAACATGGGGATCGTAAGGCTGACGCTGGAAATACCATGGGTTGCTAATCTCGGCTGATGTTATGGGCCAACCGATGCATGAGTCGGGCAATAATTGATCACGGTTTCCACAAAAGACAGCAAACGAGAGACCTTCAGGAGCGAACGATAGGCCTATTGGGAAAGTTTTAATTCCGTACACTGTTTGAAACACTCATTTTTACACCCTTAATAAGCTTGGCAAGTTTACTTGGACTGTATGGAAATCTGAAATAGAGCTGATACTTCAACAATCCAAACTTCTGATAATGCAAAAGCACAGAGGGCTGGAACTCAGAGGAGCAAATCAATTAAATAAAAATAAAAATAAAAACATTAGGGAAATGTCTTGGTCTTCCCAGAGGCCTTTAAATTTCAGAGGAGGTCTCTAGAAGGTCTTTAGCTGGTCATAATCACCGTGCAAACTAAGTGCTCTTCATTAAGCCCCATCAAGTGCTCTTAGGGGACATTAAAGTGATCTATGACATCTGCGAAGCGTGACTGTGACGTGGTTTTGTATGTGTGTGTGTGATTGGAGGCTCTAATTCCTCTTCTCTCCCACTTCTGCCCGCATTAGCAGGATAGTTGAAGCTGTTGCATAAAGAAGTGCCCTTCACCATCATGAAGAAACAGGGCAAACATTACTGCACATATGGCAATGTATTCAACTCCTTTAGGAATGGGAATATATTTAACACATGTAGGAGTGCACAGTCTCACAGACACACATCCTGTTGCGGTTGAATTGATCTTATAAGACTAATTTGTTTTATGCATTCACAGCACTGCAAAAATCAGAAACTACCCTTTCATTTATTTCATTTCCAGTCAAAACTACAATTAGGCTATTTACTTTTCAGCATCAGGAAAAACAGGAAACATGTTTAATGCTACATCTTTACTACAGCTTCCATTCCTTAGAAGACTCGCTTTCAGTGAAATCTGCAGGGGTATTTTTCTACACCTGCAAAGTTCAGTCTTAGAAATTGGTCGTATTTCTTGATTCTCACGACTCATCAGTCTATCTGTCCAAGAAACCTTACTTCAGATCTCAGATGTCCGGTTTTGGTGGTCTAGAGCATATTTTCTTCCTTTTTGTCCAATTCCTTTTCTCAATAACAGCTTCTTGACAGCTACACATCCTTTCAGAGCCATGGCGTTGAGCTGTCTCCTCAAAGATGAAAGCTTTAAGTGCTGTTTATCTGAAGGGGACAGGTTTGATGGTCTACAAGGTCTTGCATGGCTCTTAGGAGACCCATTTTCTCTCTATCTTTGAATCCTTTCTCGCAAGTCAATCTTATACCGAAACTCCTCTGGAATATCTTCTGGAATAATTAGTAACTTGTACTTAACGTCTGTTTTGAATGGAATTTAAATAAACTGACTTTAAAACTGTATGACAAAGGAAACATTTCCAAATCTGGAGCATTTTTGGCCTTTAATGGGTAGGTTAGCTTGGTTTTCTCTGGTTTTCCTACGAAATGTTGGACTCATTTGTACTGAAAAAACTATGAAAACAAACACACGTATACACGTATCTACACCTACAGTCGCATAAAGAAGTTTGAACACATCTGGAAATTTTTTTATTTATTTATTTATTTTTTTTTTTAGATTTTGTGAATTCTTTTCACATGTTCTACAGAGAACAAACTTAAATATGAAATTTTTTGTACACTTTAATCAACAAATGACTAAGTATCTGATGAGTTTAACATAAAAAAATATTTTAAATGTGCCATAACGTTTACACAGGCCACATTTTATGCCTGACTGCTGTTTCTGACATGTTAAATGCATGCAAATAAACAGTAATTGCGCTTTAAAATGTGCAGAATTCTTCACTTAGAAAATCAACAAAACGTATCACTTGACCACCCAGACTTTTGCAGGCGATCGCATTTATGCATTTCATGCCGACATTTAGTGACCTCTGCCTCCCTTGCATATATAACCTGGCTTAACACCGCTCTTCTAGGTGATCTCACACTCAGCAAGGTCTCACTCGCTGTAATACACGAGCCAGAGTCCAGATACGCTCACACTTCATGTTCAACATTTCCACATCTCACCCGCACTTCAACAGAAAGTCTATCAGTAAGCCTTACAGAGAGCAGCCTTCAGCGCTGTGCGCCCTTCCACTCCCTCTGATGTGGGATTAGCCTGGCTGTGTTGGAGCTCTTTTGGAAACATACAGAGTCATCAGGCGAAATCCCTTCACTTCATTCCTTCACCCTCAGTTTCACACCATCAACTCAGCGCCGTCATTCACACCTGACTCTGCACAATCCTGTCTCTAAGGTGTGCACACAATTTCAGGTTCGATACATATTGTGATTTAACAGAACTGTAATTGTTTATTATACAAGGTTGGGCTTAGTTTTACTTCAAAATATCATGCGTAGCATTCAGGGTCGGGTGGTATGACTGTAATAAAGCAAACTGCAGTATTTAAAAACGCTGCCAGTATTTCTCAAAATGATGACGTTTCAAATTTACACTTCACGTCTGAACTGCCAAATAATTATATTCCACTCTCTTATATTTCAGACGGCTTACTGATTAGTGGTATGGAAGCTTGCCAATAGGCAGAGCTGGCAGACAGAGGAGAAAAATCAGAGCCTCAAAAAACCTCAGAAAAACTAAAGGCCACTGCTCGCCGGATGTGATAGGTCACGTAGCAGCACGTATCAGAGCACTTAACCAAGTTCATTTTTACATTATACTTGCATAAATTGAATTAAATAAAACTTTCACCATCATTGATCGCACTCGCTCACCGCTTTCAAGCTGGAATATATGAGGTGAAAAAATCTCGGTTGTAACTGAGGTAACAGACCATTAGCAGTTCTCTGTTGATCTAAAAGACTGACTGCCTGTCTCTGTGCAAACTTTAAGCCACATGTGATCTTCCGAAGCTTTCTGTTGTCTAGATATGGGTGGCAGAATGCCAAGTGGTGCACTGAGAAACGAACAGTTATTGGAGTCGACAAGTGTCTGTGTCTGTCGATGTGTGTGTCCCACTTATAAAAATGGTCTGGTAGACAATGTGGGTCACATTGTGTACACACAGAATCAAGTGTGTACCGCAATGTGTGGCACTGTTTGGGTCTGTAGCCTGCAATGAATCCAATGTTGGCTAATCAAGCTACAGATCCAAATTTTAAGGAATCGATTTAACTTCACTTTTCTGTCCCTTCCGTACCGGTGGACATTTACTGAATGTCGCTTTGAACATTGTGCACTGTCATACAATGTTAATATACTGTTAATAGACTGTCTTGAAAGTAAATTTTTCAATGAGGTTTTGAAATTGTTACATCATTAACAGACATAACATTCTGCAAATGTGAATGTACAGTTACTTTGTATTTGATTAACATAAAAAAATGTTCCAATGTCATTTAAATAAATTAACTGCGTTCTTGCACAGCACATCTAAATCTATTCATAGAGTTCACCTCAGGGGGTCTGCGACTGCCATTCCAAAAGCTTCAGCTTGACATTTTTGAAGTACTTCATGGACTTTGAGGTACGTTTGGATCATTATCCTCTTGTAGAAGCCAGCCTCTTGTCAGCTTCAGTTTCTTGACTGACTGCATCATATTTGCTTGCAAAATATATGCAATATTTAGTGGAATCCATTTTTTCATCTACCCATGCTGTTTTCTGTAACTGGCTGTGACGTGACCCACCCTGGCCTAACAGATCCACACCTATGCTTAACACCTGACAGTGTTCTTTTCATCAAATACTGCTTATTTTTCTCCAAATACACCTTTGGCAAAGAATTGTGAAATAGCCTCTGCTATGCCTTGAGACTAACTTTTGTGATGAGGTCGCATGTAAGGTTTCCTTCTGATGGTTCTTTCATGCAGATCATGTTTGTGCAAGGAATGCTGCACAAGAGAACATTCACCATCACTGCTGTGTCACACTGTGGTTTGTTTTGGTTTTCTGGTTTTCTTTAGATACTCGAAAAAGCAAGCTGGAAACACTTTTTATATCTTTTTATAACCTTCCCACACTTTATAGTATATATTTTAATTAAGTAAGTTCTAAAAATGTTATATTTTAAAGCAATTTGTTGTAGAAGTCATTTAATCCTTCTTACTTTAAAAATCAATAATAATAATAATAATAATAATAATAATAATAATAATAATAATAATAATAATATGTAGTTTGGCCCAGGTGGCCTAAACATTTGCATACAACTGCAGGTAGACTGATAGATCAACACTGATTGAATGCTCTATACAATAGATCAACACTGAATGCTCTATAGATTTTTAGGAACTCTTTATTTTTGCTCTATCGAATGTTTGGAATTAAACACACCACATCACATCAGACAAAATTATGAATTTTGTTGTTACGTCCCTTACAGACAGACAGACAGAGAGAGAAAGTGATTGACAGATACTTTATCAATCTTAAACAAAACTGAATTTTGTGAATATACTCACTGAATATCACAAATTCAAACTGCAGCACTAAGATGAAGATGCCATTTCCTTCATGGTGAAAGCTGACAGTGTAGATCTATGTGGATTAGCTATTTTGAGTATGAAGCGCAGATGTGCCCACACACACACAAATACACACAGTCAGATATACAGCCATACACACACACACACACACACACACACACACACACACAGTCTTACCTATGACCTATCTCACTCTCCAACTCTACCTTAACCCCCCTAGACACCTCTAGAGGAAGATGACGATACATTTCTATTCAGTCACTAACTGTGCAAAACCACAAAATAAACACCTTCACCCATTATTTTCATGAAATACACAGTTTCACCCATTCCTTTGAGTCAATATACATATTCACCTTATACAGTAAGTCAAGGTGACATAACTGATGGTTTAATGATATTCATTACTACTACTAGGGCTGAGAGATTCATCGCTTTTATGTCAAATTGTATTATAGCCCACATTCAGCTCATGAACTGTCCATAGATTCATTTGGTCAATCAGAAGCAAACAAACGCCCATGTGCTGAGTATGTGCCCTCACAACTGCTAACCGGCAATCTGGCACACAGCATTCAGTGTTTAACCCTTAAGCCAAAAAAGGGACTAAGCTGGTCTCCTTGTCCAAAATAACAGGCCTTAAAATATAGAAAATAATACTGGCAAGGAAAATCACGACTAGTTCACTCAAATATCCTCCCTAACTAGCACTACATACTAAATTTACTGCCCTGTAGAACCCCAAAATCCTCACAGACACAACTTACGACCTATTCTACTGATGCAACATACAACTTCACCTGCGTTCTCTGGGTGACTGAGCTCCACGCAGTACCTTTGGGATGAGGAGTGATCCAGAACTGACCTGACCTTGCTAGTGCAGCTATGGCTGAATGCGATCAAATACTCACACCAATGTTCCCACATCTAGTGCTGATACCTCTTCTTTTTTATACCATCACAACAGCATCTACTGTGCACTGTATAAATACACAGTCAGGTCCGTAAGTATTTGGACAGCGACATAATTTTTGCAATTTTGCCTCTTTACAGCCACCACAATGGATCTGAGATAAACGAAACAGACTTTGAGCTTTAATTTGATGGTCTAACAAAAACACTGCATTAGCTGTTTAGGGATCGCAGCCACTTTTTACACAGTCCCTCCATTTTCACACTCTAAAGTAATCGGACAGTTGACTGATGAGCAGTGTCATGGCCAGGTGTGGCCTGTTTCCTCACTATTTCATAACAAATTAACAGATAAAAAGTCTTGAGTTGATTCCAAATGTTGAACAGGCATTTGGTAGCTGTTCAGGGGAACTCGGTATGTGGTCCAAAGAGGTGTTGGATGCAAGTGAAAAAAAACCAAAAAACAAAAACAACCCCTTCAGAGAGACAGCAGAAAGTTTAGGAGAGGTCAGATCAACAATTTGCCACATTTCTAACCCAACTATTATCTTTAGGTTCAACATGACCCCATTCCACGCTTAAGCTCTCTAAATAAATGCCTGACATCATTCAGATCGGACACATAAACTTTGGTAACAACTATAATTATCATTATTTTCTGAAGATTTAAATGGCTTGTGGTCAAATTGACCCCAAGGATAAAGACGTCAGTGAATCTGAAGTTACTAAGACGACTAAGAGGCAAAATTACAAAAAAAACTGTGTCATTGTCCGAATACGTGGGCCTGGATGTCTACACGTTTAAATATTATGAAATCCTGTAAAAGGGCATGTCCTGCACCACAACCACAACACAGCCGGAGAGCAACAGAAGGCTGAGCACATTTGAGCAAAGGGGGGTCTGCAAAGGGGCGTAGCACCAAACCAACTCTGCCTGAACTAACGTTACCCAGAACAGAGCAGCCGTCCAGCAATGACCACCTCCACTTCTGCAGCCTGACCACCGATGAACCCTTTCTACACAGTTTTAAAGCATAACAACCTCGTTTTCTGCGCACTGGCTCAGAGCAAATCAGCTGTTCTGCCCACGTCCCAGCGTTTTGAGCGTTTCGTAGCGTCTCTGACAGCCAACACTAACGCTAACCTGGGCACCTCTCTCACACACACACACACACACACCGCGAAAACAAACTCAGCCTTAAACCCGCTACTCACTTGCCGAGCTCCTCGTAGAGCTGATATTCGTCCGTAAATCGCGTACAAGTTGTTGTGGCCATGTCTGTCCGTCTCTGCTCTCTTCGTCACGGCGTCTTCTTTCGCTTTTTTGGCTTATTTTTTATTTCTCTCACCTTCTCCGCTATCACCCTCTGCCCTTAGCGAGCTAGGAAGCTACACCTGACGCTCAGTTCGGGTAAAAAGGCGCGTCGTGCCCCCCTTTTCACTCGTTTGTCGCCGTAAAAAATGAAAATAAATCGGTAACCACGGTCGGTCGCGGTGCCTCTCTCTCTCCGCTCGTACTGCCGTTCTTCTCCAGACCTGGCTGCTCCCCGCGCCGCCGCGCTACTGCCACCTGGCGGCCGCGTGTGGAACTGCGGGCGTGGGCAGCGCTGAGGCTCACTGTAACGCCAAATAGGGACAAAAAAACAGCGCGGAGGGCCGCAGGACTCCAAGGGTGGGCGATACTTTAACACGCTTTCACAAAACACGATACCCGATATATTTTTTTCCACGAGGTTTCACGAACAAGCTGGAAGGGACAAAACACACCAGCAAAAACAGCTGAACCCCTTACAATCCCAGGCTGGGTACACACCAAGGCTTATTATTCAGTAACTACAGGGACTTGAAACTGGCTGAGCTATTCTTATGTAATAAAACTGGGCCCACCGTTGGGCCCTGGCCATGTAAGGGGACAGATGTTACGCAACAGTTCCCCGTGAGCAAGCAAGCTTTCATTAATTATTTCAACTGAACCTTAATCATTTAATCTTAAAACGGGCTTCACATGTGATTGCTGGACACCGTAAATATTTGTTGCGTTCTATGGCACTTTCTTTTGGGTTTGCTGGTTCATTAATAAGCAAATCATTTGTATATTTTTTTATTTAAATAAAGGTTTGCCGTCGTTTTCATGCATGTCAACTGCTTAAAAAGAGACAGGGAGAAAATTGAAGCAAACGGTAAAAATAAAAATAATGGGCTGACCTCTAATCAGCTGATCGTTACTATATTTGGCAGTGTCGGCAGTTATTATACTCGGGTTGGTGATGTTTACAGGTTCTCGATTATCCATCCAGTTACCATCATCCTAGGAGTACTGATGATACATTACACTTAGAAAAGTGTATCATTCTGTAATTTATCACAGTAACATTAAACATCCTCTCATAATCCCACTCATACTGGAATGAGGCCACCATGGGATGCTAAATTAAATAAAAAAAAATTTGGTGGAGCACTAAATAAACGCTTGCTATAAAGCAGCAGTTTCTGCTATAACTGCCCGAGCAGTGGGATACCATGATCATAATTCACTGTCAAGCTTAAACGATAACCTCTCAAGCAGGTGGACCTTTTCCCTAGAGACCCCTCAATCACTAGATTGAGATATTAATTAAATGCAATATAACACAAAAATGTAAACATTTGAAGAGTGCTGCTATAAGGTAGAAACATCATACACTTAAAATGCACAAACTACAAATCTAGCACTTTTAACCCCTCAGTCTTTTAAATTCATGATTAAACTTAAAACTTATCATCCGATATACCAGGAATTATTCTTTTGATTTTAAGGGTTTGAATTGGTGTAAAATGTTGCTTTTGTTCAACTAATTTCTTTAGGTTGAACTGACAAATATTTTTTATAGTGTACTACAAATTACTTAGCAACAGCTACTAACTACACTATATTACCAAAAGTTTTCACTCACGCATCCAAATCATTGAATTCAGGTGTTCCAATCACTTCCTTGGGCACAGTGTATAAAACCAAGCCCCTAGGCCTGCAGACTGCTTCTACAAACATTTGTGAAAGAATGGGTCGCTCTCAGGAGCTCCGTAAATTCCAGCATGGTACTGTGATATGACACTACCGGTGCAACAAGTCCAGTTGTGAAAAACCTAAACGTTGTGGAAAGCCTTCTCAGAAGAGTTGAAGCTGTTATAGCTGCAAAGGGTGGGCCGACATCATATTAAACACTATTGATTAAGAATGGGATGTCACTCAAGTTCATATGCGTGTGAAGGCAGACGAGCGAATACTTTACAGTGTATATTGCTACAATAAATTCCTCAATAACAACTATGAATTACTCAGTAACCTCTAAGAACTCTTCAGTACCTACTCAGTAACCACTACAACTTAACTCCAAAGTAACTCCTATGATTTACTAAGTATTTGTTATAAATTACTCTGTAATGACTAGGAAATATTTGGTAATCAAGTACTAAGAATTACCCAGTAACGACAGAATTACTCAGTATCTATTATGAATAATTTGGTAACTGCTAATAACTAGCCAGAAACTATTACTTAGTATATCAATCTTAGTATCCTATAAATTACTCAGTATCTAGTATAAATCACTCAGTACTGACTATGATTACATTTGTTATATTACTATAACAAATATGGACTATGTTAACCAATATAAGTACGCAGTAACTACTATGAATTACTAGTATCTACTGTGACTAAGTAATGACTAAGAACTACTATAGACTATTCTATAACTATTATAAATGACTTAGTAATCACTATATAACTTAGTATCTCCAATGAATTAATTAATACCTAATATACTCAGTAACAACTATGAACTATTCACTATTATAAATTACTCATTTACTGTAACATACTCAGCATCTACTACAAATTATTCAGTAACTACTGTAACATACTCAGCATCTACTCTATATTATGCACCAACTACTGTAACATAACATCTACTCTACTCAGTAACTACTGTAACATACTCCACATATAAATTACTCAGTAATTACTGTAACATACTCAGCATCTACTACAAATTATTCAGTAACTACTGTAACATACTCAGCATCTACTCTATATTACTCACCAACTACTGTAACATAACATCTACTCTACTCAGTAACTACTGTAACATACTCCACATATAAATTACTCAGTAATTACTGTAACATACTCTGCATCTACTATAAATTACTCGGTAACAACTATGCATTACTTAGTAACAACAATGAAGTATTCAGTAGTTACTACAAACTATTTTGTAACTACTTTAAATTACTCAGCACCTACCGTAAATGATCCATTAATTACTGTACATTTCTCAGTAACTACTATGAATTGCTTACTATTTGCTATGAATTTCTCAGTAATTACTATGAATTATTTGGCAGCTATTATGAAATTTTCTATAAGTACTATGAAAGTATTCTGTCAGTGATGCAGTTATGAGACTGAGGAATTGATGTGTGGGGCCACATACTAGTTACCAAATAAAGCATAGCAGTTACTGTACAGTAAGTCACTCAGCAGAGCTGTAATATCTCCTGTAAGTTATTAAGCTCTACTGCAGATTTCATCAGCCAGGCAGCAATTAACATGGCCTTCATCAGAGCTCCTTCAGACTGAAATATTCAAGTGGCTGTAAGGTATGAACAGAAAGCAATTTCCTTCTAAAATACACATAATTTAAGGGCAATTACAAATGTGTCAAACTGCCTGAATATGAGGACACATAATTAGGTAAAAGTATAATAACGTCAAAGAAATACAAAAAATTACTTTAGCACTAAATAGCTTATAGAACTGCAGTGGACATAGTACATCCACTATCTAGCAGCATAGGAACTGAAGTTTGTCAGGCTGTTTTTTGCTTTTTGGATCAGTTTGGTCTAAAATTCAATGATACAACTCAAAAGTCAGATATATGACTAATCATAAACAGTACAGATCCTACCACAAACATCATGACACCATTTAAAAAAACTTAGGAAAGTACAAAGTACAAATCTACCAACATTTACATGTAACCCAATAAATATAACTAGGTATTACTCTGCAGACAACTTGATGAATTTGTTATGAAGTAAGTCACTCTTTTTACAGTTTGGTAAGGTCAGTTACATCTCAGCCTTAAAAACATTGTTTTTCTTGAAGTCTATAGACAAACTCTATTGGAATAAAGAAGTCTCACTGTAAACGCTCTTCCTTCTGTAGTCGTCAGGTCTTTAATTGGAGTCTAGACGATGAATGAGGACATCCACTTGATAAAATTTCACATTCAAAACAAAGTAAACAGCATTAGCCCTAGTTATTCTAATTAGGTTGGGTATGAGTCATGGGGACTGTTTCAGAGACACGAATCAGACAGGGCTGTAGAACTGGCACATTTTCACATTTAGGTTCCTCAAATGTTTTTTTTTTCATATATATATATATATATATATATATATATATATATATATATGTATTGAATATATAATGAATATATATATATATATATATATATATATATATATATATATATATATATATATATATATATATATTCATTATATATTCAATATATATATATATATATATGTATTGAATATATAATGAATATATATATATATATATATATATATATATATATATATATATATATATATATATATTACTATCCTTCGAAAACAATCAGTAAGCACTTGGTTTCATTAAAAAATAGACAGAAACCACGTGCACTGACTCTCCTGCAAAATTCTGTCACACTTCTGTTTATTTTAACACTTCCACACTCCAGAGACCTGCAGTCAAATACAAAAATAAATAATAAATAAACACTCAAACTTTACTGATACACCGATTACGCAAACATTGATGCAATGAGCAAGAAACTCAATAAATATCTTATTGCTTAAAATTTTAACATGCAAGTTGTAATTTACCACTCCCAGTAATGCACCGAGTGCAAAATTCATGATTGAAATGTTAAATTTATCTCTTCTCCAGAAACATATGCAGGCTGCTAAAAACAAGGAACTGTAGAGACCAACTTTCATACATTTTACACACTCCTCAGTCCAATCCCAGCAGTCTTTTCCTTCTCTTAAATCCTTGATTACCATCATGTTGCTTCCTCCTATTCTATCCTTACCCTGAACAGGTTCTTATTGAAGGGGATAAATAAAGAACAATAATGCAATTAGGATCTCGGCCCTGACTGAAGACAGTGTTGAGCCAGATGTAAGCAGAGAAATACGTCAGCATCCTGCAACACGGCGCAGAGAGTTGACATGAAGATGGAACAGAAAGTCGGCATATGAAGCCCCGCCATTAGGACTCTTATCCTCCACTAGGAGGCGCTGTAGATACTCCTCACAACTGTCACCTTCCTTCACGACCTTCAGCTGTACACACAAAGAAAACGGGGGTAACAACAATGATCCAGAAAATAATTAATGAACAGAACTAAAACTTTTATAAACTTTAAATGACAGCTCTAATGCGGTCTCTAAAACATTACTCAACATAATTAAAAATTAAGGCACGCCTCTTGAACAATTAATGATATTTTAACAGATCTACTTCAATAAATTAGGAAACAGTAAATATGTAGCGTACTACTTGTCTACAGCATGTAAATAATAAATAAATAAAACAAATAATAGAAAACCATATAATTAAACAAACATGCTGCCACAGTACCTTCCACAGTGCCACAACTTAATAAAAAGAATTTTGGCCTGTATAAAAATACAGTATATTATGTAGAAACAGATGGAGAGAAGCATGGATAGACATACCTTAAGGGTAATGTCTGCATAAGACTGTAGAGTGCTGATGAGATTTCGAAGAGTGACAGAGAGAGGGTTATCCAGCACAGGAGGATTTATCTGTAGAAAACACATGCACACCCATTTATGGACACACACACACAAACACACACACACTTTGTTTGTTTTTATACACACATTATACATACATCAAGTGCTATGCAAAAATCAGAAAGCACCCTTCATTTATTTAAATTAGTCAAAATAGCCAAAATCATTAATTTTTCACTGTCAGTTAACAAATTTGGACTCCATAAAACGTGAAACTCCCATCTCTCATATCCAAGTTTGTGTTCTTTATTTTTGTCCATTTGCTTTGCTTTTCATAATGAGGTTTCTTGGCAGCTACACATCTTTTTAGACTCATAGCACTGAGTTGTCATCTCATAGTGGAAGGATAGACAGAAACAACTGTGGATTCAGATCTGAAGCAAGAGAGCTTAATTTTCTTCTCTCTCTCTCTCTCTCTCTCTCTCTCTCTCTCTCTCTCTCTCAAAGAATACTATACAAACACACATATATACACTAGAAATTCTTGTAAAAATCAGAAACACTTTGATTTGAAAATGATTCAAAAACACACATATATACACACACAGGAAGAAATAGTCACTGAAATACAAAAACAAAAGTGTAAATGAGTCACAGGAAAGCAAACAGACCGGAGTCTCACCTCTCCAGACATGAGTGATGAGAAGCAGGAGGTGCTGAAGAGCTGTGTTAAGGCCTCAGGAGGAACACTGCTGCCTACCCACAGCAGCAGAGTGAGGGGACAGTAGAGCAGGTAGAGAGACTCAGACTGCAGACTGGAGGCAGAACAGCGCACTGCCAGCTCCATGCTGGACACACTGCATCCCTCAGAGTTCACAGGCTAGGGAAGAAACAGAGAAAGTTTCATTATATTTCAATCAT
>NC_051230.1:9366153-9501153 GCF_015220715.1 Pygocentrus nattereri | reverse complement strand
CATACACGGATCCTGAAAGCTTAAATGATGTAGTTTTGTTGGTAAATATGCTTTCAGCATGATATTCATGCCTATAACTATTGTAGTTGCTCAAACTTTAGGAAACTGACTGGAATATGTAATCAGCTACGTAATATCTCCACCCACTTTCTTCACATTCCTGAATCAAATGCAAATGCATGAGTGTGCATTTAGCATTTTTTCAATGCACACTATGCACAAACTGTGTGTTTAAACTTGGCAGGTACCTGATTATGGAAATGGTCATGTAAACAACATACTATGAGATATTTCATTAAAGCCATTATGGAATTTTAAGGAACAAATAAAGAGACCTGGCAAATGCAGAAATGCATGTCATATTTAAAAAAAAAAAAAAAAATCCACACTAAACAAAACATGTGAACTCAGTTTTTTCGCATTATTAGACTGCTTTGAGGGGAATGTTACATTTTTTTTACATTCTCTACACAATTAAATGGCTAAAATACACAGCAAGTCATTCAAAGTGATTTGAAGTGAAATGCTCCATCCTAGAGAAATCAGAATTTTTCAGTGTTTGTGATAAGAACCACATATCTGAAGTGTAGAATTCCTTAAAAAGCTCCCTTTCAGAAAGTTATTACATGAAATGTTTAATAATAGTAAATTAAATTACTACATTTGTATTGTAGATATTGTGACCCCTAGTTCATATCATCACCATTGCAAAGAAATCAGAGTTGGTGAGTTTCTCTACAAGTTCTCTACAAAAATCAAATCACTCGATGATTTTGTTTATACCTCAATAATTGAATTATTAGAACATTTCAACAGAATTCTCCTTTAGGTGCATGTAAATATGTTAGATGAACTGTTGATACAATCGGACTTTGCACATATTAATGTGCTCTATATTTCACCAAGCCGAAACAAGACTATAATTCGATTACATAATATTCCTCAGATAAATAAACTCTTAAGATTGCTCAAGGACTGTGTACATTTTTCATTCTATCATGAAATAAAATCATCCATTTTAGAAAACCTGTCTCTTGTTTGTGCTTGCAAAGTAATATATACATTCTATTCTCGTTCTCACCTGTATGGCCACACCCCTCGTTTCATCCAGCGACTTGCTATGAGTGAACTCAAATGCCAGGGCTGTGCGCCAATCAAGCGCTGCCATGGCAACACAGCGGGAGTTGGGGCTTGCGAGAAAGGCACCATAGCAACCAGACACACATAATTCTACAAAAAAACAACGTCAGACATAAGTCACAAGCTGTCAACCAAAAACTCTCTCGATATTCCTCTTAACACAACACTTAAAAAGACATTTTATTTGAAGAGCAGAATATTCTGGCAGTGAAATGACAATTTAGCTTTTGCTAAAGTTTACAACATGCGATACTTTTATTAAGGAATGTTAGTGGAGTACTTATATTACCTTTGCTAACAAAAACTCTCAGCTGAGCTTTGTATGCCATCTCAGTGTTCACACTTCTCCTCAGGTCTCCATAGAAACGCTCTCGCTCCACTTCTGACTGAAGAGAGAATCACAACAAGGACACATGCAATTATTACAATAATATCTAGAACATTGCATACTATATAAACATATGATACACCAAGTAAGAAAAACAGCCCATTTAATTCAGAGAGGGAAAAGGGCAATAGGAAAATGGCCATATAAAACAAATTATGGTTATTAAAAGATGGTGATGCTGTATGCAAAGTATAATTGTTATTCAAGAAATTATGGAGGAAACACCTCCAACACATTGGGAGGGGCATAAAATGTGCATAATTTTCAGCACCCTTTCACTCAGCATTTAGAATGTTTCTAGTTCAAAAATAGTCTTGGGTTGTAAAATATTTATATGATACTAAAATTAAGTGTTGTGTTAAACATCCACCAAATTTTGAATGGAAAAAAAATGATCAGACCTATCTGAGAATGGTCTTTGTGATATATATAATAATATTGTAAAGAGAACTCATGTGACGTGAGCTCTGCATATTCAGGTGGTGTTGTAGACCCTACTGTGTCCACACCTCACTAAAAATACTATCTAGCTTTTATGTGACAGAAGATTAGGTCCTTGTTCATTTTATTGCTGGATGTACTGGATTGACACAGTCTTATGACTGCTGAAGATAAAGCTTATACAAGCTCTATCCAAGATTTAGCCTGACAAGTTTACAATAAAGGAAAGAAATTCTGACAATAATACATCAGTCGTTTATTATCGGAAATTTAGTTAATCATAGCATGTGTTTAGTACATGTACACTGTATTTTTAAAAGCTTCCCTGAGTCTTTTAAATAAAAGTTAAGTCCAAGTGTTTAAATCAGCTAGTCTTTACACTGTTTGCAGTACCTGTAGACTGTTGTAGCAGATAAGCTTGCCGCCTGTCAGAAAGGGGATGTGCCCAGGCCAAGCCCCGCCCACATCCTGCTGCGAAAACATAAATAGCTGCATGCTGCAGCCTTGACTGATGCATGCCTTGGCCAATAAGGTGGAAGAGTCTGGAGCTTGAAAGATGGACTGAAAAAATAACACAATAAGTAAACTTTCTTGGACAAAATAATCAGGTAAAAAGTAAAATATTAAGTATTGATTTATTTTACCTTTGGTTTACTGGAGGTGAAGAAGCCTGTGGAACCTTGCTTATCTAAGCTTTCTGTAAGTGGTGAAGAGTGGAAGACCAGAAGCCTCCCAGGACAATCCGCAGCCTGTTAGACAGAGCGCAAGGCTGGTGATGCTCTAGCACACTACTTGTATGTACAGGTGTATGTGAAGGTTTGGGCACCCCTGATCAAATTACACAATTTGTTGATCTTCTTCATGAACAAAAAAGTTAATTTAAACATGATATATTTCCGCTCATTTTATAATAATGCATAATTATTATGTATTATGATTTTAACCTATTGAGAAAAAAAACAGAAAATGTGGCATGTGCATAAGTTTGGGCACCCCATCAGTCAGCACTTGGACTCAGACTGCACTCTAGTTCAGAAATATTCTTGGGTTGATTTGTACGCACATCAAGTTTAAGATCTAATCACAGATTTTCAATAATGTTTAAGTCTGTGTACCTTAATCTTTAATTCCTTGAAATAGCTTAAGGTTTTGATTTTGATTAACCTTTTGGATCATTTTCGTGCTGTAACATCCAACCTCTTATCTTCTTTCTTATACAACTGTAATTCACCAAGCATTCTGATTCATACAAAAGCAGAACATTTTTTCTGATGCAAAGAATATATATAAGGTGCACATGCCACAGTACAGTATCAACTGATAATCTGAGAATGTGAGACGAATTCACCAAAACAAAGGTATTTCATGGATGGCTTCCTGCAGAAAACTCTTATTCAGGCAAATGATGACTGTTTTTAGAAACTCTAGACTGAGAAAACCTTCTTTTGTGTACATTGTGTAGATGTATACAAGGTCAGAGGGGCTCTACCTGTAAGATCTTGAGTGCAGCTGGAACAGGAAGATCTTGTGAGCCTGAGCTATCCTGAGTTTCAGCATCAAACAGAGGGAGTTGATGTAAAATACTTAAAAAAAAATAAAATAAATAAAGGTCACTTTTTTTTACATTTGCTGTATTATGTAAACATTTTTAATTTTTTTAACTATTCATACACAAACAGGGAAAACAGTTTTGAATTCATTATGGTTGTGATTTCACAAATATATTTGCAAATACATCATGTATGTACATCAATCTTAAAGGCACAGTGGCAAAAACTGCTTGTTTAATTCTAAGGTATAAAGAAACTGTCATTAAAAGACCTAAGGAAAAATCTGTTGTAGCATGGTGGTGTGTTTTTACCTCTCCACAATATGTCTGCAGTCTTTGAGTGGCACTAGAAGTCCCTCCCTCACAGGAAGCTCGAGCTGTTCTGTATCTGTGATGACCATCATGTGGGGACGGGACAAAATTGGGCTGAGATCATAGAGGTGAACCCTACTGTCATAGGTCATCAAACCAACCCTGAGATCTGACTGGTCAGTATCTTCCTCCCTGAAACAAAGTCAAGACAGTCAGAGTGGCGGTCACAGTGCACACGTTTGTGTGAGTGTGTGACTCTTATACTGTCATACCCATCTAGAGACAGCAGTAAGGAACAAAGCTGCTGACAGATGAAGTCCAGTTGTCCTGATCTTATTGCAATGGCGGTAACATCTATGGCCAAAAGCAATACAGCAGGCTCACCCTTTACAAAAGAGATATACAGAGAGCAACAGCATAAGTTACATGCACAGACACACACACAAACAGTTAAATATACAATTACTAGCCACTTACTAGCCAAAACCTTTACTTTGGATGCCCACCTTGCTGGTGTATAGCGCACAGTTTGCATTAGTCCGTATTAGTCAACCTCTAGCCCTTCATCAATGCTATGTTTCTGACCACAGAGCCACTCTTGGTTGGATATTTTTGGATATCTAAACCATGTAACTGTTATGGATGTTACAAAAAAGAAAAAAAAAATCATATTACTATCTCACTGCTGAGAACCTATTTTTGTAAGTTAACAGTTGCTTATAGTTCTGGGAACTTTTTTCCTTTACTTCTTTCTACTGTGCAAAACAGTAAAAACAAAACCAAACAACATAGTTAAACATATGTCTATACTGCTTTCCAACACTAGCCCAGCCCACCTGGCAAACTGGTGCTGAATGTTTCATGTCTGGATTTTTGCTTTCTTCCATTCCACCTTACCTGAAGCAGCAGTTGCATTCTGGCACCCGTATAGGTGCCTGAACGTAACTGCTGCACTATTTAATGTGGAATTTGAATAAAAAGCCAACTTCAGCTTCATCGAATTTCTCAAGTCATTTATCATGCCATACGTGTTTCTGATAAAATGGCTAATTATATTAGGTGCACAATAGGAGTCCCTAAACCTGGGAACACAAAAGCCAAACAAACATTCCAACAGTCACCAAACACAGTAATGCCAACCAACCCCGTAGACACACCTACATATCAGGCAACTTGATAAACAACCCATACATAATTCACAGAGCAGAGATCATGTTTAAGACCTTCTGGGTTTCCAGTATCTCATAAGAACCCAAACTGAGCTCCGGTCTCTTCTCCTGGTCAATTCGCTTGCCCTTGTTTGTAGGCTGATATGACTGCCATGGCACTGTGGGAAAGACGAGGGGAAGATGTTTTGTTTAAATTTATTTATTTATTTAAAATTTTACCAGCAAAGATTTTCTTTTCAGTGGTGGTGAAAAGAAAGATCATTAAGTCTCAAATACAAATATAGCTATTATATTCACTACTCAAAAAGACCAGTGAACCCACATGTGTTATCTAAGGTTTTCTATGTAATGTTGATAACGGTAAAATAATCAGACAAAATATTTTGTCTTAAAGCACCTTGCATATATTTTTTAGCTGTAAGTGGATATTTATATATATATATATATATATATATATATATATATATATAAATCCACTTACAGCTAAAAAATATATGTGTTTTAGGCCAAAACTTCATCAAAACTATCCTAAAACAGTCTCTCAAACAGCCATTTCATGTAATCTTTTTTTGTGATGTAGCTTTTAGGGAAATTTAAGACTTTGGATGTCTGGTTCCCATCACCACCACCATGAACAATTCTGCCTCGACAAGCTTCTCTAGAACAAAGCATTTCACATCAAACCACTCTGAATTATTCTGTTCACATGTTTACCATTTAATTATAAATACATTTTGAAAATCAGTAGAATTTCTCTTTAAGAGCACGCTGAGGATGGATGTGTGCCAAAGTGCATTATTGTGCGTTTTTTGTTAGGCTAATAAATATTCAGCAAGTCATACTAGTGCTTTCCAATTTTTTTATTAGAATTTTTTAAAATCCGCGACCCTGACAGAGAAGAGGCTTAGAAAATGGATGGATGGATGTATTTTTAAAAATCTCATTGGATTCAGCAAGGTGTTGAACCCAAAGACTCCATGAGGAGGACAGCCATTTTATTTATTTATTTATTTTTTTTAAGCAAAGACCAGATGGTACAATAACAGGACTACTGAGAAAAGAAACTTTCTTAGACAGTTAAAACTGAAGGACATGAAAAGGAAAAAGAATATGAATAAAGAACAGCCTCTGATTCATTCTGACCTTCCGTGAGTTTGCTGCAGAATGGGCAGAAGAAGCGCTGGCCGCAGTCCTGCCAGCTCATGGCAGGGCTCATGAAGGCACCACACTCCACACAGCCTTTTACACATTCCCCAGCCTCACACACCGGCACCGCCCGCTGCACACACAAAAAATACACACATGCTAATCCACAACATTAAACTGGAGCCACAGGCTAATCTTAACTAACAGAAGCTTATACGCCCCTTGAAGGCCTTCAGTGACAGTTGTAATGGACATCAATTTGTAAGCAGTTGCAGAGAACCTTGAACTCTTATGATTTCACAGATGAAAATGATTTTGCTTATTTTATCTAGCAGCACCACACCTGTAGCTTAAAGTAGATCACGTTTTAAAAAGGGTAAAGCCAGGGCTTTCTCCCTGTATGTATTGAACCAATAGCTGGCTAGCACGGCTGACTGACAGTGATGACACTATTGTTGCTTAGCAACAGGAAGATGCATAGTAAGAAGCAGTACTAAAAATTACAGAAACAAACCCCAAGGGAAAAAAAGAGCATGCAGTGCCCTTGTGTTTTTCTGTCTTAAAAAAAAATCAACTACTGATGTTACCAAGTCTGTGTTGGCTGGGACAGTGCGTCTCTGGGCTTCAGGTACTTTTATATCAATCTGAATATATATATTTATATCAATATATCAGTCAGTTGCACACATACCTCTTGATTCTCAGGTTTGGCCAGAGGGCAGAAGATTGCTGCTAGAGGTAAGTGGCTCTGCTGCGCTGATTGGGCTTCAACAGGGAAGCTGTAGGATGTGGAGCGGACAAAGCGAGCAGTGGCATTACCTACAGAGGAGAAATGAATGACAAACGAATACTTCACTTATACACAGCCTGGGAAGAGTTTCGGAACATCTTGGCTTTTTTTTTCCAGAAATCTGGATGTCCTCACTGTTTATTTTCAAGCAATACAAACAAATACATGCCAAGAATTCGCTGATATAAAACAGCCATTTGCTAATACTTTAGGCATAGTAGGCAGCAGGTTCATGTTCATCGAAGTATCCTTCTTTGTATGGAGAGCAGGTTATGTCTAAATAATGATCTGACCACTTTCTTTTGGTCACACTGGAACCCTTATAATAAAGGTTGGAGTACTGACATCAAAACAAAGGAATAAAACGAAAGGGCTCTGGTATTTTTCCCAAGGTAGCGCTGTTATAAATACTGTTATAAATATTTACATGTAATTGACACATTTTTACTTGAAACAAAAACTGTCTGGAAAAGGAATTATTCTAATTTTGACCAATTCGTGTTAAAAGTATAAGGTGCAGATAAATTGAGCCAGTAAACCGCACTGTATTTGAATATTGCTGCTACACCTGTACCAAAATGTTGTAGAATAATTATGTATAAATCTCATAATCTTATAAATAACCAATTACCTCTTACTGTAGATGTAGCCCTTTTGTTGATCCATGTTATTTAAAAAGACAACTAATCTGGGTCATTTTGGCCCATTAAAGAGTAAACAACAACGGACTTCATTTACCAACCATTTTTAAGTAAAATGTCTTCTTAAAAAACCACTTACGCAGTTGTCACCGGTGTTTTCTATTTGAGATTTGTTCTTAGATAAGAACAGAATCTATGCACACTCAAAAGCACAAAGCGGCCAACAATACTGTAGTTTAAGAACACGCCATGAATCTGCCGTACACGTTTTTTAAGGACAAATTTAAGGATAAACCTAGGAAGATATTGGTGAATGAGAACAAATGTTTTTAATGCAAGATTAAGCAAAAGCACTGGAAATGTGTGAGTGTGTTTCACGTTTATTTACTACACATAACGTGAGCTTGAAGAAATGAATGAAGAAATCAGAACTGGCCATAAAAAAGTTCCACTGCATGCCTAGTGCGACACTGTTTTCATCATAATGACCTTCGTGATTCTTTACAATGTCAAATTATTGCAGACTGACAGAGACAACATGCACATGTGTTTTTAAAATATTTTGAAAAGGGAGAAGTCCTCAAACTTTTGGCAGGATATCTACATGTAGCTAAAAGAAAAATATAAAGGGGTAGTCTGGATTTTTGAAAATTCCAGTAGGTGTAGATTTGTGCTGTTGTGCAGTACCTCTGTCCTCTAGAGTGCAGGAAGTGGTAGAGAGAGGCGGGACAGAGGACTGAGATTCTGAGGTAAACACTTTTCCCTCCCATTGAGCCCTGTCCTCATTTAGCACCTGCACCTACAGGATGATTGAACAGGTTAGAGGCAAACCAACAATGAATTACACTTCAGTCCAGCAAAAGGTAGAACAATGCAGGACAATTTAGCAGCGTCTGTGGCAATACAGTAGCATAAAGGCTACGTTCATGATTAAAGGGTTGAAGTGGCACACATGCAGTTTTCTTCCTAAATGTGACAGATCTGATTTGCTCAGTGCAGTGTGTATGCAACCAGGTTTGAATCACTTTTCATATGTGCTTCATATAAGCTGCACATAAAAGTGGACACAATCTGACATATTTCTTCATTTGAGAGCAAAAAATACACCTTTTTCAATTCCTCTGTCTGGACAGTCAGATCAGAATTCATGGAACATTTTTTACATTAGTCCAACTCAATTCCATGGCAGTGGGAACAGATCTCAGAAGGCAACATCATCAAAATGCCTGTTACTATAGTTATGCGATTCATATTTAATACTAGAGGGAAGAGTATCTGTTAACTTTTGAATTGCCATTTTTGCAGTGCATTTTCTTCCCTAGTATTGTTCTTCATGGCAGACGAAAGTCTTTTATATTTGAACAGCTTTTGCAATTGCAAAACCACAGAAATTTATCCTTTCATTTACTCCTTTCTGTAAACTTTCTTCACCATGATTATTTTGGTCCCCTTAACTTTAAAGTAGTACACACACACACACACACACACACACACTTTTCTAATGAAAATTTTCTTGTCCTGTCTGTCTTTTTTTTTAAATCACAATTCATGTATTCAGGTCCTTTCAGGGCCAGCTGTTCACACTAATGACAGTTATGGGTCATTTACAAACACAAACACAAATTTTCAAAGCAGAAAAATCAGATGTGAGCAAAAAGGTATGTAAATGAATCATATCCAAACTTCTCCAGAATAGACAATATGATCCCCTTTGCTTAAACAAAGACGGTTAGTGGAAGTGATATTAGACTTACAACACTTGGGAGTAACTGAGGGTCCATTCCATAGCGAGACTCTGATTTAGGGCTGGACACAGGACTAGTCTGCATAAAACAGATAGAAAAAAAGACAATCAGTATTGAGCAGCTACAGTGTAGCAGTTGCTGTATACATACATCACTGGAAAGATGAAAGTCAGTTATAAGTAAGTCAGACATTAGCCTGAAGTGGGACAGCTGTCATATAATTCTTACTGGCTGTGAATTTATTCCCTGCGGTGCCATCTGTGTCGGACTGCTGACATCAGGGACAGGTTTCAATACACCTGTGCATGAAACAGTGCATAATCAGAAAGAAAGAAAAGAAAAAATAAAACACAGGCAATATCAAACAAGTTATCAACAGACAGGCCAGCAATGTGATACCACTAAGAGTATTACCATAGTACCTCCAAGAACAATTACACTCATCAGAATCAGAGGCAACTGTCCATTTTAGCATCAACAACTAAAACACTTTCACAATGACATCAAGAAAACACAATATTTGAAGATTAGAATGAATTAAGTATGAAAGACTGATAGAGCAACAAGTATTGAAATTAACTCTACTATGTTGTCTCTAACAAATCTTTCTATCTATGAAACAATAACTTTATATGAGGAGAAAGTAAAATTCTTCATTTCCCATTTAACTGCTTATTAGAAAGGACATTATCAAGAATGGTGACAAATTTACACCTTTTCAAAAGTAGCCTAATTGACATATTCTATTCACATTAATGAATAACACATCTTCTTCTTCTTTCGGCTGCTCCCTTTAGGGGTCGCCACAGCGGATCATCCTCCATCCATCTTGCCCTATCCACTGCCTCCTCTACTTTTACACCAACCATCTCCATGTCCACCTTCACTACATCCATAAACCTTCTCTGAGGTCTACCTCTTCTCCTTCTACCTGGCAGCTCCATCTCCAACATTCTTTGACCAATATATCCACTATTCCTCCTCAACACATGTCCAAACCATCTCAACCTGGCCTCTCTGGCTTTATCTCCAAACTGCTCCACCTTCACTGTCCCTCTGATCTGCTCATTTCTAATCTTGTCCAGCCTTGTCATTCCCAACGAAAATCTCAGCATCTTCATCTCCGCCACCTCCAGCTCAGCCTCCTGTCTTTTAGACAGAGCCACAGTCTCCAAACCATACATCATATCAGGACGCACTACTGTCTTGTAAACCTTCCCTTTCACTCTTGCTGCTATCCTTCTGTCACACATCAGCCCTGACACCCATCTCCACCCACTCCATCCTGCCTGCACCCTCTTCTTCACCTCTTTTCTACACTGTCCATTGCTCTGGATGGTTGACCCAAGATATTTGAAGTCATCCACCTTTACGACCTCTACTCCTTGCATCTTCACCTTTCCACCTGCCTCCCTCTCATTCACACACATGTATTCCGTCTTGCCTCTACTGACCTTCATTCCTCTCCTCTCCAGTGCAAACCTCCACCCCTCCAGATTCTCTTCCACCTGCTCTCTACTCTCACCACAGATTACAATGTCATCTGCAAACATCATGGTCCATGGAGCCTCCTGCCTGACCTCATCTGTCAACTTTTCCATCACCATTGCAAACAAGAAGGGGCTCAAAGTTGATCCCTGATGTAACCCTACATTAATGAATAACACTAATCCAGTATTTTATTCACAGTGGACTTGGCTGATGCCAATTTCTAGTTAATTTATTTTTACTTGCTGCTAGGAGCAATTTAAACATGTATTCACATGAGCGTCACACTTATTCATGGAGATATCCCAGATATAAATCTGTAATGCACTATATATATCTTGTTGTATTTTTAAAAATAAGGCATTTCCAGAATATAAGATAATGATTAGCACTTTGTAAACCACATTGCCTCCAACATAATGACCTGCCCGTGATGGGACTCTTCTGCTTTGGAGTGATAAAAAAGGATAATATTTCTCCAACAAAATACCCTCCAAGTAGCTGAGTGAGTGGTTTTCAATTGCAGTGTAAAAATACTCTCTCAATGCTCCTTAAGAATAGGAATACCACTCTCATGTTCCCATTTTTCCTTAATATACAGGTCCCAGACAGCTTCTAAATCTGTTGATCCATTATACAACTTCAAGACGTTTGTGAATCATATACTGATAATTATATTTTGATATTACTGTTATTATGGGGATCTAAAATTCAATTTAATGCACTTCAAAGAAATGACTTTAAAATTGTAACTTCATGGGAAAATGCAGAAACATCTTATTTTTAACTTAAGTTAAAGCTACACAATGTACGTTTTGGGGATGTGGAGATGTGGAGCGCAGAAAAACATTTTGTAACATGGGTTGTGCTTTGGACCCCTTCCCTGAGCGGACGAAGCTGATGACTGCGAGAGAGTATTCAGTTAAAACCTGGTGAAGGATGTGAGTGAAGGATCTACTACTGTCATCATATCTTAATCAGTACAATGTTGATTTTGCATTTGAGATCTAAACATCGAGCTGGACCTCCTTTTTGAACTTGTGTGTGTTACATTAATACATAAAGCCGTATGCCGTGGTCCCCAAAAATCCCGGAAAATCCAACCTGACGCTTCTGACTTAAAATGATTATCTCGGGCTTTACAGAGCGACTCGAAGCAGCACACGCGTTATATTTTAGCATGTTTTTTTTGCTCGTCTTGAAACACAAGGCAAACACAATGTAAAATACAGCTGCAGTTTTTAATTTTATAAATTATGTCAGCCATAAATGGAGATGACCATATATGGGAATGGACAGAGAGTGACGATACAAGGCCAACAGGCCACAAGAAAACAGCAGCCAAAATACAAGAATAAATGTGAACTGTTAAGCCAGCAATATCAGTGGGATTTATACAGTACACTAATCTAATTCCAAGGAATCCATCTAAACAGACAGTATTCAGAGAACATGAAAATGCTTACGTACCATTACAGTGTGGCGGTGAGGGGAACCAGCAGGGTGCCTGTTGAGTAAAGCCAGAACCCACTGCACCGCCTGGCACTGAAGGTAACTGCCACATAGGACCCATGTCAGTCGGTCTCCTTTGAGGTGCAGCGGTCGAATGGAAGGGTTGACAGGACGGAGGAAAACTGCTGGACGTCCCAGGAGAAGAGCCAGTTGGAGGTAGGACGGGGGCCCAACTCCTGTAGTCTGGCCATGGCTGCTGGTGTTGATGCTGCTGCCCATAGCCAGGGTCAGCAGGGTTAGTGACTGGAAGCTCCATTCCCTTTAGACCAGTTCAGGTACTGTTTCACTTCTTCCACAGCATTCTGGTGGAAAAGAGGACCATATGAACACTGGCTGTGCAATGACAATGTCATGTTTTTTTGCAATGGGGCAAAATGGTCTGAACTAGACAGCAGCTTTGTGATTGAGGCTGGCGTCCTGTTGGCCAGCTTCTTGCTCGAATTTTCCCGTTCCACCTTAAACGGCGCAGCGGTTAAACCTCGACTGCTGCACCGTTTAAGGTGGAAGGGGGAAATTTGAACAAGAAGCTACCCAATAAGGAGCTGACTTCAGTAGCTTTGTGAGGAGACAGAGACACGACAATGTGCTAAAGACAGACAGACGGGCTACAGGAACATGTCATCAATTAAATTAAGCTCATTTGTTAGAAAGAAACGTCAGGAAACGTTAATTTACTACAAATGCAACACTAGGATTCACCTCAGCAGCGTTCAGTCAGATGCTTCATCAGCTGATGCTATGGCTGCATCATGCCGGTAGCTTCCCTTCGCCCTTTGAGCTCTCATTTTATACCTTTTCTCTCGCCTCGAACAATGTTTTCATGCCAGACGTTCATTCTGAAGCATTCTGTCCCATTAACTGATCAAAGACTTTAAATATTAGCTATGTGAAGGGCCATTTGCTTAACTGTTAGGTCAGGTTAGCCTCCATTCGTCTCAGCCTCCGGTAGTTTACGCACATCACGCACAGGGTGACGTAGGACGTCAACCAGCGCAAAATAACTGTGAGAGACAGTAAAAATAAGGATTCCCAAAATTAATATGTTCTGTATCGCTGTATTGGCAGCATGTTTAAGACTAAGGACTTAACATCGTGCTCAATATAAAAATATAAACAAAATAAAAAATAATAAAAGTACTTCTGCGTCAATACGACTCACAGGGCACGTTGAGCTGCAATGCCACAGCCAACCGCTGGGTGTCAGTGTTATGTGTTAACGGCCCACTTCTCTGTGTGCTGGGCGCATGTGTTTAAACCGACCCTCTTCAATGGTCAGGACCACCACAGAGCAGGCATGATTTGGGTAGTGGATCATTCTCAGCACTGACACTGACGTTGTGGTGGTGCGTTAGTGTGTGTTGCTGGAGTTTTTAAACACTCACTGTCCACTCTATTAGATACTCCTACCTTGTTGGTCCTCCTTGTAGGTGGAAAGTCAGAGACAATAGCGCATCTGCTGCTGCACAGTTTGTGCTGGTCATCACGGGACGCTGACCGCAGGAAACTGTTGACTGGATGTTTTTGCTCTCAGTCCAGAAGTAACACTGAGGTGGTTAAAAACGCGTACCACTCGTATCAACACAACACACACTAACATGTCAGTGTCACTGCAGTGCTGAGAATCATCTACCACCCAAATAATACCTGCTCCGTGAGGGTCCATGGGGGTCCTGACCACTGAAGAACAGGGTAAAAGGGGGTAACAGAGTATCAGAGAAACAGATGGACTACAGTCTGTAACTGTAGAACTACAAAGTGCACCTATACAGTAAGAAAAAAAGTGTATCTCCATTTTGACGTTTGGACAATGGACAAAAAGAAATGACCCAGAATGACTTCTGCTCTGGTTCCATCGACTTACATATGTCTTTTCCTGTAAACTTACTATGTCTTTTACCATTATGTTAAACTCAGCAAATAAATATAATACAATTTGCATAATAATTTCACATTTTTGTTCTGCTCTCTGTAGAGGATGTGCTCAATTATTTTCACTAGGAAAAAGAACCAATTATGTAATTTAGTGTTCTTATGACTGTATCTCCATGTATAAAAACCCAGTAAAGTCAAGGGTATAAAGACTATTAAGATGCTTCTCTAAAACTCTCTGGAGGCCAGTAAAGAGACACTAACACCAGAGCACTCACTGCATTTCATCAAAGGCCTACAGACTATTCGTGTGACGTGTTCTGTCTACAAGCACACGAACTTGAGATGTTTCAGCATCAGTAGAAAAGCAGGCCTTATCCATTATCTATTGTTGCTTATTTAATTTATAATGTGTGCTCTTTGTGAATGGCCTTTGTCCCCACAGCGTTTTCTTATTGTGAAGCAGAACCTGTGACTAGATGCAGACTGTATCATGCAGGTTGGAATGTGTAAGTACCCAGAGGTGTCCTTTCAGGAAAAAAATAAACTCAGTACAAGAATGGAGGTAGAGTACAGAGAGGTGATGTAATAAATATTTCATGTGCTCCTCTTTGTGCCCTCGGCCCAGTCTTGTAATATTGATGTGGTCCAGGGGTCCTGAAGGCTGTGCTCTTAGCCCATGTACAGAGCATGCACACACACACCCAGTGGAGGTTACGCCTATAGATGTACAACACAGCACCTGAGATACTGTGGTCGTCAGGGACAGTGATGTCGTCAGAGATGTCACAGAACATCTCATAGGAACAAAACAGGATGTTATATCACATGGAAACCAAAGCGTTTGGAAATAAAATGACTTTCAATTAAGTCCTATGAAAGACCAGAGTCTCTACCAAGACTACTATCAGCAGCTGCTTTGGTCAAGGATCATCAGTGTTGACCTCACTGGTTTCTTCAGTCTCACTGTTGCACTGCTGCCTGTGGCACTGCTAAGTTATTTCAGTTAATTATACAGTACGGTGCAAAAGTCAGAGACCAACTATAATGTATTCAATTACCAGTCAAAATGTCATATGCATTTCCAGAGTTAGTGACAAAGTAGAAAACATATTAAATAGAAAGGCCTCAACAACTAAACATAACACTTATTATATTAAAGCCATACATGTTCTACTATGGACATTAAATAAATCTAAACTTCTACTTACCTGAGGTCCAACGGGATCCAGGTGAGGTGGGATCCAGGTTGCAGGTACCTGTTTAAAAGAAAGCCCAATGTTGAATAAGGCCAGCTTATAGGTTCTGTTCATATATTGAATGTGCACATCTGTATGAAGAGAAAAGGACATATTGTGTTTGTATGTAATATATCTGCATATTATTTGTTTTCTTGTCACCCCTAAATTTGAACAGTGGTATGACCCAGATCCAATGTAGGAGGGGCTACCAGTTTAAGACGGAGGGGGGGCAAGAGAGGAGTTAGTTCCTTTGTGGTTTGGGAAGGTCTGTGTGGCATTGCAGCCTCAGATCTATCAGAGCAGAATTGCACTAGTTCTGTTTGAAGAAATGACTGCTGGATGCTGACTGAGGAGTCAGTGGAGTCATTTATATAAAGGTTTGATTTTAAAATTCCTTGCAAGTGTAAATGTTTTTGTGTGTATAGTTATAAAAAAAAACTTCAGAGCACTGTGAAATGTAGATCTGATGTCTGAGTTTAATGAAGTGTGAGTCACCAGACCATTTACTCACCATACTACAAAAAGTTTTTCAGTTTTTGACATAATTTGCAAAAGCCTGCTGACCTTTACATTGTACATAAATTTCATGATGAATGGACCAAAAGAAACGGCCCAAAAGACTTGGAAAAAAGTCTGATTCCATTGACTTACATTAAAAGTGACGTATGTTCTTTCCTTCTCCTGTAAAGCTATCATTTTGGAGATATGAGGTTTTGTTCCGACAACACAGATATGTATATTTACATACATAAGCATATCTGAGGTTAGGAGGATTACTTTAAAAGCCATATTTCAGTTAACTGTTTAAAAATTGAATCAATGTAATGTAATCAAAAACCAAAATATTACTATATTAAAGAAACACATTTTTTTTTATTTCTGACAACGACTATTTATTATGTTTAGTATGCTTTACTCAAAGCATGAACAGCTACTAAATCAAATTCACTTATGAGTGTATTTGCACAATGACAATAAAAACATTCATTCATTTACAGAGCATATTCCATTATATGACTATTTTCATTCGCACTCCTTTCGTCCCCCCACAGACCTCGTGGTTGGACTCTGAGCTTCAGCTGAAAAAGCAGCACTGGTATTGAAGGTTTTATTAGTGCACTTAACTCTTAAAGGGTGGGGCAGCACTCTAAGGGTGGGGATATTAACATCACAAACCCATGTAGACATGCAGCCGCTTTACGGTAGGAAGCTGAGAGCAAGGATTACAGCAGAGTTCACGTATCAGACCATATGATTTACTGCTGTTGTCATAAGGAAGCCCTATGCACAGTAATATTGTCCCCATTACTGGAAAGTGCTTTAATACTATAGTGCTATAGTAAATCAACAGCGACTACAACGAAACAACTGCCTTGTCATCTTCCTCCTCTTCATCCTCTCTCATCATCCTCAGATTTCTGTTGTAGGAATTATGATAAGCAGGAATAACAGAGCAACATGCAGGGTGTAAATGCATTTTTCAGATTTACCATTATCATCATAAACAATAAAGCTACATTTGTGTTGTAGACATTGTAACCCCTGGTTCCTATCACCACCATTGTAAAGAAATCTGAGTAAGTGAATCGTGAATCACCTGAATCGTGTGGAAATTTTGTAACATCTACTATCTGTACATGTAGCCCAATCTGGACATATAATATTGGTGTTTTTTTCCACATACAGCAGAATACACAAATCTTCATGACTTACACAGTTTTTGTATTTTATCATTTAACATTTCATGATGAATGGACAAATAGAAATGATACAAACAAATACATTAAAGTTACAATTTTTTTTCCCTTTTTCTGTAACCATTCTTCTATGAGGTTTTCTTATGTTAACAACAACAACAACATATACAGTGCTGTGCACCAGTCTAAGCAATCAGAGAAAATCCTAAAGCTATTTATCTGGACAGTAAGCATTCATTTATTCAAAAATACCAACATTAAAATAAATACAAATAAACAAATTAACTATACATTGCGACTGATATGAAATGAGTGTGATAGCATAACCATTCCCAAAGCTCCCCTCGATTACAGTCACTGTCTCATACCTAGTTTATCTAATCAGTCCATAATTAAATTAAAACAGCTGCTGCTGATGGGATTTAACAAATCTAGGCAATGGCTGGAGTGCAGTGAAATTTCAGGAACAACACTTGTGTTCTTCTAACTGTGGTCTTATGAAGATATTAATAACTTCTTCAAAAACAAGAAATTCTTGTAACTGTAACTTGTACTTTACTATATTTATGTTTATTTGTATTTATATTTGAGGTGCACTGGCAAAATCACACTTACTGCCAAAATATGCAAAAGTAAACAATTTTCATGATCACATAAACCCTTGTAATTACATTTTATTTCATGTCTTTGTTGGTCATTTCTATTGACCCATTCTTCATGAATTTTTCACAAAATATGAAGAGAAAAAAAACAAAATGGAGAGTTTTTTTGTTTCCATGTTTGTCTCAGTACTGGCATATTCCTTGTACACTGCATCATATTCAAAAATATCACCACTTTTGATTCTGAATGTAACTTTTTTCTTGTCATAGGGTATTTGGGGGGAGAGAGAGAGAGATCTAAATACACAAGGAAAAGCCAGGTCATGTTCACAGCAAATCTGGAATTTTCTTAAATGTGACTGAATAATGCAGCAGCTTTGGTTTATGAGATTTTTTAAGCTCTCTGGGAGTTTTACAGAGGGGGCACTGACAGTGAATCCCTGCACATCTCTCAGCTCTTTTACAGCTAAAAAAGTATAATAAACTTCACGCTCTACTAGATTTACCTCAGAATATACTAATATTGTAGGAAATATTCAACAGCTTCATATTTTACCTTACTGTTTCACTGCTTAAACATTTATTTATTTATTTTTAATAAATTAAGTATCTATAACTGTCTGCACTAAAAAAGTGATGCATTGTCTTTGTCTTTCAGTTTGGCACTAATTGTGTTCTGTGTTGCTGTGTTTATATATGTGAAATTCAGAGCATCGCTTTTTGAGTGTGTAATAGTTTGGCCAGCGTACGTAGTCAGCACGTCATTTAGAAGGTGCTGGCCTCCTGTTAGCTCCTCAGATCAGAAATACCACAGTACGCCACCCAACTTTGGAACAACTTTGGAATCTAGACTGAAAACCTCCCTATTTACACAAGCTTTGTGTATATGCTTGCACTTGTTCTATATTCTTTAATATTTTCCTTCTAGTCAGTTTTCTCTGTTCTCTGTCATTTTCTTTGCTGAGTTGTTCCGTTTTTTGCTAGATCTTTCCCCAGCCTGTGTCGCTGGCACAGCAGAGTTCCGAGACCACATGGGAACTGATTCCAGAATCTCCTGCTGTGTTTTGCCACTGGTGCAGGATTGACTTGATTAGGTGTTCCTGCTCGTCTGCTGGTCAGACCAGTTACCGTAGGACCACCCTGCATCTGCCTTTGACCCTCTATACGACTGCACCCAGAGTAAAGCCTGAAATTGTCAGCTCAAGTCAGATAGCTAGGAAAGTCTAGTAAATTTTGTTGGCCTGTACCCGGACAGTCCTCAGACAGTCCATGTTTTTGGTGGCCTGTCCTCAATCAGAATTGTCCCCAGAAATGTCCCCGTTTTCAGAAAGTTCTAAGAAAGACGTCTCATGTTGTGTTCTGCTACCACTTGCTTGCCTAGTATGGCTGTGTAAAACTCGACCAGAAGCTAGCAAGTGTCAAGTGAGCCCACAACATCACCACAAATATCTTTTCAAGGCACAAGGTAACCCAGGGATCAAAAGCAGGGATGGGGTTACAGGGTTACCAGGTAACAGGTAGGCTATCTGATTTGTATAGGCATACAATCTACTTGAATGTAGGCTGTCATGCGACCTACAAACAGTGCATAATTTATTTTGAAATGCGTCACTTTTTCAGCCACCCATATAGGACAAATGGCGTATGCTGAAAGCAGCCGTCTCTGTTTCTCCAGAACTGGAGCTAGCCCAGGGGTGTGTTTAGGGTCTGGCTTCTGGCTATAGTCATAGGCCTTGTTTCTGTAGTCATGGGTCTCTTTTTACTGTGAAAATGTCTCATATGAATATGAATTTTGGGCTCATACAACCACTAAATCTTTTATGGTAAACATATCCTTGCCTCATCCCTGCCTAAGCCGCTAGGTTCAGTAACTTTTGAGATACTTTTGGTTATTAGACTTTATTTCTAAAAATCAACATGTAACAAATATTGCTAGAAAGAAATCAAGAAATATAAATCTTTTACAGGACTACTGTATGTTATTTCCATGCATGCTGACCATGTTCTTTATTCAGTGTCCATAGTTTACCATAGCTTCACTCAAAATAGAATTTAGAACCATTAGTCACGGTGTTTGCACACTGTGAAATTAGACTTCCGCATTTAACCCATTCATGCAGTGAATCACCCACATGCATGCACACCAGTGAACACAGACACTGGTAGGCAGCCCTATCCAGCCATGTCCAATTGCTGCCCGGCACCTGGGTTTGGGGGTTAGGTGCCTTGCTCAAGGGCTCTTCAGTCATGCACTGTCAGCCAAGGGGATCGAACTGGCGACCTTCCAGTCACAGGGTTGGTTCCCTAACCTCCAGCCCAAAATGGTAGGCTACTGTATGATTTCCTGACACAGTTTACAAAGTTACTTAGTTAGTACTCAATTTTATCAGCTAGCCTTCACTACAGTTTATTGCAATACAACAGTTACCATGGTTAAAGTACAAGAAACCGGAATTGCCCAATCTTTTTTATTACATCGGATACTTTAATGATTATTGATTGCCAAAACTGGAAATGTCCCTTGTTTTCATTTCATAAATCCAGTCAACATAACCTGTGCCAATCTCCTATGAGTCCAGTGTGCAGAGCTACCAACTGTGTGCTACTGGTGACAAGCTAGCATTAGTCTGGATAAATATACACTGTTTCCACATAGATGTGTGAGGTTTGATGTTTTTTGATAAGTTTAGTAGCTGAATTTATTGAATATTAAAAAATATTTCGCAGGCACAGAAAAGACTGAAAGCCTCGGCTGGATGTCACTGACTGTCCAGTGAATAGTCCATCATCATCTCGTCATCTAAGTTAAGTGATACTTTTTTAATCCTATAAACGGGGAAATTCCACCTCCGCATTTAACCCATCTGTGAAGTGAAACACCACATACACACTACTAAGTACACATACACTAGGGGGCAGTGAGCACACTTGCCTAGAGCGGTGGGCAGCCCTATCCACAGTACCCAGGGAGCAATTGGGGATTAAGTGTCTTGCTCAAGGATACCTCAGTCATGGACTGTCAGCACTGGGGATCGAACCGGAAACCTTCCAGTCACAGGGCCAATTCCCTGACCTCCAGCCAATCTAGGAACTGTTTGGGCTGGTGTTGGCTGACCACTGCATGAACTTTAATTAAAACAACTCACTCATAGACATGTTACACCTGCCCACACAGTGCCTAGCTCCTTACCTGTTCATACTGTCCTCAGTATTTTTGAGCATTTCTATTGGTCCATTCATTGAAAGTGTCAATGTAAAGGGCAGTTGCTGTGCTCAAATGATGTAGGTCCATCCATCCATCCCTCCATCCATTTTCTAAGCCGCTTCTCCCTCAGGGATGCTGGAGCCTATCCCAGCAGTCATCGGGCGGAAAATGATGTAAGTAAATTTATATTAAAAAAAAAGTTTTTGGGACTGGAACGATATGCATTAGGCATTTCCTTCTCACTATTTCCAACGTATTGCTGTTGTTGAGTCATTGTTTTGTTATCCAGTGCCAGTCACAGGTGGGTGGGCTCAACCTTAGGATGCTTGGCCCTTCTCAAGATTTCTTCCTCTTACTCCCAGGAAGCTTTCCTTCTCTCTTCCGCTCTCAGCCTTGGCTTGCTCACTTGGATCTTGGAGCCTGGATCTTGTAAAAAGTGCTATGCACTTAAAGCTGAATTCAGCTGGATTAAACCTGTAATGATTGCTGTTTGCTCTATGTTGACCAGCTTTGTGAGCTTGTTATGGAGGTGAGAGCTGAAACGTTGTGACTGAGAAGTGTTTCCTTTGTCTTCTTTAGGGAATGGATGTATCTGTTCTTAGATCTTACATGCTTATCATTGACCGCCCACATTTTTTTTTCTCATAGCAACTGTTTCCAGGATGGCAGGACCAGTTCTGAACATTCGGGGGCCTGCTTCAAACTTTGGGGGTGCCCACCTACACCAATTATATTATTTTGTATGCAAGAATGAAAAAGAATAAAACATTCATTTGAAGTAGCAGTTTGTAATTTGATGCAGTGGACCTACAGGATGGACAAGTGTTAATGTTTCCAACACTGTAAAAAATGATTCAGCGTAGCTTAAAAAATGAGGTAACCTGGTTACCTTAACAGTTTGAGTTCAATAAACTTCAAATAATAAGTTAACAGAATGTAAAACACAAATTATTGTTCTGTTAACTTATCATGTTACTCAGTTTTTAAAGTTAAACCAAATATTGTTTTTACAGTGAACCTGTCTGGTGTCTTAGCTACAACAACTGTCAGAGTCAGCTATTTCAGCTCCATAGCATATCATTTTAAACTGGAAGCTCAACCTTCTATGGGTCATTCTAGAGCAGTGGTTCAAAACATTGTCCCTCCCTAAAAAACATATTTAAAAGTGCACTAATGCGAAATTTACACATATGCACACTCATTATGTTCAATACTTAACAGTACAACTGAGCTATTTATAGCATAGAAATAATTATTTTATACATGTGAAGAGAAAAGAAGTGTTCTATCTTGAGCACTGCATGTCCACAAGCTGAACGTCAGAAATTACAACATGATTACAACAAAACAAAGCCCATCCATCCATCCATCCATCCATCCATTTTCTAAGCCGCTTCTCCGTCAGGGTCGTGGGGGGGTGCTGGAGCCTATCCCAGCAGTCTTCGGGCGGAAGGCAGGATACACCCTGGACAGGTCGCCAGTCCATCGCAGGGCAGACAGACAGACACAGACAGTCACTCACACACTCACACCTAGGGGCAATTTAGCATGTCCAATTGGCCTGACTGCATGTCTTTGGACTGTGGGAGGAAACCGGAGAACCCGGAGGAAACCCACGCAGACACAGGGAGAACATGCACACTCCACACAGAGAGGACCCTGGTCACCCGGCTGGGGAATCGAACCCAGGCCCTCCTTGCTGTTTCTGGCATCTCAGTTTTTACTTAAATTAGGTAAAAATGCACTGAAATAAAGTAAGAAATACGCTGAAATACGTTGCTCCAATCTCCAAAAACTCAAAATACGCTACCCTCAAGTTTCATGTCACTGCCAAGAATAATCTCTCTGGACTGAATCAACACGTGGCCACAAAACTAAATATGTGATCAATTTAAAAAATTTAAAAATAAAAAAAAACCTTTCCTCCCTTCTGACCACGTGGTGAGTGGGCATCCTTTAACATTTTGAAACAGAACTGTCATAAAGTCAGAAAGTCTTTTTTCTTTTTCATAAAATGTCACTACTGAACCCTGTATGTCTTAAAAAATGTAATATTTAAAAATACTTTTCTTAAATTATATGACAAAAATTTATTGTTCCTTGCTATGTACATTTGAAAAAGCTTGGATTGTCACAACTGACACAAACACTGTCTGTTTGTCATCACTGATATTCGTTATATTTGTTTCATAAATGACATTTGGTCAATTCATGAAGAATTTCTCATGCGTTGAGAAAGAGATAAATATGCCTAAGAGCACAGGCACAGAGTATTTAAACATTTGACATCTAACAAAGTGAAATGGATCAATCTTTATGTTAGTTAGATCCGAATATTGCAAAATGTCTTTACAATTATAGTAGTCATAAAAAAATAGTTAAAACTGTTAAAAATAGTTTATTTAATTATTATTTATGTTTCAGTGTTGACAAATGTATAAAAAAGTCCAAAACTCAGTAAATGTACATAAATACATGAACAGATTTCAATGTACGCTCAGTGAATTTTTACATTTTAGTTAGTATTCCAAAGGAATTGAAATGTTTTTCAAACCCCTAATTGTAATCACTTTTGCAGAATGACCCATGCAGCAATTCCAATCTTCAAACTCACTAACAAAGAAGGAAAGAATGCATCTGTGGGCAGAATACAGACTGGCCTATTGCCTGTAATAGCTCAGTTGTTCAGCCCTGGGCATGATGTCCTGTTGTCTCTCAGCTCTGTATAAGTGGGGTAAAACCTGCAATGAGTGCTGAAGGGTGAAGGCTTGCTGCTATTTGTTGATGAACAGGTGCTTTGTCAGGTTGTTACGGAGGTGAGAGCTGAGGGGGGATATGCTGTGACTGAGGAGGGTATTTAATGTCTGAGGATCATGAAGGCTGACAGATGCTCAGAACAAACAAGCGAGTTTAAACCATCAGGGAGCAGGACACCATCCAGGAGAGGGACTACACAGCAATTAACTGAACCGGAAAACACACACACACACACGCGCGCGCATAGTGTATGATAGCGTAATCTCAAAGCCTTTCACTCAAGATAAAACACACAAAAATAAATATAACTTAGAAAAATAGAAAATACTAACAATAATAAACACTCTATACAAATAAAATATAATTGTACAAAAATATTATATTTAATAATAAATATAAAATATAAATAAATGCAATATTTGTATTAATACTACTAGCAATAAAAAATAAAACACATTCAGATTAAAACAACAAAAAAATGTTTACATTTGTCTTAAAAGATGTGTATTGTGTATGTTTCCTGCACCACATGCTTGAGAGTTTGGCAAGGTGTTCTTTTCATCAAATGCTGCTCCTTTCTTTCTCCAAACATACTTTGGTGATTGTGGCCAGAGAATTCCACAGCCCCTGTTTCCAAAATGCCTCTGGCTTATCTTGATGTTGTTCTGCATACTACAGATTCAGACTTTTGTGACGTGGCTGCAGATAAGGTTTCCTTCTGATGAGTCTTCCATGCACATCATGTTTGTGCAAGTAGAACAGTGCAATGCCGCTCCTGTGTGGGCTGAATCTTCCTGAATGTCCTTTGTTGTCATATGGGGGTTTTGCTTTGCCTTTCAAGGTAGCACACAAGCAGCCCTATATGAGAGTTTTCTTGGTCTTCCAGATCTTGCCTTAATTTGCTCAGTTCAGAGCATCTGTGCAAACCTCAAAGTTTGTAGTTCTAATAGTTATAGCATCAGAACCGAGAAGGCTCTCAGTGTCGGATAAAATACTGTTGCGTTTACATTGAGTTTCCTGTCTTTAGATCAGTTGTGGATAATCATAAGCATTATTATCTCAACAAATCTAAGCACAGTGTGTGGCTGTAGTGAGATATCTACTTAAACTCAAGAGAAGATGTCAGATTACTGGAGTCTTTTGCTCAGGAGAAATATCTGAGCAGCAGGAGTGACTTAAGCAAAAGCCTCCTTTGTCTTTCCATCTGATCTCATTGTTGTCTAGTAGAAACAACAGAGATATTAAGGAGATGGCTTTTTTGATTTTTCTTTCCTGTGGGTGTGCACGCAAGCACACACACACACACACACACACACATGTGATAGGACATACAGACTCCCCGCTGACAGTGGTCTTGACAACGGTTCAGAGTGCACTCCCAGCAGACCACACTGCATAACCTCATGCCCTGTACACCCTCTCATTATCACCATCATCACCATCAGTGCTCACATGTGCATGAGAAAGAGAGAAAGAGAGATCGAGAGAGAGAAAGCACACAAGAGAGAAAAACGAGAGACAGAGAGCAGAGAGAGACAACAAAGAGAGAGGAGAGAGTGAGAGAGAGAGAGAGAGAGAGAGACCTGTGTAAGCTGCTGCCCTCTCTAACCCCTCATTATCGCCATCATTACAGCAGCGAGACATTAGTGCATTACACCACAGCTGCCTGCTTCAGTTTATTCACTGTTCTGTAAAACATTCACATCCGCACGAAGGCAAGTGTTTAAATTTAACTTTCATTTCTGTATAATTCATATACATCACATCATTAAGATGTAAACAAAGTCATTCAGAGTGGTTTGAAGTGAAACACCTCATGCTAGAGATGCTTAATGTCTCAGATGTCTTTACTGCTGTGATCATAGGAACCAGGGGTCACAATGTCTACAACACAAATGAAAATATTAAAAAATGATTTAATATCCGAAATGATGCAGTGAACCTTCATGTGTCTTCTGAGCTTTTGTTTGTGATGTTGATGGTAAAACAGTGGTAAACTGTTAACACTCATTTGTATTTGTTCGATTTTTTTCTCTCTCTTGATCAGTGTTATATTGATGCCATTGGGGTGGGTGTGTTGTGTGTGGGGGTGGGGCATTTTGTAACATGTACTTTGCCTACTGTATTTATAATTAATATACTGGAGCTATACTGTTTTTAAAAATGAAAACATCAGTACTATAAAATTTGATACTATCTAGCCTTACAATGCCTTGCATTATATGCACAAACAGAAGGAAAATAACTCCTTTAACATCTATCACTTGTAACATAAAAATAAGAAAAATGCAAAAGTCTTTATTCAACTTTTAAAAGATGCTGTTATTGTTGGATGTTGCATTATAATTTTATATTATTTCTCACCCATCTCATTGAAACAAGCAGAGAAATGATGTTATGACTATTTAAATCAATATTACATTTGAGTTCAAGTAGAAGAGATGTAAAACAGCTGCAGCCCTGTGCCAGGGCTCTTCACCAAGAGCTTTAAATTAAACATAACTTTTACATGCTTTAAATGTCCCTGTTTAATCAAGAATCAAGAATGGACAGTCACCACCTCATCCACATCTCATCAGACTCACTCTGATCTTCTGCACCTTCAATCTAGCAAATCTGTATTTGCACATATAGACTGACCTCTTTCACATCTATCCATATCCCGTACAATCTGGAAGATTTCTATATCAGTATTCTATCCCCTGAGTACCTGCATCTCATTTATTATCTACCTCAAACTAAGTGCACATACGGAATGTGTACAATAGCACATTTCATAGTTCTATTTCATAACTTATTACTGTACAACTGTACATTGGAATAGTGCAATACTAGTATATATTGTGTATATGTGTATAATCAGAGTCGGTGTGTGTGTGTATGTATATATATATATATATATATATATATATATGTATTCTAATATTTAGATATTTAGATATTTTTTGTATTTAAATTCTATAAGGGGGCTACACACCTAAGATTTTGACTCACTTTCCACCTCTGTAAATGTGATGTGACAATAAATGTGATTTGATTTAATTTGATTTGAAGAATATACAGAAAATGTTAAATGTGACCTGTCGTTAGATTACATATCAATTTCTATTTATTTAGTTTTAAATATTATAAAATGATGTTGAATTCAGCAATTTTAATAATAAATGTGCACATATATACATACCCATGGAAATATAGTGTGTACATACAATATGTGTGTGAAAACCTTATATCTTCAAAATGGTAACTTTACAGGAGAAGGACAAAACTAACTTTATTTTTAATGTAAGTTAATGTAATCATTAATGTAGCCGTTAATGTAAATTTTAATGTAAATTTTTCAAGTCATTTTTGGTCATTTCTTTTGGTAAATCATGAAATTTATCCACAACATTAACAGCAACAGACATTTTCAAACTCTGATAAAACTGAAAATTGACAAATGAAAAATGAAGATATAAGGCTTTGTTCTGACAACAATATATATATATATATATATATATATATATATATATATATATATATATATATATATACACACACACACACTAACACATACAGTAACACAGCACCATCAGGTCAATGTCACTGCAGTGCTGAGAATGATCCACCATCTAAATAATACCTGCTCTGTGGTGGTCCTGACCATTAAAGAAGAGGTTAAAAGGGGGCTAACAAATTAAGCAGAGAAACATATGAACTACAGTGTGTAATTATAGAACTATAAAGTGCTCTTATATGGTGAAAAGAGTGAATAAAATGGACAATGAGTGTAGAAACAATGACCAATGACCGGTCGATGTATGTATGCTTTCATGTATTCATTTCCTTGTCCCTGTGCTCGATCAGGACCTGTGGAACAAATAGAGGTCCCGACCTGAGCGCCACCCCCCACAAATCAACCGCACCACACACATTTATTGACTGATTTATTTGCATTGAATGGCTCTGTAGGAATGGCCTGCAGGGACAGGAGGGTAATTGATGTTTTAAGGGTCACGGTGTTGACGCTGTGAATAGAGGCCAAGGCCAAATGCATTGCTCCAGCAGGGGCAAAAGAATTACTGTATATTGTACACAATGCACCAGAATCAGTAGAGAGTGCTAACAGAGCATGAAGGTAATACTAATAAATTAATGACATTCTAATATTAGTGCTGTAGGTTCCTTCCTTCCTCTCTCTCTCTTTCTCTCTTTCACACCCATAAGGCCTGGTGTTGTCAAATGCCGTGATTAATGAGAAATGAGTCCACAGCTTACACACCGAGCTCCCTGAGCTAATCTTTAAGGGTGGTGTGTGTCACACGCTTATGCTCCTTTATCACAACTAGATTCTCTCTCTCTCTCTCTCTCTCTCTCTCTCTCTCTCTCACACACTCACACACACACACACACACACACACACACACACATAGACACTAGCTGCAAGTGGCTTATGGGGTTGTTGGGGATTTTAGAGCTCCTTTGAAGGCAGAAGGAGGAAAAAGGGGGCAGTTTTTAGGGGGTGATGCATTAGCATGTTGCTTTTGGGAGAAATTGCTTTTGGGACAGATGAAAGGAGGCTGGAAAAGAATGCTCAGAGTGTGCTGCTAGTGACACAAAGATGATCTATACCCACACATATAAAGCAAGCAATGGCTGTGATGCATTGTAGCCAGTGTCATAGAAAATGAGGTGGTATTTTTATAGCATTGTGTGCTTAAACAAAGGTGCTAGCTTGATCTACAATGGCATAGCAATCTGTGCATTAAAGGCCCCATTTAAAAAAATCTAACAAAGTGTTTGATGCAATATATTACCATTGTTAAAGGTTCAAAGTGAACCATTGGATTATCCAGTCCATATAGTCCATATGTGGAAACTAAACTTCAAGCACAGGCCATTTTAAATTCTTTGTCTATGAGAAAAATGAATTTGCGTTTTCCAGATTCACTGCCATTGCATCCTTTGGTGTCCTTTGGTCAATAAAAATGTTTCAAAACTGAAACATTTTACCACATGTACATTTTTCCACTGAACTTCACCAGATCCTTTGCACGACAAGGTCATTAAGCAACCAAAACAATAGTGTTGCCACATGCAAGCTTACACTGCTGCCTTACAGGAAAGTTTGTTCGCTCCTCAGCCATCTTTGTGACACCACTCGCAGTTATTTCCAGCCATACATGGCCAGGTTCTTTTTGAAAGGGAAGAAACCAAATCCTTGAAACACATTTGAAATCACTGGTAAAATCTCATACCTCATAAACAGTTTGTCGCAACTGGCTCAAATATCACTCAAAATGTGGGTTGTTTTGGCTACTGCACTTGCACAGAATTCCACAACTAAGGGGATTTTTTTTCCTGCTAGCAGCTTAAATAGTAAAGCTGATTGGCTTTTTTTGTGGGAGGGTGGAACTTTCTCCGCAATTAAACATTATTTCAACCAGTGACCTTCTTTACACTGTCTCTGCTGCTGTGCACTGAATTCAAAACATAAGACCAATAACCTCACCAAAAGTACCCAGTGTAAACCAGCAAGCTTTGTCAAATGTGGTACTAAAGAGGCTTTGCCGTTTTGAGGCTGCAGTTTCTAAAACAAAGTTACACTCATATATTAACTTCACTATCTATATTAAACTCATTATTGTAGGTTAACATTGACACTCTCACCCTCTCTCTCTCTCTCACACACACACACCTCAGCGGACCTGTGCCGGCGTGTCTTGGGTCTTTGAGCCTGTGGGCGCTCCTGAATGACGTCCACGAGAGGTCTAGAGCCTTCAGTGTGAAAAGACACAAAATACACAGGCAACGTCATGGGAGAAGAAAACATTCTCGCTTTTAACTTGGTCTGAAAGGAAGTTCATGCTTTTTCTGAAACAATACTGAAGTCATTTTTGTAACATCTAGTTTTATTAGATGTTCGGCACTGGCGACACGCATCAGACAATGATGTACTTCCAAACCATAGGTGGAAGAAAGCGTGCAGCCTAAGGGGTTTTCAGATTGAGGTGGCAGCGTCCAGATTGAGGTAATTGTCCACCACTCCCACAGCGCCCGTGTCACCTGCCCCACTGAAGAGAGGGGTAACACAAGCGCCTATCCGTCCAAATTACTTCTTTTCTCCTGAGGAGTGGGCTAGAGAGGCACACATACATGTGACAGGTAATTAGTTAGCGTCTGGCCTGTTCCACTCTTCACTCCCATACCAAAACATGCTTTTTCTGCCATTTTACCTTTCTGAAGTGACTTTGCCTAGGCATCAGCTGGCACTGGCACAACCCTGGCAGTGTTTGGCAGACCACCAGGCAGGGCATTTAAGTAGAGTTCCTGACTGGCTGACTGACTCAATGACTGACTGATTCTCTAACTCACTGACTGACTGACTGACTGACCAACTGATGCAATGACTCACCCACTGACTGAATCTTTGGTTGATTCTTTGACTGACTGACTGACTGACTGTCAAATTGACTGTCATAATGACAGATTGACTGATTCATTGACTCACTCACTGATTGTCATTGACTCACTGACTGACTCACCCACTGACTGAATCTTTGGTTGATTCTTTGACTGACTGACTGACTGTCAAATTGACTGTCATAATGACAGATTGACTGATTCATTGACTCACTCACTGATTGTCATTGACTCACTGACTGACTGACAAACTAACTGACTTGCTGACTCACTGACTGAGTGACTATTTGACTTGCTGACTTATTGAATCACTGACTGACTGTTTGACTGACTCTCTCTTGCTGGAACGTGCATGCTTGACATTTCAAAAAGTGGAACTATTTTGTGGAGCATGGGTGATGACATCAGCAAAACTACAGCTCACACGAGACAAAGTGAAGTAATATTACTACACCAAATGCAGCAATATATTACTTGCTACCATAAAGCGATACCATTGTTCTCCCACTAAGCCCTTAAATATAGGTAAAATATTGGTTTATGTTACATAGCTAGCAGACATTAGTGGTCTGGCTAAACGAGGCTTGCCAAGTGTTGATCAGGAGAGCTGTGCTGTTGGGTAAAATTTGGTTCACCCACATCATAACGTCACGTTAAAGAGCATAATGGCCTCAGCTGATGTAAATCCACAACCGAGGAGGAAACCTGTGCTGAAGAGCCCCTTGGTATCTACTTTCTTTTCTTTGCTCAGAAGTTAGCTCATCAGATGCAGAACACAACACCATTAGCTCAAGTCTCGGATCATTGTCCATTGATTGCACTGGAACATTTTGGTTTGGGCGCCAGTGCTTCTGTTCAACTGCTTGCAACGTGCTGCAATAACACACTCAGCATGGAAGTGGAGGTCTCTTAGCGACAGATCTCTTAGCGGGCAGGTTCACAAACACAAAGCCTTGGCCCTGCACAGCCTGTGCTCTGGCACCCCAGCTGCCGGCCCAGCAGTAATTAGGCCCTGCACAACTTTCCCTTGATTGAGTTGATGCATCAATAGCTAATGAACTAGCCTAAAAACAATTACCTCAGGATGCTAAAGTAAACCATATGGTTCGGGAGCAAAGGACAAAGCGGCACTTGAGATGGACCGAGCTGGTCAAATGGTACAAAGGACTTCTGGTGGGTTTTCCGTGCTTTTGTCTCAGATGGGAAAGGGGGATTAATTTGGTTTCATTGCCTATTCACGAAAAGCTAAACCAGACACAGAGAGACGCTAGATAATGTCTCCTTGAGAGACTCCAGCAATGCAGGGCCTCCGGAAAGACTTCTTACGATCGTCCAGCGCACTGGGCAGGCCGTGCAGTGTCAGCAGAGATTTTACAACTGCTCCTCTAATGCACGATGAGAGGCTTTCAAAGCAGGCGCTTTCTGCAGTACAGAGCACAGCCTAATGCAAATGTGTAATGCAAAATATATGGACAAGCGTTCTTATATTTCTCCTTATAATGATAGCTAACACAACAGGCTTTAAAGTCACCTTTTATGTTTCTCTTGTACTTTTATTTATGCATCCTATAAATTTACTGTGACATTAAAAGGAAGTGTTCACTACAAAGTGCTTTATGTTCAAAACATGCACTGAACACCACTAATCTCTAAAATGACTATCAATGACAGGCAAACTGTAAGATGAGCGAAAGTCACAAAAACATACAAGGCATTCCAAACTTCCAACAAAGACACAAACTTTGATTCTGCTCTCTGTCATTAAACACTATAGCCACATCCTTTGCCTGCAATTTAAAGCTGATTTAAGATAAACAACATTTATTGTAAAAATACCTTAAAATGGTGTTAAATTGGCTCAGTCTTAATCAAATCAAATTAAAGTCCTGCTTTAAAGATGCTTTGCAGGTCTGCTTGAACATGGAATTGCACTGACATCTTGGAGAGTGGCAAGTATCCTAAATGCAGGCAATAAATGCAACATATATCATATTTATACTACTATTTGAACTACTTCTATTTATTTTTACGTAGTTTATATCAATAAATTTATCCTGTTGAACTAAGAGACAATTTAGCTTGTTTTAAGAAATGGTACTTGAAGGAGGTAATATTATCAATGGAAATAATCATCATTTTATATGTCTAGAAAGGCTTGAAAAAATCTATAATATTCTTGCAATAATCTCATAATGAAAAATGTTAAACATATTGCCATTTAAAATGCTTTACCTTGCTGTCATTTTTGTCAGAGAAAAGATGATGAAAAGGACTGTCCACATCGTATGTTTACATATAATATTGATTATGTGAACATTGGGCGGCACGGTGGCGCGGTGGGCAGTGCTGTCGCCTCACAGAGAGGAGGGCCTGGGTTCGATTCCCCGGCCGGGTGCCCAGTTTGGAGTTTGTGGAGTTTGCATGTTCTCCCCGTGTCTGCGTCGTCCAACAGTCCAAAGACATGCAGTCAGGTCAGTTGGACATGCTAAATTGCCCCTAGGTGTGAGTGACTCTGTCTGTCTGCCCTGTCATAGACTGGCGACCTGTCCAGGGTGTATCCTGCCTTCTGCCCGATGACTGCTGGGATAGGCTCCAGCGACCCTGACGGAGAAGCGGCTTGGAAAATGGATGGATGTGAATATTACCTTATTTTTACACAGCCTGAATTCACTGTTTCACACTTACACTTATCCTGCTATTTAGCCTACAGCAGATTAGCCCCACCCATTTGTGCTGTTATATGAAGTGTTTCAGCCTACAAACACAGTGCAGCCAAGCAGAATAGAGGTCAATTACATGGATAAATCCATAAAGACACAATAAAAGCAACAACCTTATACTTTTACGTTTACTTATAAGGGTAAGGAGAGGGTGGAACAGTGTCATGTAAAAACGAATAATGACTTTTTCATAAATAAAACCATACAAATCCTGTTTTGTCCTGATCTCAGGGACAAAAATCAGAATAGGACGTGGGCCCTTAATGTGGCAGTGAGTGTGTGTATGTATGTATGTGTGTGTGCGTATTCATGTGTAAATGGGTTAAGGGGAATCATCTGTCAAATCTTAAATTATCGGCCACATTTATAAGTGACTGGTTAATGCATTAATGAATAATTTATGAGGATCAATATAGCCAGTTCCTAAAGTCACTTTTATGCATTTTTAAATTTCCTCAACATTCTACAATCAGACATGTCTGGTGTGATGGAAACGCTCTGGAGGTCTGTAGTTGAAATAAGATCATTTCATGGCAAATTCACAAATTCCTATGGCCATATAATCCAGATTCAAACTTTCATCACTGAGAATAGTTTTGCAGCTGAAAGGATGGCCTAAATCACAACAGTAAATTCCCTCACACTTTCATCTTTGTTTGAGCCGAATAAGAGCCTCAGCATGTGACTTTTATAAATGAATGAAAGCTCTAAATAGAAAGGTTAATTCTGCAGTAGGAGATATAACAGGGTGAAAACTGAAATGACAAGCACGGAGCTCCATTCTGAAGCGGCTTTGGCCTCTCAATACTGTCTCAGCATTCTGACGCTCCAGCCAAGACGGTTTTAAAGAAATCATAAGAGCTTTTTATGTTTTCTCAAAAAAACAGCCCTTTTATTTCAGGCCTGAACCCTGGAAGCGGCCCACCCTCTGCGAGTCTGGGGTGTGCCCCCCTTCTGATGCCCCTAAAACCAAGCCATGAAGGAGAAACAAAAAGAAGCTTTAATGAAGAAAAGAAGAAAGGAGCCTCCCCTCAAAAAAAAAAAAAAAATGACAGTGATAAGCAATTCGCTTGGAGCAATCATGGCAGGATAGTGAGAATGCAGGATTGGAGGTCGGGGGGGGAACCATATTGTGTAGAAAGAAAATGAGGGGAAAGTGAAACAGACAGAATGGGAGGGAAACCGCAAAAATAGCAGATAAGTTTGAGGGTCTCTATGTGAGACTGCATATTTATTGCTGGGGGTTTTTGTGTGCTCTGGAGGGGGAGAGAGAGAGAGAGAGGGTTAGAAGCAAATGAGACATACTCACAAACAAGGCAGCTCCTAGATGTCCCAAAGGAGATGAGAGAGCGCACCCCCCACAGAGCAGAGCGGCATGACAGAGGGGCGCGGTACCACCCCCCCCAACACACTACACACTGTACACACCCATACACACTAACACACCACCCAACCCCCCACCACCCGAATACACACTGTACAACAACATTACAACCCACAGGACATGAAAGCGGGGAGAGAGAGAGACAGACAGACAGATGGATCTGTTTGTGACAGATAGAATGATAGACTGACATATTGAAAGACTGACTGACAGACAGACAGATGATGAAGATAGATAGATAGATAGATAGATAGATAGATAGATAGATAGATAGATAGATAGATAGATAGATAGATAGATAGATAGATAGGTGAACTAACAGACAAACAGCTAAACAGACAGATAAAGATAGATAAGTAGATAAACTATATGACCAAAAGTATGTAGATGCCCCTCCGAATTAATGAGACAAACGCTGGTAGGAGAACGGGTCATACTGAAGATCTCAGTGACTTTAACTGTGGCATTGTTATAGGATGTTACCTGACTTGTTTGCACATCCCATGTAACAAGTCAGTTAGTGAAATTTCCTAAATCCCTAAATGCTATTCTTGTGAAATGGATCAACAATAGCTCAGCCATGAAGCAGCAGACTAAGCAAACCCACAGAGCAGGGCCACTGAGCGCTGAACCACATAGCACAAAAACTAGTCCATCACTCGCTACAGAGTTCCAGACCACACTTAGAAGCAACATCAACACAATGACTGTACCCTCATGTACAAAGCATTAAGACACAGTTTTATGAGTTTTGTGTAGAGGAACTCCAGCAGCCTGCACAAAACCCTGACCTCAACCCCACTGAAGACCTTTAGGATGAACAGGAGCGTCAACTGCAAGCCAGACCTTGTCATCCAACTTCATTGCCTGACCGCACAAGTGTACTTTTGACTGAAATTCCTATAGACACACTCCAAAATCTTCTGTAAAGCCTTGCTAGAAGAGTGGAGGCTATTAGAGGCACAAAAAGGAGACCAATTCCATATTAATGCAAATGGAGTTGGAAAGAGAATGGAGTCCAACAAGTTCACAGAGGTGTGATATTCAGGTATCCACATACCTTTGGTCACATAGTGTAGACAGAATGATAGAAAGACAGACAGACAGACACACTTTTAAATAGTAGAAGTTATAAAAATGTAAAACTCACAAGAAACTTAAATGTGTACATGATTTCAACTGAAGATTTGTGCAGTTAATATAGTCATTCATTTAAAGATTCATTTAAAAATGACACGCATTTGTAGTCTGTATATTGTTGGGCAGAATACGACTGTATTTAAGTACAGAAGTACAAAGATGAGAATAATATGAACCAATACAGCGCAGCGATGCAGCAGCGCCGCAATCCAAATGTGCCAAAGGGAGGGTACATCTCTACATTTCAGCCCAGCAGGGGGTCCCTCCCTTTCAACCCATATCCTAACCCCCCCCCCCACACACACACCCCTCAGCTCACACACTATCTCTATTACAGCTCAGACAGGCGAGGCACATCATTGCGCTGAAGCGGTCCATTGTAATTGTCCTGATGGCATAATCTGGTTGAAGTCTTGGAGAGGGGGTTTATCACCTGCTGGACTTTAATGTGCTGATATAGGACGATGGGTTAAAAGGGAGATTGAATCAATGATGATAAAAAGAACCAATTTTTTTCAGCTGTCGGCTAGGAGCTTGTGGTATTTACAGATTTTACATGAAAAGCACTCTTCTGCGCTCTGAGCTTTTAAGGGTGTGTATTTGAATGTGAACTCCAACAGAGAGCACTGTTTTGTTCCACAGACTGTGCTGTTGAGTATGTGTGTGAAGAAGTCTTTCTGTTATTTTAGTCATATACTGAACTGCTGTTCAATTGAGTTTCTAACCGTGATATCTGAATGAATGAAAGTAGGCCTAGATGGTATATTTGATCAGACAACTCAGCAATTATGCCTGAAATACTACCAAAAAAATCGACACATTTATTTATTTATTTACTTAATTTCTTTGGAAGATGCCTGAAATCCACAAACATGTATTGCTTATATAATTTTTTGCAAAGTTAAATATGCATATAACACGTCCAAACAGAGAGAGAGAGAGAGAGAGAGAGACAGTACAACATTAAATGGTATATTTTAACAGAATGCGAAAAAATACCAGCTGAGCTTCGAAACGTGTCAAAATTTCATGATGAGCGGACCACCAGAAATGCTCCAAAAGCCCTTGGAAAAAATCTAGTTTCATTAACTTCCATTCAAAACGAAGAATGGTTTTTGCTCCTCCTGTAAAGTTAACATTTTGGAGATACAAGGTTTTCTTCCGATAGCTGCGATTTGTTTGTGGAGGATCATAGAAATCAGCAGTTAGGTTTAAAATTCTACAGCAAATTCAACAAATATGTTTTTATTTATTTCATTTTGTTCATTTATTTATAGTTGTTTTTGATTCCAAAGCCAAGCAGTTTATTAATTTATTATCCCCATCAGAGGGAATGTGTAGAACATTTTTTACATCAAACTTGTGAGAAGGCAGAACTTTTTTGTCACCGTTGAAAATGCAGTGCAGACTTCAACAGAGTCAGTAGTGAGCAGGGAGTCTCCACAGTGTGCAGAGATTAGCAGAGACAATAGACTGATGCGCTGTAAATATGTGCTCTTTGTGCCAGTCGTCTCTAAGTTATTCATGATTCTAGGGATTTTTCTGAGGAAAATATATTCAACCCCCACCACCCTCCCCAAAAAAATCTGTGAGTGGAACTCCAAAAATGGAATGAGACGACAAACGTGTGGAGCTACGGAGGAGAAGAGGGATGTCTTCCTGAGAGGAGATGACAGAAGTCACTGACAAATAAAAGACATGACGAGAAAGAAGAAGGGATGAGGGGCAAGAAATAAGAGAAAGCAGAGAGCAGAGAGAGAGAGAAAAGAGAGACCGACATAAGTTTATACTGTGAGAGATACAAACAGAGAGAGTGAATGAAAGGAGAGAGACAGGAGAGAGAAAGAAAGAAGGTCAGGGAGAGAGAAAGGAGGAAGAGAGATTTATAAGTGTAAGAATAAAAAAGAAAGAGGTACAGAGAGAAAAGAAAGGAGGAGAGAGAAGCAAAGGAGGGAGAGAGAGACAACTGTATGAGAGAAAGAGAAAAAAGAAAGAAAGCAAGCGAGTGAGAGAGGAAAGAAGGAAGAGGATAGAAAGCAGAGAGGTGAGAGAGAAAAAGAGACAGACATAAATGTATACTGTGAAAGAAAGATAGAGTGAAAGAAAGAAGAGAGAAATAAAGAGAGAGGGGGAGAGAGAGATAAATAAGCATAAGAGATCAAGAGAAGGAAAAGAGAGAGGAGAAGGAAAGAAGAAGAGAAGAGAAAGGAGAGAGAGAGAAAATAGGAGATGAGAGAGAAAAGAAAGAAAGAGAAATGAGAAGAGAGTAAAAGAAGATAAATACATCTATACTGTAAGAGTGAAAGAGAGAAAAGAAGAGAAAGAAAAAAGACAGTGAAAGAGAAAGAATACGGAGAAGAGAAGGAATGAAAGGAGAGAGAAAGAGAGTGAAAGGAGAGAGAATGGTAGGGAGAGGGACAGAGGAAGGGAGAGAAAGACAGAAAGGAGAAAGTGAGAGAGAGGAGAAAGAGAGAAATAAAGAGAGTAGGAAGCGAGAGTGTGTGGGAGAGAGGGGCAGGGTGGGGTGGGGGGTTTTCCCCAGTGGGGCAACATGTTTGCGCTGTCTCTGTCTCTCTCTCTCTCTCTCTCTCTCTGTCTCTCTCTCATTCACTCACTCACACTCAGACCTCGTGCTGCACACACACATATACACACACATGCTCTGCAGATAAACGCTCAGCACACACACACACACACACACACACAGATATACCCTCACACACCTTACTCACTCACTCTCCCTGAGTGAGAGCTCAGAAACGATTTCTTACAAGTGTTCAGAGAGAGAATAAGAAAGGGAGAAAGGAGGAAGAGAGTGAGAGTGAGAGAGAGGAGGAGAAAGGAGGATCAGCAAGCAAGAGATGGAAAGCAGGAGGAGGAAGAAGAATTATATCCTCTGAAGAGTGAGAGAGAAAAGAAGGACTTTGGGAGGAAGCTGCAGCGGAAACAAGCCACAAGGAACTCAGGTACACTCTCTCTCTCTCTCTCTCTCTCTCTCTCTCTCTCTCTCACCCATTCTTTCTTGCTTTAAACTCTGGTCTATAAGCACTTCTGCATTTGCCTAAATATAAGTAGTATACTGCCCATGTTGCAACAAATCCTTTTATAGTAACTTTACAGGAGAAGGAAGAATGCCATTCATTTTAACATACATTAATGTAACAATGTTTTCCTCCAAGTAATTTTGATACAGTCATCATGAGATGTACAGACAATGTGAAGTGCAGCCAGTGTAATCAAACAGAGTAATGTATTTCCAGTATGTTGTGTTTATGTCCTGTGAATGGTGTAATTAGACTCTATCTGTAGTCTGGAATATGGCTTGGATAAAGGACTTTTTTTTACCAGGCAGCATGGGGGATCCAGCTGTGCTGCTGAACTGAATAAGAAAGGTGTGAATGAAAAGGTGTGTGCGTGTGTGTTTGTTTTCATACATTTTCAGGACCAAAACGTACTGACTTTGTAGTTTAACCAGAGAAAATAGGGCTAACCAGAGAAAAACAGGGCTAACCTACTTGACGCTCTTGAAACCACTTTTTAAGAAAGTTACATGTTTCCGCACTTAAAAACATAGAAAGAATAAAACACTCTAGGTGGCCAGGGTTAGTGTTATATGATGGTATAATACATATGACACATACTATTATTACATATAGTCATACAAATATCGTCGCTGTCATTGCAAAGACTTGCATGTCCATTTTCTTGTTTTTCTTTTTTCATGATTTGAAATTTTTACATTGTGTCAAACCTTTACAATGAATTGATCCAAATGAATGTTCCAAAATTACTTCCTTTATTATCTTCCATTAAAAGTTAAGAACATTTTGGTTACTTAAAAAAAAAAGGAAACCAATTTTTTGGACAATTTCTTTGTCAATTACATAGATACATGGCATACATTATTACTGCATGTAGACATTTACATAGATATAATATAAATATGCCATTAACTTTACATATAGATATATACATAGACATAATACAAATGGGATATATTATTACTACATGTAGATACTTACATAGGTATAAGACATATGGTACACATTACATATATATATAATTACATAGATATAATGCATATAGGACATATTTAATACCCACATGTCCTGACACTGTACACAAACAAACCTGTGTGTGTGTGTGTGTGTACTGAAACATTGTGAGTAGAGGTAGCAGTCTGAGGTCAGAGGCGGTAATCAGGTCAGACTGAAGACTGACATGTTTCTTAGTTCAGCACTTTAAAGTTTTTGACCTAAAATCTAAAACTTCCTCAGCATGCAGCCTGTAGTATTTGCCATTTGAAGGTGAAGTCAAATAATATTGTACTCAGAAAGAAAGTGCATTTAAGGACATCATTAACACTGAGACACTGTGTGTGAGAGTGTTTCTGTCAGGAGGTTGTTACTTGAATATAATGTAATGATAGCTAATCTCTCTGAACTGTACGGGGCAGTTTCATAAACACGGATTAAGCCTAGTCTTAAACTAAACTGCAGCACCAGTGGTGAGTCATCATGAGAAATTCTTTACCGCCTAGGCTTAGGCTTGATCTGGTTCTGGGAAACCAGCTCTACCAGTGTTTGTTTATGCAGTGAGTGCAAAGGACACTACACTCTCTCTCTCTCTCTCTCTCTCTCTCTCTCTCTCTCTCTCTCTCTCACACACACAAACACACACACACAATGTTATAGACTTACATTTCTGTCAAATATGGAATGCTTTGAAGGAGAGAGAGCATGACAGAAAGGAAGAGAGAAGAAGTGTGAGAGAGAGAGAGAAGACAGAGCAAAAGAAAGAAAAAGAAGGGAAATAGAAACAGGAAGACAAGGAGAGAGAGGGAGAAAGATGGGGACAAGAAAGAAACAAGAAAAACGGAAATAAAGCGAGAGTACGAGAAAAAGGAAAAGAAAAAAGACGAGGGAGAAAAAGAGAAGGAGGACAGAGACAGAGAAATAACAACAAAGAAATAAGGAGAGACAGAAATGGAGAGACAGAGAGAGAGAGAGAAAGTGAAAAAAGAGGAGGAGGAGGGGGTTTGCTACATTCTTGAGCACGTTCTATCCTTTGAAACGGATCAGTGGCCAGTTTTATCGGGGTAACTGAGTGTATGTGAGGGAACAAGAAAACAGGCCGAGAGACACTGATATTGAACTGCTGTTTTTGATTCTTCTCATTTGTAGCCCTGTATGACCTCTTTTAGTGGCCCAGTCTCAGTGCTACAGCCTCGGTGCATTATGGGTGACGCATCGGTACACTATTGGGGCATTACAGAGCGGGGGACGTAAATAATAAATATCATAATTTATAAGTGAGGAACTGCTCCTCTACTGAAGCGCAATGAACCATATTTACTCAAGCCGAGAAGGGGAGGGGGCAGGGTTGTCGGAGTCAAATTTAAAAACGCAGGGTTCAGAGAGCAGCAGCAGGGGAGGATAACTAAAAACACTCCGAAGTGTTGGGATTAAGTGAGTCACAAGACGCTCAATGATCAGTCAGGGGATTTATTTTACCATAACGTTCCTCTGTACAGCTTGTCTCCTGAATCCCCCCCATTTCCTACACCCATCCACTATATTTAGAGAGGAGTTAAAATGACCTGCGATGGTGTCGGTATAAATCTTTAATCGTCAAAGGTGAATTGTTCACTGCACTGTGTGCTTTAAATAAGTTGCAGTGCATTAAATAAATGCATGTTTAATATTTATTAGACTTACATAATTTTGTAAAACTAAAAGCTACTTATTTGGGTACTGAGAAGAGCAGTACTAATTCACTGTGCTGTGGCCTCCACTGTGCTAAGCTAAAATGAATAAGAAGTTAATTTTAAGACTACGCTGCATTATACTGTTACTATTTTTAATAGGACATTCTTATTCTTATACATTCTTAGTCGTCATTAAAATAAGACAGCGCTTCAGGAAATCCAACAATTTTTTTCTTTTCCAAATCTTTTTCAAAACTGGCTCACAGTCAGCTAGAATATATTCCCCAGATGGGTGGGTCGAGAGAATCTGACTGGTCTTCACTTTCACCGCTAGAGAGGGTTACAGGAATACTCCAGCATTTTTAATCTAAGGTCAATCCAAAATACCTGCAGCATATGGTTGAATTCCACAGACATAAAAAAACTTGTCTCAAAACACATTAACAGTGGACAACAATGGACAGTTGCTTCAGTTTTCTGTTCTTTTACAATGCACAGAAATCTGCATCAAAATGTGTTTTTCCACAACACGAAGAACCAAAAACCTCAGCAATAGAAAACTGGAAGTGTGCTTTTTCCATTGGTGACTGGTTCAGTACCAGTTTTCTGGTTTTTGGTACATACTCAAGTTTAGAACCAATTGGACTTACAACACTTGACGGTGTTTTTTCTGTGTTGTTTTTGAAGTGGCTGTCAGAATGGCGTGGGCGAGTGAACAATTGACCCGCCACTTTTTTCTGTACTAGGGCAATGCAACCAGTTCTCTCTGACTATCGAAAATATTCTCCACTCTCCCTGAACTGACCTATACAAAATAGACAGGCAGGCAAACTCACAGGCAGAAACGATCCAAATCTCCATTCCAGTTGGATGGCAGGTCCTTTCCCAAACAGTAAAGCCTGAGAGGAGCTTCAGCTCAACAATCTGGTAAATGTTTTTTCTGTGACACACAAACTGATGTCTGTGTAAAACCTTCGTCACAGTTTGTTTCACACAAATTTACTAAATGCCAGTCTCAATATTGTTTACTGCCACCTTGTTAAACTAAGGTTATGTTCTTGAGAGAAGAGGAAAGTCAGGTATCTGGAGCATGCAGGGTCGAAACAAACACTGACACTGTATATAAACAGGTTTATTGTGGTATATTCATCATATAACAATGGCGGATGCTATATGTAGCACTAAAAGTTTTAGTTAGGCAGTCGGCTACTTATCTTTTGTAAGTCACACAGCTACAGTTCCCCTAGCACGCTTTTTTAAAGATAAAAAATAAGTTTAGCCCTCTTTGTTGCTAGATTGGATGGGTTCGACCAAATTGGGTGGATTTTGGTTGGATTCAGAGGGAAAAAATGTACTTTAGTAGGTGGGAAAAAGTTGGTGTGGTTTGTCATTGTTTGCAGGTTTTTAAAAACTATTAAAAAAAAAGAATGAACTGTATTACTCAATAATGCAGTCGAAATGTGAATATGCCTAATCTCTGGCCATATTTGATCAGTTATCAAAACATCAGACAATCATTTTAGTCACTTTAGTCAGAGAGGAGCCCACTGCCCCGTAGTTCTGTGTCACCCACAATCGACATGAGCAGTTATCATATCCAGTTTATTGTTGAAGTAACGGATGTGTGTTCAGGCCGAACACAAAATAGACTGTACACTGCATTACTTACTGTACATAGTTCTGCTACTATAGGAAACAGGAATGTGCTTGGCAGAACCAATAAAGGTGAGCAAGTTTTTAAAACACCTGCGAGTAATAGTTATGCTTGCAATATTGTTACTATTCATTCGCCTTTCTGATTGCATGCACAGGATAAGTCCTATCATATGCAACACATTACAAAAATGTTAACACTCTGAAAAGATAAAGAGTCTGTATGAGTTGTTGAAAAATGGGACACAAATCAAATAATTTAATTATTTTGGTGAAATGATTTATAGTTTGGACCATGCATTTCATAGATGTTTGACAGGGATACTAAAAATTACACAAAAGATTTTGGTTCTTTTTAACACTTAGTGTGTTTACATGGAGTTAATAGTCTGATTATTTTATTATTATCTGATTTTGATTTTTCAAGTGGACGTGTAAACAGCACACGTTTTTTTTTTAGATTGGAGTAAGGCCTAGAAATTCAATTCAGAATTACAAAAAAGAGAACTGGATTTCTGCTCAGTAATCGAGATTTTCAGTGCTCATATACCTTCACTCTGACTTCTTTTGCTTTTATCAGTCTGCACATGTGCGAAAATAGACCTTAGTATCAGAAAAAGCACACAGCACCTGCGAGACGGCAACAAAACACTTTTAGAAAGATGCTGCAACTACATGCTTGCTGAAATTAAGGATTTAAATATACTTCATCTTCTAGGTGATGTACATTCATATTTTACACTAAAGTGATTTGATGTTAAAAAAAAAAGCCATGACATGACGTTCGAATTTTATGTTACACTTATGTCATGCCTTATTCTGTGAGATTACTGGCTGGTTGTAAAGCAGAAATCCCGTTACTGTCTCACTCACCTGGACTTTTCCTGTTATCTGATTACCTGAGTGCATGTAAACGCAATGAATGGATTACTGACAAAATCAGATTTTATGCAGTTATCAGACCATTAAGTGCATGTAAATGTACTCAGTGATAAAGTCATTTGTTTAAAAGACTGACAATCTCATCTAGTGACAACTTAAATATTTATCTGCAATATTTCAAGGGCATTTATAAGCAACATTATATAAATATTTTACCTCAAAATAAATCATTTTTAAGGTACTTTGACTTATAATAGGGAGAATGGCATCTCTGTCATTGGGCCTGGAATGCTTGCTATAGTGCTATGTAACTTTGGAGGAGCAGACATGAAACCCTTCACAAGAACAGCATAACACTTTACAGCACCGTGCGACATATGAACAACTATGAATCTTCAGCTAGCTAAGAGAAGCTAGCTCAGCATTCCCAGCTTTTACATCATGACAGTGTGTGCTAAAAGATCAAAGAAGACATTGTCTGATCAAGCGAGGAACATAAAACAGAGAGTGGCTGAGCAAGAGACTAAAATAAGTGAAATACATTCTACCAGTTCTTGCATAATACCGCTTTAACACACTCAGAAGCTCATTACTGATGTCAGGCAAATGCTTTATCATTTGTATTATGTTTAAAATGACCTTAGGCTATTTTTCATGTATACTTTTTGGGCGGTTTTTCATGCATTGGAGCTGATCTGCAGCTGAAGCCAACAAAAATTTGCAAACCTTTTACCACATATACTCTTCCAGGTGAAGTTTAAGTCATTAAGCAATACTGCACAGCCAATAAGTGCTCAAGAATGTAAAGTAGAATGGTATGTCGATGTTGTAATTTTTAGAATTATTACTTTGCAAAGATTGTTAAGGAGACATCAGCTAGTAAGGAGGCACATGCTACTGATTTTGTTTTTGCTCATATTTTCAGAGTTGACAGAGAAAAATCACACATAGTCTACACATAGTCCAGTTAGCTAGGCTGAACTAATTAATTAGCAATGCTAGTTAAAGCATTTTTTCAAACTCTCAAGAGAAGAAATGAGCCTTCGTTGGATTCCACACCTAAATTCTCGTCCGTGTTTATTGACCATTGCTACAGATGCAGCAGATAGAGACGAGGCTGAAGAAATGCAGGAGTCCTCCTATAAAGAAACACACGCACACTATGTTGATTCATTAAAAATGCACATACAGAGTGAAAGTGTTGTGGAGCTGGACAACTCCGACACCCCATTGATTGACAGATGGGCTGACCCGGGGAGCTTCTCTCACTCAGACTGGACACTAGGCTTGAACTGCTGTCACGAGCGTGATCCATATGTTTCAGAAGTGTCAGTGACAGGGGATTTAAAGAGGCCTGCTTGTTCTTGCTTTTGCCCCAGTTACTAAACAAATTTTTTGAGGTAATTTAAAGGTTATTGCAATCTAATCTCTATCTGCTGTATCTGTAGCATGAGACTAATATCCATAGACAATTCAACACATTTACCTGTGAAAAAAAAAAAACAGAAGCAGCGCTAAGGTGCTGGCTGAACTGAACCCATCTTTCTGACCTTGGTGAGGAGCGTGAAGGCAGCTTGTTGAGGTTTTTGTCATCCTCCTGGAGCACGCTCACTGATTAGCTGTACGATACTGAGCCCGCAGACAGTGTGAGGGGGCCGACATGAAGCCATTTTAGAGTCATAAGCATTCAGTCACAATCACAACCCCCGCTATGAGCTTAATGTTCCGACACTGCGCTTCTGATGGCCAACCAAGAGGCTTCAGGCTGTATCTAGATGGGGGGTTTACACCAGGCCACCGCAGCCACACTATTTATGACAAAGTGTGGCCTCAGAAAATGCCCTGATTTGTTTAGATTTATTTATTTAATTCTTTAAAATAAAAACAGAAAACCCAAGAACCAAAAATAAAACTCCTTTAGGACAATCATAAGTTGATGTGTGTGCTTGTGCAGCGGGGTTTGTGTGCTGGGTCATTTTTTGGGTCATTAGTGCTGGAAGTCTCAGTCTGCGCTCCATTAATATGACAGGCTACAGTGCACTGACTGACCTCAGTGCCACAGCACAACACACACAACTAACAGCAAAACACAGCATGATCACACACAATAGCACAGTGCAACAAAGCAAAACCACCCAACATGGCACAACACAACGCAGCACAGCAAGACACCACACAATTTGACAGTGCATAATTTTACACAGCACGTGTAACAACATGACACAGCACAGCATAATATAACACAACGGAACTTGGTATAGCACAGTACAACACAACGCAACACAACATAATATAGCACAGTACAGTACAGCATTACAAAGCATAACAACGCAACACAGCATAATACAGCACAGCAAGACACAAGACAACATGGCACAGCACAGCAGAACATGGCACATACATACATAGTAACATGACATAGCACAGCATAATATATTATAACACCACATGGCCCAGCACAATATAACACAGTATACATAATGACATGATACAGTATAGCATAATAGAACACAACACAACATGGCACAACACAGTATAACACACTATGGCTCAACACAATATAATATAGCACAGCACAGTGCAATACAAAACAGCATGGCGTAATAAAGCAAAACAACACAACATGGCTCAACACAGCACAGCAAGACAGAAGAAAATATGGCACAGCACAGCAGAACATGGCACAGCACAATGTAACGGTATACACACATGACACAGCACAGCATAATATAACACAACACAACATGGCACTTGACAATATAACACAATATGGCACAACGTAACATAACAAAGCATAATTTATTAGTGCAGCACAACATTATGATTAATTGACCCTTATTAGTCCCACAACGGGGAAATTTCACCTCCGCATTTAACTCGTCCATGAAGTGAAACACTACATACACACTAATGAGCACACACACTAGGGGGCAGTGAGCACACTTGCCCGGAGCAGTGGGAAGCCCTATCCGCAGCGCCCGGGGAGCAGTTGGGGGTTAGGTGTCTTGCTCAAGGGCAATTCAGTCATGCACTGTCGGCTCAGGGGATCTAATCGGCGACCTTCTGGTCACAGGACTGGTTCCCTAACCTCCAGCCCATGACTGCCCACATGGCACAGCATCATATATCACAACATGACAACACAGCACAACAGAAAGTAACACAGTGACACATAACACAGCACAGCACGAGAACATGAAGCAACACAACATGATGCAAAACAGCACAGCACAATTTAACAGTGCCATGCAACAAAACACAACATGGCACAGCACATTATGACACGAAAAACCAAATGCAACAATATGGCACAGCACAATATAACAGTGGTATGCAGCGCAGACTAATATAACAGTCTAACATAACACTTCACAGCACAGCAGTATAACACAATACAACACAGCACAACACGCCACTGAACAATAAACACAATACAAAACCACCACAGAAAACACAGAAACACGAGTGGAGCCAAGAACTGGAACCAAAGACATTAGCTCAAAGATTACAAAGTTACTGAAAAGACTGTCTCACACACAGACACATACACATGCAAAACACACACACAATGCAAGGCACCTGCTCACAGACTGGCAGCACTATTCATCTCCCTTCCAGACAACTCTTTCTGTGTGCAGCACTAATTGGCACTGTGAGGCGAGACTCAAACGTGTACATAATTTCTACATGAATAAAACATGTTACATCAACACAATTATTGCTGAACGTAAGTAAACAAAAAGAAATAACTGTTGATGGAGTATATTTGCAGTCATTGGAAAACCCTGTAATTCACATTTGCATTACATTATATGTTTTTACATTGATTGAAAATGTTAGCTGCCCTATACATTGTGTATATTTTTCATGATGAATGGACCAATAGAAATGTACTTGTTAGTGCCTTGGAATTATTACACTCATATACTGTATGTTAAGTTTGCATGGTCCATATTATGGAAAACTGAATTTGAAAAATAAAAACGTTTGAGAGATGTAGAGTGTAAGATATAGCAATGGAGTAGTTTGAAGATGGTGATATGCTGTATTCATTCAATAACAAAAACAGAGAATTTTCAGAGTGGGGGTGACAGGAAGCAGACGTCTCAAGTGTATCAAGCCTCTAAAATCTCCCTCATCGAAAGTTATTACATGAAATGTTAATGAATACACTGCCTGGGATTCGCATAAAATGCACATTTAATAATCCACTCATGCAGGGTCTTGGCCACTATTTTACTGTGATGGAAATCACAGTCACAGAAAAGACACAGAAGTCATGTGTAGGTTCACTGGTCAGTACTGCAGTTTCAGAAATGTGCTGTCCAAAATTTGAATATTTCACAATTATTGCACTCAAAAAGCCGATAGGATTTTATAATGAAGAGAACGCAACAATCCACATGCATGTTTATTGTTTGTGTGATGTTTGTGTGTAGACATGGTTGATGAAACACAGAAAACCTGTTGGTGTGATTAATGGAACTGAGTTAGATTTGTTACATTTTATTGCTGCTACTTTGCATATCCTTGATTTGAAATTTTGACAGGAAAAAGATGTTTATTTAACTTTTCTATTAGCAGGAAAAATAAAAACAGTTCAAAATGATGCATTATGTGTTTTAATAATCAATAGATTATACGTCTATCAAAATTGTTGTTTGTTGCAGGCCTATGGCAGTCATCATAACCCATGGTTTCGATTGCCACCGCTGTAAAGAAACCTGAGTTAGTAAGATAGTAACCCCCCCCCTACACACAACCCCCCCCCCCCCCCCCCCCCCTCCAGCCAGTCTTTCAGTTATGGCGGTAATGCAGAAGTATCATACAGCAAAAGTTTGGGCATTCAAGTCAATGATGTTTTAAATGGTTTTCTTACAAAAAAAACTTTTGAACGCACAATTTTTAATTTTAAATTTGGGAAAAAATATAACACAGACTTCCAGCCTTCCGCCCAATGACCACTGGGATAGGCTCCAGCACCCCCCGATATCCCCCACCCCCACCCCACCACCCCGCCGCCCCCCCCTCCCCGCAACCCTGAGGGACAAGCAGCTTAGAAAATGTGTGTGTGTGTGTGTGTGTGTGTGTGCGTGTGTGTGTGTGTCTGTGTGTCTGTGTGTGTGTGTGTGTGTGTGTGTATAACACAGACTGTGGCCTCTGCAGAAGTTATGGACTATTTATTTTTTCAGTTTTATTTCTTTATTTTTCACTTTAATCAACAAAAATCCACAAAATCATTTCACTGCAGGACTTTTTGCATATGGTGGCACTGAAGTCATGTGGAAATTGTGCATGTGCACATTTGAATCAATTCATTCCAATACATCTTTTTTTCAGTGTATCAGTTTATTTTGTGAGCTTGCAGTCAGAGCACTTCAGCAGGTTTTTGAGTTGCTGGCAGCAGTTTGACACAAATCACAGTCTGTTATGTTTAATGTCACCATTTTGTACGTCTACACACTGATTTTCCGCCCTAGTTTTACACATTTGTGTCAGAAATGCAACCAGTCTATCTGCCACATTCAGCTTGGCCTTCACCGGAGCTCTCATATCAGGCCATAATAGCACTTAATACCCAACCGACAAGAAACATGACGCTTACTATAAAAACACTGACCTGCAGGCTACATTTCTCGTACACTGTAAAATCTTTCGCTTCCATGTTTATGGCTGAAGCATCAGACTGTGTCATTATTGTCACTGTGGGCTTCATTCATTTGGCTGTAACAAGGCACCAACTGTGGCATCATCTGCAGATATAGTGTTCAAAAGAGATCTGCACAGGTCTCTCTCTCTCTCCCTGTGGAAAATGGCCTCAGCTGAGCATGCTGTAATGAATGGTTGTTAGATATGTTCTGAACACCTGATGTAATGGTAGCCTCTAATTGATGAGCAGAAACAACAGGATTAGAATGTCATTACAATGTTTTACAGTTGGTTTCCTAGATGAGGATGAAGCCTAGTCCTGGATTTTCCTTTCAGTGGAGAATATCCACTGACAAGGCTGCCTAGTGTAAGACTAGAGTTAGTCCCTGTGAGGGAAAAAAAATCCTTAAGTGTTTAACTTTTGATTACAAAGTGAAGTTTTAACACAGTGTTGATTCCAATGCCATATCTTAGGGGTCAAAACTAAAAGCTAAATAACATTTTGTCAAAAAAAAAAAACTTTTATCAAAATGGTACCTTTTCACAAGACGGTAAAAACTGATTAAGTGACCCTTATTAGTCCCACAATGGGGAAATTTCAACTCCACATTTAACCCATCCGTGAAGTGAAACACCACATACACACTAGTGAGCACACACACACTAGAGGGCAGTGAGCACACTTGCCCGGAGCGGTGGGCAGCCCAATCCGCAGCGTCCCGGGAGTAGTTGGGGGTTAGGTGTCTTGCTCAAGTCATATGCCGTAAGCTCTGGGGACCGAACCGGCGACCGTCCGGTCATGAGGATGGATCCCTAACCTCCAGCCCACAACTGCCCCCATAAAATAGCATAATGTAAAACTCTGATCAAGTTACTTTTGGATCATTTTTGTTGGTCCATTAATTTTGGACCAATTTTGATTTCTCCAAAATGGAGAAGCGAAAAAACGACTTAACTTTTAATGTAAGTCAGTGGAACCAGATTTCTTTCGAGTCATTTTGAGTTGTTTCTTTTGGTCCATTCATCATGAAATTTATACACAATGTAAAGGGCAAGAGGCTTTTTCAAAGTATGCCAAAAACTAAAAAATGAGATTCTGCACTTCTGATTCTTTACGTTCATTTCGGTGTGTCAAAAACAACAAAATCATCAACAAGACTGTTCACACAATAACTTTCCATCAAATTCAAATCATCATCAAATATCTCCTACTCGAAAACTCCAACGTGGTATTGACCGAAAGCTTAGAATCTAAACTCTTAATAGAATTTCTCTGCTTGTTTCAATGACCTGCAAATGATAAAATTATAACATGCAGTTGTTATAGCTGCTGATAAATGCAACTCCTAAGGGTTAAAACAACTGCAGCCTGGAGATGATATTTCATTTCCAAGTTTCTGATGGCCTCGAAAAAGTTGAAATTGTCTTTAGAGTGCTGCCATAACACATCCTGATGTTGCAATCTTACTATGTGCCTCATTTTCTTCTACAAACTGCGCACAGATATTCCCCTAAAGGATACCATAAAGCAGGTCACTCTTCACACCTCCTGCCCCAGCAGAAGCGCTGAAGTTGCTAGGCTTGTTCACATCGACTAGACCTCTCCAACCTCCATCTGCCATTCGCGCCTATTTACTCACAAACCCCTGCTGAGAAACAGATTACCACAGACACAGACACACTCCGCTCCAGACACTATTGACACTGCCCTCACAACAATCACTAGGGCTGCACAATATGGACATTAGATTAATGTTGTAATTATATAGTAACATATGTAACATACTTGTGGTATGTAACTATATAATTGCATGCTCTGCCCACATGCGTCCTTTCGTAGCGACCGCTGTGAGGATGGACAAGCTTTGCAAAATGTCGGTAAAAATCTGATTTAATCTAAAAACTTTAAACCACAACTAGTTTTTCGTCAGAATACAATGCATTTATTAAGTAGATTGAGGTGCAGTTTTGTCCTATTACTAAGCTAACATTAACATGGGGGCAAATCTGCTGCTGTATCTCACCTGCCTAGATTCGATTAGCTACAGCTAATCCAGTTCAACAGCATAGTATTTCACTGGAAGCTCAACATTATGCAGCAGAGCTAAACTCCAACCTAAATTAATTAATTATTAATTAATTAATTAGCTTGTTTTATCTTGCAACTCTGGCAAACTGTTTTGAAAGGGCTTAATTGTTTCAATGCAATTTTTTATCACGTATAATATTTACTATGCAATTTTTATTATATATACTACATCACTCAACATAAATAAATTATGCCTAATAACAGAGAGCTTGTGAACTGGCAGTCTGGTACACTACAATCAGCATTTGAACCTAAGCCTGATAAAATGGATGTGCTGGTGGTCTTAAAAATGCCTGGAGCCTAATTTATAGAAAATAATCGCTTTTAAATCACGAACACAATATTGTGAAGAAAAATTTGCAAATTCAGTATCTTCCCCAAGTTGTTCAGCTCTGTTTCTTGATGTCAGACATTTAAATTGAACAAGTAAATATGTCATTAATACTATTTAAAAATAACATGTATGTAAACAATTTCTAACATGTCAACCTTCAACCTGGTGAGAAATATGTTTTTGGATAATCAGTTTTTCCGTTGTGTAAGTGAGCTAACATTAGCAAGGAGGCAAATTCATCATTGCTATTTCCAACCTACCAGGTTTCTATTTGCATAGTCATATTGTATATTGTCATGTTGCACAACATAGTCCAATTTGGTAGCATAGCATTTTAGACTGGAAATTCAACATCATGTAGCAACTCTACAATAAACAAAGGTTGCTACAGTTCCTCATAATGGGACTTTTTCTTGTCCAACCACACCACATTTGCACAAAACAACATATTTGTGGGAGGAGTATGAGTTGGTTGTGATATGCATTGCAATACACTGAAAAAGGCACTAGTGAAGCAGTAATGTGCCACGGATAAACTGACATATGCTCCATCAAAATGTACATTGATTGGATCATATGAATGCCCTGATGTCTCAAAACACCCACAAACATGCTCATCTGGAACCATGATTAGTCAAGATGCTCAGAGTAGCCACTAAGAAAACACTGATTGGTGATTGGTTAGAGAGATAATTTGCATGTTGAAGGTTTCTGTACTACAAAGGCCAATATCGCATCTTATATATATATATATATATATATATATATATATATACATATATACCTGGACTGGAGACCTGTCCAGGGTGTATCCTGCCTTCCGCCCAGTGACCGCTGGGATAGGCTCCAGCAACCCCAACCCCCCAATATATATATATACACAGTACTGTGCAAAAGTTTTAGGTGTCTAAGCAAATTTTTCAACAGTTTACCTCAGCAGTGAGTTTATCACAATATACATTAGAATAAAGTCATATTTATAACAAGAATTTCTTGGGTCCATATTTTTCCTTGACACCTTCACAGCCACCACAGAGACTTGTTAATATCATCAATTACATCATGAGCACAATAAAGCACTGATTGGTCAAACCAGGAGTTGCTTTTTAACTACATATAATACTGGGCTTCCTCGAGGAGAGGCTTGGAAATGGTTAAACAAACACACTCACATCCAGAGAAAATGATTTTATATATATATATATATATATATATATATATATATATATATATATATATATATATATATATATATATAGAGAGAGAGAGAGAGAGAGAGAGAGAGATAGATGGATAGGTAATTATTATTAATTCATATTCTATACATTTTGTTTATTCAAATATTAACACTTTTCTCAGCAAATAAACACAAACTACACTAATAAATAGATTTTGAGCTTCTTTTCTTTTTCTCTCACCATGCACACACACACACACACACACAGACACACACACACACACACACACACAAAACAGAAAAAGTGCAAAGCACAGGCTAAATCCCTTCACCCCCTGTAGTTGGAGTTACATTGGAATGGTTTGCTTGTCACTGTGAGTTTGTGAAAGTGACAGTTTGATGGCTCCGGGGTCTTTGGCTGTCAGTTAAACTGATGTGGAGTGGAAATATATGGCAGTATCACTGATTCTGTCATACTGTTAGTATGCTAAATGCTAGTTCAGAGACATTTCACATGTGTCCTTTTGCCTTTATGCTTTGGTTCCAGACAGAAGTCCTTCATGCCTGGTACAGCGAATTAAGTAATCAATAGAAAAAGCAAAAGAGAAATCAGTCTACAGAAATGCCATCAAGGAGACAGCAGTAATAAACTTATCTCTCGTACTCTCCTTCTCTTTCAGACAGTATATACTTATAAACACTATGTATGTCTCTCTGCCTCTCACTGTCTCTACACAGTATTACATGTTTCTCTCACTCTCTCTCTCTCTCTCTCTCAAAAGTATTTACTTATTTTTCTCTCTGTCACTCTACACAATGCTACGTGTCTCTCTCTCTCATATCTAGGCTATATTTTATGTGAACTATATTTTATATGAATGTAGACAAAACTTTTTTTCTGTTCAACTTTAGTGAAAAGAAAATGTTTATTGATACATAATACCTAAAAAAAATACCTAAAAAATTGAAAAGTTTATTTATTCATTTATTTTTTATTGGTAAACCAAAACATATTTTTGCATGATATGAAACGAATATGTATTAGTACGTTCATGATATCATCACATATTAGCACATTAGTAAGTATTTTTATCACTGGTGAGCAGACTGCTTCCAATCTGCTCGGAAGCAAAAAAATGCAATTTAGTTTTGTAAAGTATTTTCATTTTATTGCTGCAATTTACGCAGAAATTTGATGGAAACAGCTGTTGCCTTTTTCTACTTACAGTAAACACACTATTTCTTCACCTGCAATATATATTGATCTCTTTCTCTTATGCTCTTTTTCTTCTCATGTCTCTCTCTCTTTCATACTTTCTTTCTCTACCCACAGTACATACTCATGTACATCTCTCTCTTACATACTCTTTCTCTACCTAAATTATATACTCATGTACACTCTCTCTCACTCTCTTAAATATTAGCTTTCTCAACTGTATACAGTCAGTATAGACTCTACAGTATATGCTTGTCCAGCATTTACTTTTTGTTTTAATTACACATATATGATTTCTTCAACAGCTTTTGAATATTAATATGTATAAATTATTGTTGTTTGCAAACAAGACAATGAGTAATCACTTTATTTTTGTCTGAAAAAACTTTTTTTTGGTCATTGAATCAGAAATTTTTGACTGTCAGCAAATTACATTGCAAGTGGCAATCACCGGGGCCCAAGCATAACATGTTTTATGCAGTCTTTATGCAGTGCCATTATGACCCAATCTAAAAAACACTGCAATCACCACTGTTCTTGTCTGTCTCTCTCCGTCTCTCTTATGCAATCTCTCTCTCTCGCTCTTGCACATGCTCTCTTGTTTCTTTCATTCTACTGAATCAGTACACACATAGAGGACACTGAGTAACTGTTAACACACACAGACATGTTTGCATGAAGCAGAAGGCAATATGCCAAAGATGGTGCTCTTCATGCCAGCAACCTCATTAATTAGAGCATGCCCCCAACACACACACACACACACACACACACACACACACCATCCCATGGCACCAGACACCCCTCCCCCAATTCCAATCCAACCCAAACACCCAGACAACCCATCCCACACACATACATACACATGTCTCATTATCAATGCAAGAACGTGCAGAGGGGACTTCTGAGCTCTTGATACAATTGACCCAGATCTTCAAGCGTGAGTGAGTGAGGGAAGGGGGAGGCAAATAATTATACAGTGTAAGTAAGGATGAGACAGGGAGAAAACAAAGGGACAAATAAATACATATTGTAAAGTAAGAAATGGAGAGAGAGGGAAAAAGAAGGGGAGAAACTGAGAAAAGAAAGTGAGGGCAAGGATGTGCAAGAGAGACAAAAAAACTTACTTTAAAAGAAAAAACCAGCCGAGACAGATAAGAAAGAGTAAAAAAGAGGATAGAGTCAGAGAGAAAGAAGAGAGAGCAACAGCAAAAGGGGATTGAAACAAAGTGAAAGAAACATACAGAAAAACAGAAAGACAGAGAGAGGATGGGGAAAGGGGGGCAGTGTGAAGCTTCAAAAAGAGGCTAATTTGAAGCACAGCTGGGTGTCCGTGTGTAAAAGGCCATGCAGACTGAGCGAGGGTCTACTTGTGTATTACTGGAGCTGGACGGGTCTTTCAAAACAGAATTATCCACAGTGTCCCTCATGCTTCACCCCCCCCCCTCTCATTATCTTTCTCTTTCTGTGCTCCTTCTCTGTGCTCCCTTCTTGCTGTCCCAGTCATAAGACAGAACATTCAGATCTTCCCACTTGGCTGTAATCCACATTCATTCTCTTCTCACTCTTCAGGAGGAGAGGAGGGTTCGGTATTAAAGGAACACTCTAGCATTCCTCATCTTATTCTCTGTCAACTGTATCTGTAGCATATCACTGATTACCATGAACAGAAGCTGGTAATTTCTCTGTTGAAGAACAGAAACTGAAGCATCTGCCCATTGGCTTCCATTTAAAGTGTGATTTCAGTCAACAGGTTTTGCGTCTCTTCTAAGCACAGAGGAATGTGATAATCAATCATGTGCTACAGATGCTGCAGATAGAGATCAAGCTGAAAAATGCTGGGACCAGGTTCGGCTTCGCAAACTTAACAAAACGCTACTGTCTGAAACCTTGTATCTCCAAAATGGTCACTTCAATGGAACCAGACATACTTTCCAAGTAATTTTGATCTATTTCTTTTGGTCCATTCAGCATGAAATTTACACACAATGTAAAGGGCAACAGGCATTTTCAAACTATGTCACAATCATGAAAACAAGGTTTTGTTCCAACAGCAACGGAATGCTGCCACAATTATCCTCTTTTATGATGGGAGTTAACAACTTTCTCCATCAAGCCAGGTTTAAACTATGATTAAGCAGGACGTTTATAATAAACATTAAATTGTGTGAAACATGAGGAAACAGCAAGAGGCTCATTGATAATTCTAGTGAATCTCTATGCACACAGCAAACATTGCAGCAAGCAACAGAGAACCAAACATCTGCCCTTTTTGTTCTTTGAAGGAGGACAACGAGAACAATGTCACTGCTGTAGGAAAATCTTGAGTCTACAGAATAGTAACTTTCAGGGGCATAAAAAGTACAGAGAAATTATGCTTCAGTGAAAGAAATATCAATTTAACTCCGTAACAAGCAACACACTTGTATAACCTAAAAAAACAGCTCCATTAGCTTGCCCTGAAGTCCCTGTAGTAACTGACAAATAAGCCTAAAGTAAAAATAAATGTAAAAAATAAATAAAATAAATGTTTTCTTTGTTTTGTCTCTTGGGAGATGATAGCACAAGATAAATTATTTCTGCACAGTTTAATTTTAAATGGACATTTTAATAAAATCTAAATTAAAATGCACAGAAAAAGAGAGAAATCTCTCAGCTTCTGAGATTTGTAATAAACACTTTGAAGGTCTAAATGTTGACAGTGTAACAAACTAATCTACAATCTTATGATAAGTATAGTACAACAGTGGAGAGCTGTGACTGTTAAAGCTAGCTTTACAGCCTGAGTTGAAGGCGTAGCTCACCTAGCTCACCAACAGTCACAGCTCGCCATTGTGGTACTGTAGCGTGGCTAATTTCTAAACTCTGTAGGATTCCAGCATTTAACTTTAAACAATTCACACAAACTTTTTTGGCTCAGACATTTGAAGCTTGTGAAAGACAATAGCATCTACTTCACCTTGTGTGTTGCAGTTTGGACACCTTCAGTAGAGGCACAGAACAGGCACCGCTTTCCGTGTCTAACACCTGAAACCTGGTTAGGCTACTGCTTGTATTGACCGTCAGTTTACTGCATGTTAATGTTAGATTTCATTTCAAGCCATTCCGAGCCATTTGTATTGGTCCATTGATCATGAAATGTCCATACAATGTAAAGGGCAGCTGATGTTTTCAAACAGTCTAAAAAATAAAGAAATAATTGAGTTTATGAGGTTTTGACGTGACAGTGACGATATGTATTTGTACTGTGTGTGTGCATGAAAGTGTATCTCCTTACAACAGTGTGTTAGGATTACAGAGCCCCTACTGAAACAGAACAGAGTTAGTACAAAGCGAAGGAGACTCACAGTCAGAAGTGTGGCTTGAGGAGTGATAGGAGAAGAGTATGTGTCAGTGATCACAGCCACTGAGCTCTTTTCTGGTGAGTCGAAGTATTCTGGTATTCATGGAAGAGGATTAAACTACACAGTATGAGATGGTGGAGTGTGTACTGGGGAATGCTGTGTGTTCTCAGCAGGGGAGTGTGTGTGTGTGTGTGTGTGTGAGTGAGAGAGAGAGAGAGAGAGAGAGAGAGAGAGAGAGAGAGAGAGAGAGAGAGAGAGAGAGAGATAGAAAAAGAGAGAGAGAGAGAGAGAGAGAGAGAGAGAAAGAGATTGGGGAAAAGAAGCTTTCTGTATCACTGGGTCTGTGGGTCGCTGATAAAACCAAATACATATAAGGACACACACACACACACACACACACACACACACAAAACATTTTATGTATTAAAGAGCCCATACCATGGCAAACCAAACCTTTTTCGAAATGATGTAGTATGTAGATCATGGCATTGCCTTTTCAATACATGACTGCAAGCCACAGAAACTGGATAAAGCCTACAGTATAAACATGAAAATAGGCCCATATCAAATATTCCTCTAGCATTTTAGGTCCACTTATGATATTTGTGTGTCTCTCTTTATCTATTAAAATTACAAAATATTATACATTGCGTACACCGTTTCTTTTTATTTAGAATTTAACAAATTGGAAAGAATCAAATATAATATGTGCCACAACTTTTGCATTTTTCTCTATGTTAAATTTCAATAACAGTATTTGTGCATTAAACTGTGCAGAATGTGTTCTCTGTAGATGTTCACTTACTGTCATTTAGACAATCAACAAAGCATGTAACCTGATTGGGGCACCAAAATGTTTGCATACAAATTTATGTAAACAAGTTAGCTTTTGTGACATCACAAAATAATGAATTCTTGCAGCTTAGATGCCTTTTATATAGTGCATGGGCTGCTGAGTGAGAGGTACAGTTTAACCTTTACTCAATGTTTACATACTACATCAAACTCAGAGAAAAAGAAGGGAAAAAAGTCCATACTGCATGATATGGACCCTTTAAATGTAATTTATAGTGATATTACATGAAAAAAATACAATAATATCATGCAACAATGGCTTTTGCTGTAAAAAGGAATATTTTCACTTATTAGAATATTTTTATTAATCATCACCCAAACACAAACTTGCAACATTCTTTTTATTTGTCTATTTAAAGTAGTAGCCAGTTACAGTCTGTTTCTCATTGTCAGGATATGATTGTCAGTCATGTTTGATTGGTCCTGATTGGTGCTTGGAAACTTGAAAATTGCTGCTTAAGTTAACTGAACTAGACTGTTTAACCAACAGAAAGCAATGGAATAAGGAGACTTTTTTTTTTTAACCCGATTTTCTCCCCAATGTAGTTGTTTCCAATTCCACCCACTACTTAGGACTCCCCCAATCACACGATGCTACCAATGCTAGGAGGGTGAAGGCTAGCACAGGCTTCCTCCAAGACCTGTGAAACCAACCACCGCTTCTTTTTGAACTGCTCATGCAAGGTCACGGGACAGCCGACTGCGCTTCGAGGAAAGTGCCAACCGCCAGATCTGTCATGTCAGCTATTGCATTGAGTGATTTTTATTTTGTTCCCCATGGGGGAGAAGGGGGGCCATCTACCCACCCAGAGAGAGCGAGTTCAATTGTGCTCTCTTGGACTCCCAGCTACAGACGGCTGTAGCATCACCAGGGATCGAACTCGCGATCTCCTGATGATATGGCCAACGCTTAGATGGTTGCGCCACTCGGGAGCCCATAAGGAGATGTTTTAATTACCTCTTCTTTCAAAGATCATTTTGATGGAAAATGGACAGAAATGGTTTATTAAAATGTATTATATTTATTCAGTGTAATGACTACATTATTATTAATATTCTAAATGCTTGTGCGTATAGTTGGTCATTGAACTCACCCATTCCTTTCCCACTCCACACAGTCCATATACAAAAACTAAACTGCAAAAATTGCCTGGTTTTGTGATGTCACAAAAACCAGCACAATTACATACAGTATATCTATCTCTTCAGTCTACAGCAATTCAGCTCCACCTATTCAAAATAACGATGAGTGTTTCAGCCTGGACTGCTTTTGAATGAGGCACAATACAAATGTCATTTACACATATCAGCCTTAAAGACACAGCAATTAAAAGAACAACCTCTGTAATTCTAAAGGATAAACACAATTAAAAAATGAATTGTGACTGCATTTAAAACACCCACACACAAATCGGAGGGGGGGGGGGGGGGGGGGGGGGGGGGTTAAATAAAAATGTGAGATTTCAGTTCAAAAGTGATGACACAGAAGAACCAAAAGAGTTTTATGGTAACAGAGACAAATCTAAACAAAATGACTCAAATTCAAATTCAAATTCATTACTCTAAAGCAACATAATTGACAAATTCCACCTTCTGTGCCACATTAAGGCCAATATGGCAACCACATGCACCAGTGACCCTGAGCATTGTGAGACTGTGACACTGAGCTTTCTCTTTAAGCTTATTGGCTAAAAAACTTGAGTCACTCTGTCAGCAGAGAGGATAAAAGCTTTATCCATCACATTCTTTTCAAGGTTCATTTACCAAAGAAGCTGAGTCTGCTCCCATCTGTAAACCATCAAACTCATTCAGCATAATTAAGACTTCTGTACAATATAGGAGTCAGCAGAGTGTGCGGTAGTTTACATCACACTGGAGAGTGAAGCTGAGGGTTCTTTCTGTTGACTTGTTCAGAGAAACAGCATCTGTGAGTCCTAAAGGGAAGAAAATGTATAGATGTGGGAGATTAAGACACATTAGAGCTACCATGGCTTCTGATGTCGAAGTAGATAGATTACTGTGTGTGTGTGTGTGTGTGTGTGTGTCCTAGTGAGGAGAGAATAGAGTGAGCAGAGGAGGATATGCTGTCATAGCAAAAGAGTCACAAGGGAGTTATGCAGCCCACTTAATACATCTGTTTTTCTACACTTACATGCTCATGTCAAACACACACACACACATACACACACACAGACACACACACACACACATCAAAAGTAGACTTAAGGTCGGCCTACACTTTGGCTCAGAGGACCTAAGAAAACAACACGTCTTGACAGTACACTGATCTATTATCTATCTACTTTATAAGCATAGTTAAGCAGTGGGGAAGCAGCAGTAGGGAAGATCCAGGTGAGTTGGGGGGGTGGAGGGGGGCTTTGCTAAAAGGCAAAACAGCAGAGAACAGAACAACAGCAGACTGTGTAGGAGCCCATTCCTGTCAGGTAGATGTTTTTTCTCCTTCACTTCTTCTGCCAGCAGTCACAATATTGACTTAGCATGCTGAAATAATTACTGCAAAACTACCTCTGCATCTCAAAATGATGGTTTACTGTTCATTAAATATTGAGAGTGTCATATAATAATAACGACCTATTTTCTATAAATATTACCTTAGCATCCCAAAATAATGACTTTCCTGAACATATTGACTTAATATACTACAGACTTTTTAAGGCAGTTGAAATAATGAATCATTGAATTTCAAGAAAGTAATTATTTCACCATAATATAAGATACTAAAGCATTATTTTGACATAATAAGCCATTTTTGGCATATTAAGTCATATTCCAAGTCAATATTATTATTCAAAAGACATTATTTAAAAATACTAAGTCAATATTTTAGTAGTAAAATGTCGCCTTCTTATTATTTTTATTGTTATTATGATTATTTTGATATACTGCTGCCTTAAACAACCCATAGGCAATTACTTCTCCTCTACCTGGCAGGAATGACCTTCCATATATTTGCTTCACCCATCACAACAGGACAAAATAGGTAAGTCAATAAAGTTATCTATCATATGCTAACAAGTACATCTATAATCCCATACCTGCATGCCAGCGGAGTCAGACTCAACTTCAACACAAAGCCATGACTGCAGGTTGTATTGCAGAAAATGCCAAAAAAAGTTGGTAAAGATTAATGAGTCACTAATTGAATGACTGATGTCCAGATTCATCTCAAATCGTCAAGTGAATGTTGGCCTGAACCATGTTTTAATCAGACTATGACTTTCCATGTGGCTTAAATGATCATTTCTTAGACTAGCAGTCTTGATCTGAAAATGTCTGAACACTTGGTGTGCAGCCTGTCCTGTTTTGTAAAATCCTTCACAGGTAGCCAGGAGAGCTATCCTTTGTTTCATGTTTCTAACGTAACTGTTGTATCATTCTAGACCTTTAATCACCCATAATCCTTCACAAGCAGCACAAAACAATGTAAAACTATGAGCAGCACCAGAGTTCATAATGAAATTATATGAAATGTAGAATGTAGTAAATATTACACATTTTGATGCTTTCTAAATGTAAGTTAAAATGTTCCTCACTGCATGTCAGTAAGCTGTGAAGTGTCGGTACAGCCTACTTGCAGCTCTCTCCAACGTACCTGAATGAGAACTGATATACCAGTGCTAGCAAGATCCCTCCTACCTCGGCTGCAGCCTTCACTTTGAGACACGATTTATACAGAACATCAGATTATACCGAACAGTAGTGGTGGGCGATATGGCATAAATATCATGTTACAATAATTAAAGATTATTTTCACAATATATACTCTGACCTGCCACTTCATTAAATACGCTACCTTGTATCAACACTCACTGTATTTTTTTAGTTCAACCTACTATACAGGTGTACTTACAGACTGTAGTCAATCTGTTTCTCTGTATACTTTGTTAGCCCCCTTTTACACTGTTCTTCAATGGTCAGGACCCCCACAGGACCACCACAGAGCAGGTATTACTTGGGTGGTGGATTTTTCTCAGCACTGCAGTGACACTGACATGGTGGTGATGTGTTAATGTGTGTTGAGTGGATCAGGCTCAGCTTTTAAACACCTCTATGCCACTGCTAAGAATAGTCCACTAACCTTAAATTAACCAGGCTTCAGCATCCTATGGGCAGTGTCTTGTAACCAATGACGAAGGACTAGAGGATAAGTAACGCAAACTGTGTAGCAACAAATGAGCTACTGTCTCTGAGTTTACACCTACATGGTGGACCAACACGGTAGGAGTGTCTAATAGAGTGGACAGAGAGTGGACACAGTGTTTAAAAACTCCAGCAGCACTGGAGTGTCTGATCCACTCATAACAGCACAATACATGCTAACGCGCTATACAATCTACCACCCACTGAAGAACAAAAAGGAGGTAAAAGGAGGCAAATCATAACATAACAATATAGCATCATCATATTACGCAAATCTGTGAAACAGTGTTGTGGGACAGCATGTCAGGTCATAAGTAACTGTAGGTCATATGTGGCCCTAAATGATAAAGCCTTTCATTTATTCACTTTCCCACTAAAAATAATTTTTAATGAGTCTGTTTACACAGTTTCCTTTTGCTCATTTAAAGGTACCCTCTGGAGAGAGCGTCATATGCAACTGGCATAAACTAGAGTTTATTAAAAGTATCCCCCTGTTGTCACATAATACCCAAATCCACACAATTAACTGAACAACAGCATTTTATTGTGGCACAGAATGCTTTAAAGAAACTAGCCCAGAATCCAAACTGATGTTTACAATGTCTCAAATCACTGCCCTGACTGCACAGGCCACAGACTGATAGCCTGTGATATTTCAGGTTAACAGCCATTTGGCTTGGGAATAAAGTGAGAGCCATTACTGTGGACACCTCGCTTCGTAATGACGGAAGTTGATGATGCAGTAATGTAGCCGTAATGATGATGATAAGGTTTGCGTGCTGTAGCGCATGTACTGAGGGGCTTCACAGCGACTCCCAGTGGTGCAATTAGACAGCATGTGGAGGAACAGCTTGTTTACACTGGCTCTCTGCTTCAGACTGGAGAAGGAGCAAATTAATAACCCCAACTCGACAGGGAGACAACCAGAGGAGGTCAAAGTAGCCTAAAACCACATTGAAGCAGAAGCATTATTACTTCAAAGAAATAATGACTCAAGTAGAAGTAAAAAAGTATTTCTTGAGAAACTTGAATAAGAAATTACTGAGGCCCGTTTAGAACTGCAGTGGAATTTCTAAGCACATCCTGCACAGCCCTGGGATCCTTAAAGCATGGCCATGACTAAACTGTCTCATGCCATTTAGAACTTGCTAGGATTTAAAGGGCCCATATCCTACATTTTTCTTGTATTTACACATGGTCCATTTGTTAAATTTGTGTGGATTTGTGCACCAATAAGTATTGTATTTAATTTCTAGATGATCATTTTCCAACATCTCTTTATCCTAAGATGTTGTTGTTTATGAATGTTTGTGAATGATATATGTACATGAGGTCTATTCTGATTGGCAGTCTTGTACTTGCAGCCCATGATGCAACACTCCTTGCAACTTCAGTGTAAGTATGCAGGGCTAAACTTCTATAGACTGAACAGGTCTGCCTTCACATGCATATGAACTTGAGTTCATATCCCATCCTTAATCCATACAGTTTAATATGATGTCAACTCTTCTGGCAAGGCTTTCCACAAGGTTTAGGAGTATGTTTATGGGAATTTTGACCATTCTTCCATAAGTGAATTTGTAAGGTCAGACACTGATGTTGGATGAGAAGGCCTGGCTCGCAGTCTTCACTCTAATTAATCCCAAAGGTGTTCTATCAGGTTGAGGTCAGGACTCTGTGCAGACCAGTCAAGTTCTTCCACACCAAACATGCTCGTCCATGACTTTATGGAGACCTTGCTTTGTGCACTGGTGCGCATTCATGTTGGAACAGGAAGGGGCCGTCCCCAAACTGTTCTCACAAAGTTGGGAGCATGAAATTAAGAGTTCCTTTCACTGGAACTAAGAGGCCGAGCCCAACTCCTGAAAAACAACCCCACACCATAATCCCCCCTCCACCAAACTTTACACTTGACACAATGTAGTCAGACAAGTACTGTTCTCCTGGCTACTGCCAAACCCAGACTCGTCCATCGGATTTCCAGACAGTGAAGTGTGCTCTAGAGTGCAGTGGCGGCGCTTTAAACAACTGCATTTGACGCTTTGCATTGCGTCATTGCATTGGTGATGTAAGGCTTGGATGCAGCTGCTCGGCCATGGAAACCAATTCCACGAAGCTCTCTACACTGTTCTTGAGCTAATCTGAAGGCCACAGGAAGTTTGAAGGTCTGTAGTGTATAAATCTGCAGTAAGTTGGTGACCTCTGCGCAACATCCGCCTCAGCATTCGCTCTGTCGTTTCACGTTCCTACCACTTCATGGCTGAGTTGCTGTCATTCCCAATCGCTTCCACTTTGTTATAATACCACTGACAGTTGACTGTGGAATATTTAGTAGCATGGAAATTTCACAACTGGATTTGTTGCACAGGTGGCATGACTGAGCTCCTGAGAGCGACGCATTCTTTCACAAATGTTTGTAGAAGCAGTCTGCATGCCTAGGTGCTTGGTTTTGTACACCAGTAGCCAAGGAAATGATTAGAACACCTGCATTCAATGATTTGGATGGGTGAGTGAACACTTTTAGCAATATAGTGTATGTGAATGTCTTGGTTGTTGTGACATCACAAGTCAAGCTCTTTTTGCAGCTTAGTGTTCATATATGAACTGTATGGACTGAGGAATGAACAATATGTGTAGAAACATTAACCATGTTTACATACTACACTTAACTTTTCATTTTAAAAAAGTAAAATAAAAATGAATTATCCTGATACCACACCACTCTGTAAAATCTAGCATCTGTATCATCTGTTTCTGGCATCCCATTAGTCCTTAATAAACTCATAGTGCTTGGAAGAGAGAGATATGTGCAGCAGCAAAGCAGAACAGGTGCAGATTTACCTGAGCAACATGAAATTAAACCCAAAAACAAATTAGAAACAAATTATGAAGAAATACAGCCCATTTAATGAAAGCACAGATTCCTCACAAACATACCTAGAATAGAAAAATAAGAGTAGAATAAAAAGTCATCATTTGAAAAAATCCTCAGAAAAGTACAAATTCATCAAAATGTTACTTAACTATGGAACTGAGTAAACAGCTGTGAACCGCCAGGTCTGTTCTGTCAGCAGTTTTGGGTGTAGTTCTATCATTTATCAGTAGAAGGCGACAGAAGTAAAAGTCTAATTTAAAATAAAAAACAAAACAAAACAGAGTGCTCCTCTGCTTCCTGGGCAAGTGCCTTGCTTTTAGAATTAATGTTTAATGTGCGTCCTCTGGCAACATTTTAATAGCAATGTTAATTAAATCAGACAAAGAGAAAATTATTCCTACTACCAGTTACACAGACCACTTTTTACTTTATTAATATAACACAAAGGGGAGTCAGACGCTAAGGGCAATTCTTTGTTCTTTGTGAACATTTGTGAAATTATTCTCTTGACTTTATAGATTACCATTAAAAAAAAACTTTAAAAAAAATCACTTTAGTACAGCAATTTAGCACTCAAATAGCGAGATTTTTGAAAGACGTTTGTTATTGCTCCAGGTGACTTCAAATGTCCAAGCATTTGTTGAGATCATGCTCAAATCATGCAAAACTGCTGAATCTGATGTCTATGATATGCTTTATACACAGAGCATATACATGCTCTACAGTTGCTGAGGCATCTGTGTAATTTTCTGTTTTTTACACATATATATATATATATATATATATATATACACACACACACACACACGCACATACATATACACACACACACACATTATATATATATATATATATATATATATATATATATATATACACATACACACACATATATATATGTATAATGTATATGTGTGTGTATATATATATATATATATATATATATATATATATATATGTACACACACACACACATACATTGCTGTTGTCGGAATAATACCTTGTATCTCCAAAATGATAACTAAAGGAGAAGGAAAAAACATACTCTATTTTTATGGTATTTTTATGTGAAAGACGAGGGGTCATTTCAAACTATTCCAAAAACTGATAAATGACAAAAATTAAGATAAATGTACATAATGGAAAAAAGGACATAAATGGTGATGCTGAATTTTGCACAAAACTGTAAATGAGTTCTCTGTTCTGAGAAGCCATCTAAGTTGGGACACTGCTCATAACTTCAGTGTGAATAGGTGGAGCTAACCTGTTGCAAGCTGAATAGGTGGATGTAGATGTCTTGGTTTTCATAACGTCAGAAATTTAAAAGAGGCTGTTTTGGCTGCTGAGTTTTCATATATGGACCCAATGGACTGGGGAGTGAATGGTGCGCTTTGAAACTTTTCCATGACATGGGCCCTTTTACACACTGTGAGATCTCTTGATGACTTATAATACCTGAATTTACTGTATTCGTCTAAAATTTATTCCTGTTTAAAATCTTTTCTTGCTTGCATTTCTTCACAGATATCTACAGCACAGAGTTGCAGCAGTGGCCGTCGACAGCTGTTGTGTACCAGTGTGTCCGTGCCCTCCAGCTGCGATCGTGTCCCCTCCCTGCTGAGCGTTTCTGAGTGTGCTACCCTTGGCCTGACTGAAGTTTCGCCATGTTGTGGACTCTTCTTTTGGCGCTGATCCTGTTGCTGGTGCTCCAGGCCCAGCTGTGTGTGTGCTTGCGTGAGCTAAGATCTGCGTCCTTGATGACCTCGGTGACTTCTGTGACCTCTGAGACTCCAGCTCAGGCCCAGAATACCACAGCCTCACGTCGTATGCCAGGAGCCATCATCATTGGGGTCCGGAAGGGCGGCACCAGGGCCTTGCTGGAAATGCTCAACCTTCACCCAGATGTTGAGGTAGCCAAGGCTGAGGTCCACTACTTCAACTTGGATGAAAACTTTCGCAAGGGTTTGGACTGGTACCGCGCCCAGATGCCCCTAACCCTGCCTGGGCAAGTGACTGTGGAAAAAACACCTGGCTACTTCACAGCACCTTTGGCTCCAGCCAGGATGTGGTCAGCAAATCCTGCCGTAAAGCTTCTTCTAATTGTCCGTGATCCAGCCGAGAGACTCGTGTCAGACTACACACAAGTTCTCCACAACCGGCTTCAGCAGAACAAGCCCTACCAGCCTCTAGAGGAGCTGCTCTTGCGCCAGGGGCGAATCAACCCCAGCTACAAGGCCCTCCAGAGGAGCCTCTATCACCAACACATGGCCAGGTGGCTGGAGCTGTTCCCCAGGGAGCAGATCCATATCGTGGACGGAGAGGCACTCATCCAGGACCCGTTCCCTGAGCTACAGAAAGCTGAGCGGTTCTTAGAACTTGTTCCACAAATTACGCCGGACAACTTCTACTTTAATACCACCAAAGGGTTTTACTGCCTGCTTTCTGAAGGACATGATAAGTGCCTTGATGATTCCAAAGGGAGGCCACATGCGCCCCTCAGTAACAAAGCATTTCAAAAACTCTGCCGATACCTCTGGGTGCCCAATCAGATTTTCTTTAGGATGGTGGGGCAGACTTTCAAGTGGTGCTGATGAAAGGTGATGTGTATCTGATGTGCAAACTGCAGACAAGATTTAACTGCAGATAAGATGATTCCATCAGCTCAAAACTCCATACACCAGTTGCTATCTGGCAAAATAGGCTAAGAGCTTTCAGTCCAAGAGCTGAAATGAAAAAGTGTGAGAGCAGAAACGAGAACGTCAGACTGCACCACTGGTTCCTCCTGGTGTTGGTTGTGCATAACTGCAATAGACTGATAGACTGAGTAAATTCAAATGTGTGAACTGACTGTATTTTTGAAATGTAAATCTTCTGAAGACTGGAAGCCTTCATTTTGCAAAGTATGTAAAATAAGTACATATGCAAGTCTTCACTCTGCAAAATATTTAAGAATATGTAAATCTCTTCAGTAATTGTTGAGGATAAAGGGAATTTCTGCATAATTCACTCACTGAGATGTAAATTAACTCATTCAGAAACATCACCTATTCAGATTTTCTTTACAGTGCTGATGATAGGAACCAGGGGTCATAATGTCTACAACACCAGTTATTTGCTTTCCAAAACATTAGTGAACTTACATGTCTTCTTGTTATGTTAATGTTACAGTGGTAAAAAAAAACGATTATTTTGTCTTACAATGCCTGGCATGCACCTTTTTCACCATGGTTGTATTAAAAATTACATTTTAAACCAAAACTCTATCTTAAAACTATCATCAAACAATGAATCGGGCAGCAGCCCATGAATTTAATAAAACATTAAACGCAATAACTTTATATGGGAGCTTTATAAAGTACGTCTGATTCCTATCACCACCGTTGTGAACACGTCTAACTTCTGACTGTAAGCTTTTCTAGAATGCTACATTCAAGCCACTTTGCTTACATTTTAATGATTGAATTGTAGAGATTTGAAAACGTGGTGGTATCAAGCTGTAATGTCATCAATATGGTGGTACCACAATTTACCATCAACCCAATATAAGCCTATACTTTACATGTATTATCTGTATTTAATGAATCTCTTTAAAAAGTTGTACATAGTATGACTGTGAGCCATAGTCCTTCTAGTTCAATAGCTGATTTTTCATATTTGCAATTCATACTGCTAATAATTTGTACTTGAATATTTCTTTGGAGCATTTTGAATAGAATTTTCTATTTTTTAATGGTCTCTTACAATGGGTTATTTTATGATGTCTGTATGCACAACAAAAATGTTTTTTATTCAATAAATGTATGTAAATAAAGTTTCAATGTTAGAGAATACAAACTCTGAAAATAACGCATAACAACATTAGAATTGTTTACCGTGTTACATTATTTCAGTGATGGATAACCAATGCAGTCTACTCTGTAATTCAGGAGACAGTGTAAGCAAACATCCACTGAATCTGTAATTAAATATTTTTTTTCCTGGGAACATTTCTCTCTCTCTCTCTGAAGTAATTTTAATATGACCTGAAAGGTGAAGCCCTGAAATTGGTAAGCATTAAGAAAAAAAGAGCATTAAAAAGCATTAGACCCTCACAACGCCATAATACTTATTATAACTGCTTGTTTCGCTGTGTAGCTTTAGCTGGTTTTGAGGTTTTGCAAAACCTCATATCTCCAAACTTTACAGGAGAAGGAAGAAAGTGTCTCAACTTTGAATAGAAGTTAGCAGAACAAAAATTTTTCAATTCATTTTGGAGCATCTCTAATGGTCCATTCATTCTGAAATGTTAACAGCTGGACAGGTGGCATTTTCAAACTCTGTAAAAATAACAAATTACAACACACTGAGATTTGAGGTTTAAATTGACATTTTGTAACTTGGACAGTAAGAAACATTCACTGGGGTTAGTAAGCGCTTTAGAGCAAGACTGTAATGTGCTGTACAGCACTGAGAGTTTCATCAAAAAGCTGAAATCTCTTGCCCCGACCACACAAAACAGTTTCAGAGACAGAGAAACTGAGCAAACTAAAGCTAACCCGGCATAAACAAAACTAGTCTAGCAAACTAGGCCACCTGTCTGCAGCTGCCTGTCACCTGATAATTTGTTTATCTGCACACCAACATTGTTCGTTCCTCCATTCCTTCATTCATGTGTTGCTTTGTCCGTGACTTTTTTGTCCAGTCACATAAAAGCTGGAGAACGATTTCAGTTCTGTATGAGTGGCAGAGCAGGCGGGGAGTGTTGGACAAGGAGCTGTCAATCAAGCTGCTCATTAGCCACGGCCACACAGATAGATCTGATCAGTGCTTTTTAAGCTATATTTTATCATATTATATATATTATATTATATATTTCAAGCTTTGCCAGCAGTGGTGGACGAAGTACACAAACCATGTACTTGAGTTAAAATAGAGATGCTGAAGGTAAAATATCACTCCAGTAAAAGTAGAAGTGCCTCCCTTTAGACCTCCACTTGAGTAAAAGTACAAAAGTATTTGCATTCAAATGTACTTAAGTATCAAAAGTAAAGGTACAAAAAGATTAATTATGGCCCTCATATCCTGTTATCATTTTTATAACAAGACTCTTACTTTATCAACTCATTTAGGTGAAAATACTCCAGTGTCATTCTTGGTAAACCAATATTTTAATAGAATGTCATTAATTAGTCTGACACTGATGTCTATTAAAATAGTCAAAAGCATTGATGATTGGTGTTTTTGCTTCATGCTTCTTTAGTTTTGACATGTTATGTTTTGATACACACATAAACCAAAAGAAACGGCAGATTTCTCATTATGTAGTGGAGTAAAAAGTAAGATATTTGACTTAGAAATTTGGTGGAGTGAAAGTAAAAAGTCACCCAAAATGGATAAACTTCAGTAAAGTACAGATACACAAAAAACTACTATTACAAAAAACTATTACATTTACTTCTTTACTGTCCACAATTGTTTGCCAGATGTTTAATTTAACACTCAAGGTCAAAATCATACAAGCATTTTTAAAATTTTACTCTGTGTTCCCTGGGACTTTTAGCTCTGTCCACTTGTTTGAGTTTGAGGGGGGAAAAATATTATTCTCAAAGCACTGCCTTAATCGTCACAAGTTTTCACACCATTTGCTAGTCTGAAATTAAATGCTTACACAAAATTGTTCTTCTCAGTTTATAAATAATGTTGATAATTGTAAAATAGCAATAAAACTAAAACAGTTCTCTTTTGGTACTATTTTGCCTTAATGCTTATTACATGCCTCTGTATGTATTTAAAAAATGACCATCTGTCATTAAACAAAGTCTCAAGCATTAGGGAATGTGTTTATGACCAGAGCAATTTTCAGCCATTTCAGTGCTTTCTGTGATTTCAGCTTTTAAACACATTAAACGCTTTAGACGTCTGGTTCCTATCACCACCACTGTGAACCGTTTCATTTAAACCACACTGCTAGAAATAAAGGTTCTGTGCAGGTAGGTTTTTCAACAGTAAAGCAAGGTACAGCAGTAGTTTTAAGGTACAATTGTACCTTAAGTAAGATTTTCCCAGGTAAAAAAAAGTATGTATTTGTACCTTTTTCATAAACTAACATCATAAACTTCATAAACAAGAGGGGTACTGCCCCTGTGACAGCTTCATACATACAGACTGCACTCTGAGACACATCATGAAGCTGCAATTGAAAAATTCACAATTTCCGCAAATTTCTCAAATGACTCGTATTTAACTGTTATTGATAAATCCTGACGTTTCGTTACAACATGCACACCACACACCGAAAACCTTAAGTGGGCAGTAGCTACATCCTCAGTGTTGTGCTCGGTTCTTAACAGACTGGGCACTCGGACATAGGCTCTTGGTCCATGAACTTTGGAAGGAAGTGTACCAACACAGTTCACACTCCTGCACACTCCATCTTCAAACCTCACTGTCCTGTATGCTATGCCGCTCATTATTACAAATGCATTACAAACTTTAGCACACTTCAGCCAGCAGAGGGTGATAAAACATGAACATGACTTTTCCCAATGGCTCACAAGTTCTCACACATCTTACACAGTCGTCTATCCAAGGACTACCACTCTGACTCAAAACAGGCGGACTTAACCCGTTTTAAAGCTCATTATATTAAGAAATCTGTTTTGATGAACACAAACACAAGTGGAGCCATTCATTTCTTGCATTTCTCAATACTTACTATATTTATATTTATTATTAATAACTCATTATTATTATAATTAATATTGATAATTATTTATAATCATAGTAATTATTATAATACTTAACTACACCTTTTAAATCAACTGGCTTAAACAATTCTTACCCTTTTGGAATTTCATCCTTTATCTTATTTCCTCCAGAATAGGTAGTTCTAGGTTTCTCTTCATGTGTAAGTATGACAGTAATAAAATCGCCATGAAGTTATCAAAATTTTTGTAAAGGAAAGTTTCTAGCATGGTCTATCCTTTATAAGCACAACTTCACCCCGAATATATGTAACATTTAGAAGAACAAAGACATTTTGTACAAAAACACATCAGTGCTTTTTTGAAAACTGGGTCAAAAAAATAACTTTACGGCATTTGGCAGTCACTCTTATCCAGAGCGACTTACAATTTGATCATTTTTTACACAGGTAGGTGAAGGAAGTGTTAGGAGTCCCAGTCTCCAGCGTAGAAGGCAGAGGTGTTACCCACTACAGGTACACCAACCATGATAAGTATCCTCTTGGTATGTGAACGTTCAACTCAAATGGCTTTCTAATGAGTTCTAGTGAATACATAGCAAAATGCAAAACAGCTATTACTCCAAAAGAGTTAGTGGTGTTTGATGCCATACCTTCAGGCACTGTCATGCTTCTGTGAGGTCAACAACCTGGACAAGCTGCTGTTGATTTAAGTATGGAATCCTTGTTCTTTGGATGCAGGATGAATATGCTTTTCCCCCAGCCTGCGTAAGAACAACAAAACAACCAGGAACTTGTTTCAGAGGAATAATGTTACAATCCCTTATGTTGTCTCAAATTGGAAAAGGTTCACAGAAACCTTTATAAAATAAAGGGAAGTGTCTTACAGGTTAATTCAGATTTCACCCCACTCAAAGCTTTAGAATTAAAAAAGACACCAGGCCTCAATCACCAGCATCTTGGGTTTTAGAAAGAAATCTCTGCTCAAGAACTTAAGAACAAATGAGGCCTAATAATACCAAACATACTTTTGTGAAGGTCTGTGAGAAATAGCCCTTTATTTTGGCTCTGCAGCCACGCTGAGAAACTCTGATCTTCTGAACTCAATTACGATTTGCATGTTTTATGTTCACTTTCAATAAGTACTCTTAGGATTTCATGATTATAAAATTTACTTTGCAGGTATTATTTATTAAATCTTCTTTTTCTAGCAAATATCAAGCTATGTCTAGGAATATCAAATTCGCAAATGCAAATTTAGAAATTATTTAAATATAATTTAAATATGACACTTCTCCTTATTTAAATGAAAGCTTTATAACAGCTGCATGAAGCTGCATAAAAATACTACTGTGACTTTTAAAAATCCGAAAACTGAAAAATCTGAAACTGTTCTTTTGATGGCATTTTATGACATTTATAAAGCTTTCTTGGTTAATTTATCTGTTTATTTAAGTTTTTTTTTGGCTTCCTCTCAGTTCCCCCATCTTTCACGTGCTTTGTGTATGTAATGATCGCCCTAGCAGTACTGTGTTATCTACATCTGATAGCTGTAAACGTTTTAATTAAAAAAACGTTATTAACAGATATTAAGATTTAGTAATGTTAGATTAGATAAACCATTGTAAACAGAGAAACTTTTTGTATTTATATCACCATTTTTGGTTCTTTCAGTACTAAAAGCCGCACCTCTGACTTCATCGCTTAGGCTGAATCTCAAACGGCTTCCTACTCCCTACGTAGTGCACTAGGTAGGTCTTAAATAACAACTCTGGTACCCAAACAGTGAACAATACGCGCTAACAAAGAGCAACTGGAGATTCAGTCCTACGCGTATATTTCCCTACAAGATATATTTCTGCACTATTTTCGTGTTTTTGTCCAAATTCCATAACTCAGCTAGCGCACTATTTAGGGAGTACGGAGCCATTTGGGACTCAGCCATAACTTTTAACGGTTTTCTTCAGTATGTAACCCCATATCGGGGTCTGAGAGTGCGGGTCTGCGGCTCTGCAGTTATATAGATCCTTCTCCTCAAACATCACAGCGTTCTCTATGCGCCCCACTTGGCTCCCTCGTCTCTGAAACTCCTACATCGTAGCTTGCGGCTGTATTTACTGTGTTTGCATCCTCACAGAAGTAGTATTATGCAGCGACTGGGCGCTAGGTGGCGGTAAAACGTCAGTACTGTGCTGACTGTGCTGCAGCTTATCTGAAATCACCGAGTGGCCACGAAAACAAAACTCACCTTTAGTTTCATCTTTTTACGAAAATTCACTCCTTTAAAGAGCCGCTCACAGGCGAGACTGCAAGGTAACGATAAGTGAAAATGCCAGCATGTGTGACTCACATAACATTTACAGATTTATGAGAGAATCGCGCGTGTGGTGGTTGGAAGTCTTCGGTTTTTAGGGCTGAAATTTCAGATATCGAACAGCACACGACACGACACCGTCATCTCAGTAACGAATATAACACAGACATTTTGACGAAATTTAACATAACAGTATTTAGCATTAGAAGCTAACGGTAGCTAACGACGTTCGCAGCTGCGGCGTTTGGCGTTTAACGGTCACTTCGAATGGAACGGAACGTTCAGGGGGCGTGGCCAGACCTGATCCAGCTCCTCCCATTCCGTGTCTTAATTGGTTTAAAACTCACTCATTGGCAGTCACTTGTTTTCCACCCTTTGCTTAAAAAAATATTAAAACACAGTTTAAAACGGTGCAGTTTTCTGTTGATTGTGCAAATCATTTAAATGAAATTGTTATAAATTATAATGCACTACAATATACAATACACTCTGCTCTCTCTCTACTCTACTCTACAATATGCTTTCACACACCTGGACAGGAAAAACACATATGTAAGAATGCTGTTCATAGATTACAGCTCAGCGTTCAACACAATCATCCCTGCCAAACTCATTCCTAAGCTCACACACTTGGGTTTGAACTCTCATCTGTGCAAGTGGACACTGGACTTCCTGATGCGCAGGCCCCAGGTGGTGAAAACTGGGAACAGCTTCTCCTCCACACTGACTCTGAGCACAGGGGCTCCCCAGGGATGTGTGCTCAGACCCCTCCTGTACTCCCTGTATACACACAAATGTGTAGCCAAACACACTTCTAACATCATCTTCAAGTTTGGTGATGACACCACCATCCTAGGCCTCATCACTGATGGAGATGAAACAGCTTACAGAGATAAGGTCAGTGGGTCAGAGGGGTGCCATGACAACAATCTCTGTCTCAACATCAGCAAAATAAAGGAGATGATTGCGGACTACAGGAAACAGCAGAGGGGTGGTCACTCTCCCCTATCCATCAATGGAGCCAAAGTGGAGAGAGTGAGCAGTGTGAAGTTTCTCGGTGTACACCTCACTGATGACCTCACCTGGACCCACCACACCAGCACTATTGTGAGATCTGCCTATCAACATCTCTTCTTCCTGCGTAGACTTAGGAAGTCTACATCCTCAGATCCTCACCAACTTCTACAGGTGCACCATAGAGAGCATCCTCACGGGCTGCATTGCTGTTTGGTACAGCAGCTGCACTGCCTGTGACTGCAAGGCCCTTAGAGGAGTGGTGAGGATGGCAGAAGCCATCATAGGCAACAGACTACCAGCCTTACAGGACATCTACCAGTCCCGCTGCCTCAGGAAGATCAAAAAGATCCAATCAGACAGCATCACCCAGCACACAGCCTGTTCACCATCCTGCCAAGAGGCAGGAGATTCCGCAGCATCCAGGCTAGAACAACCCAGTTAATAAACAGCTTCTACCCACAGGCAGACAGACTTCTGAATAAGCTGTGAAGCTGTGGCTCTGTCCCCAACTTTCACTTCACTCAGTCACTCTGTCAGTATTGTTATAGTTACATACTGCTATGGATAATAACAGTTTAACACTAAGCCACTTTAGCTCAGTAGCACAGAGTCACTCAATATAATGTCTCTATGTCTTGTGTGTATTGTGTCTATATTTTGTGTAAATTATATATATATATATATATATATATATATATATATATATATATATATATATATATATATATATATATATATATTTTTTTTTTTTTTTTTTTTTTTTTTACTTAGTTACTTTCTGTAGAGTGGTTATCTGAGCCTCAACACAAACTTCAATACATAAATGTCCTGACATGTTGTGCAAATGACAAATAAACTTGAAACTACACTGATAAAGAAATTTGGATCTCTACTGTGGACTAATGCTGGCCTCTGCAGTTATTCTAATTAACATAAGATAACTAACATTATAAATGATATGGTTGTGTATAGTAAAAGTGTTTTGAACTGTAATAGTGGCAGAACCTGTGTTAATGCTGATAGAACCATTTGAAAAAGCTTCTTTAAAGAACCATCAATTGTGAATTTCCAGCACACAGAAGAATCATTTTATTATGCAAAAATGCATTTATGCATTAACATGGTTCTTTTAGTGTTGACGGTTCTAGTGTTTTCTGACTCTAACACATCTACTTCAACGCAAGAATCAGAGTCAGAATTGATCACATCGGTGCTGATAGGAACCAGACGTCTGTTCCGTTTATTGCTGGTAAAGGTGCCTCACAACTCTAGCTATCACATGAAACGGTTTTGGGTGTGCCACATGATCCCTGAAACACTGGTTCATAATAGTTCTCATAGATTTTGGTCTAATTGTTGTATATATTTAATCATTTAATAACAGAGGCATATGCAGGATGTTGTAAGGCCAAATAGTCCCCAAAGAAAACTTTTTTTTTTTAATTTTCCACTAATTTGACCTTATTATTATTATTATTATTACCTATAAAATATTCTGAATGTTTTTACATCTTAGTGATTGAAATATGCAGAAAATTTGAAAAATAGGTGAAATTCCCCTTTGATCTAAAGAAAGCATTTTGACTTTAAACAGATTTCCATTCAGTGATATAGATATGCTGAACAAATATAGCCATATATAATATATATATATAGTATATAACACTAAGTTCACACACACTAGTTAATTTTTCATGGCTAAACCGCTAATCAGCTATCAGTTGCCATGCAGTTCCTATAATTTTCCTTCCAGTTTGCGTAGCCCTGGAATATGGTCCTCTGAATGGTTAATGCATGTGGTTCCTTCATCAGAAACCCATAATGAGTAAGCCTGTGGCACTTAGCAGTGCCATTGTCCACTGTTTGACTTATGGGGTTTGAGGGTTGTTAGAATCCAGCAAAACTAATAGCCAGGTCAGTCAGACAGGATCGGTATAACCACTGAAGTGCACGCTTCCACTCAGATGCTGAACATACTCTGAGTGTTGCACAAGAAGACAAGAAACCACAGTAAATGAACCTGGAGAGGAACCAAGCCAACAAACTGAAAAACAATGTTTCCAAGATTTCTTCAGCATCCATTAAAGCCTAATTAGTCTTAGCACAAGAATGTACCCAAAGCACATAAACCCAGAGAGACATCTAAAAAAAAACCTCAACAAAAATGAAGCAACTAAAAACAACTTTGTTGTTTTGCCACAGGCCTTCATCTCCAGACTTTAACCCAGTTTGTGGTACCAGATCTGGTAGTTAACCGAACCAGCTACCACCAGCTGACCAGTGAAAGGTATTGTGGCGAGAATCTTTAGTCATGTGGGTTTATTCAATAGTTTGTTTATATTGAGGACTGAAAAGGCTGATATTAAAGGTTCAACTGATCTGTCTTGCAGTAGCTTTTTAAAGGCAATCCTAAATTCTCCATTTTGAAATCAAGAACATTTTTAAAATAACACATTTTCATATTTAAATAAACATTTTATACAGTTACAGCAAAGAACTGAGTGTTCTGTGTATTTCTCATGCTAAATAGAGCTTGAATGAACCTTATTGCTTGTTGCTTATATCAAGATATTAAGTTTATTTTACTGCCTTTCCACAGTCTCACCAGTTGTGGTCATTCCTTGTTCAGATATTTAGTTCCACAAAATATTCAAGGGTCCAGCACAGCTTGGCGATTTTCACACTCAAGTGCAACCTGATAGGTTTAATAGGTGGGTCATTCTTCAGAAACGTCCACTTTATTATTTTTTTTATCTTCCATAGGAGTCACTGGTGTTACACATAAAAAGGTAACACCAGACACACACACACTTTCTAAGCCGCTTCTCCCTCAGGGTCGCTGGAGGGTAACACCAGAGACAGTTTTAATGAAAAATTTCACATTTTACAAAATGTCTGCTACAGAGCATCAAACCATAAGTTGTCAATCATAGAACATACACCAAAATATCACTGCTGTCGGAACCCAACCTTGTATCTCCGTTTTTGTCGTTTTCAGTTTTTGACATGAGTTTTACAGTGCCTGTGGTCCTATATATTGTGTGGAAATTTCATGATGAATGGACTAACAGAAATGACCTAAAATGACTTGGAAAAACATCTGGTTCCACTGACTTACATTAAAAGTAGAGTATGTTTTTACCTTCTCCTGTAAAGTTACCATTTTGGAGATATGAGGTTTTGATCTAACCACAGCGATATGCAAATTAATCCATTATCAGTGTGATTTTGTAATTTAAAAGTAAGACTTTGTTACACAGTAACACCAGTGACTCCTGGGAACCATAACCTTCATTATATATTTTATAGTATTTAATTGGCATTCATTTTCCTTTTTTTTAATCGTGTACTTCAAGGTCATGTATAGATTACTATGGTTAAAATTGCAGAAAAACAGGGTTTTTTTTAACCTAAAATATGGCACTGACCCTTTACACATGACTGTGGGAATGAACACTTCTGTGGTGCTTGGAATTCTAGATAACGGACTTAAAACAAGAGCATTGCTGAATTGATGGCTCAAGGTGGATAACTGTTAAAATAACACTCTTTTATTTTAAAGTTTTTCCAAGTGTAGTACATCTGTAAATGCTGGAACACAAAAATTGATGTTTCCATAGAACGACCCAGGTGTTTAGGCAGGTACATTTACAGAAACATGCTGAACTCCAGCCCTCCAGGAACAGGGGTGGCCTGCCAGTTAACACTTTGTTGAAACCTGAGCAAATGCATTAATGATGGTAAAAGCTGACCCACCATAACCATCATTGATCTGGATTTTTGCACACACAGAAAGTAGATTAGCAGCACTGTAGAAAAACAGGAATGAAATGAAACATGACAAGAAGCAGTTTTGTAAAAAACTTTATCAGTTCCATTTTTTTTCAGTATAAAACACTTCCATAACTCTGGCCAATCAAATAAACAAATTCACTTTCACAACAGGACGATCACAACTCCTGCATGTCTCTCTAAAATAGCTTTGAGGTGGGGAGGGATCAGTTTTTAAACTATTTTTGTGGAGAACAAGAACACAATCTAACATATCAATTATGGTTAGCTAGTACAACATTAACATTAATTTAAAAAAAAAAAAAAAAAACGGAAAAGTAAAATAAAACAAAAATGAATGAATAAACGAACACAAGCTGATCTGGTCACAGTCCAAACGTGAATCCTTGAGTCCAGGTCACCACAGCAACGATGATGGTGATTATGCAGTCTTCTGCTGGCCCTTCTTGCCAATCAGAGACTTGTGGATGTGAGGGATCACACCTGCAGAAACAAAAACATTATTTTCTACCCAAGAGAAAATATGCCAATATCTTAGACCTTAGACAAGACTCAAGTCTGAGATAAATGGTGTTCAATGCAGCGCAGTTATTTCTCACTGCATTAACTTGCACAGAATGTGAAACACTACATGTACCTATATCCTCTGTAATGCTACTCTGAATGCAAGTATTGAAAGAGTCCCAACTCACCACCACCAGCGATGGTAGCCTTGATGAGGGAGTCCAACTCCTCGTCACCACGGATGGCCAGCTGTAGATGGCGAGGAGTGATACGCTTCACCTTCAAATCTTTGGAGGCATTTCCAGCCAACTCCAGCACCTAAGGAAAGATCACTGCTGTCAGTCATTTATGGACAGCATTCAGGTTTATGACATTTGGACAACACTGATTTTGAGGAGTAGTGGCATTTACCTCAGCTGTAAGATATTCAAGGATGGCGGCGCTGTACACCGCTGCTGTAGCCCCCACACGCCCATGGCTGGTAGTACGGGTCTTCAAGTGCCTGTGGATACGACCCACAGGAAACTACAAACAGGAACACAGAACATACTGACTACCGTACAAGATCCAAACTTTTGAAGTGCACCAGATGCATTTCATTAAAAGAATTTCATTAATATGAAAAGAACAAATGACAAATAAAACAAAGAATTTCCACAGATACTAACGCTTATTAATATAACCACATTACTATTCCTTTACTACAGTAAATGGCACATCATTAGAAAATGTTATAGTCATAATAAAAATAAGTGCAAAGTGGCATATTAAAACAACAGTACCACCCCTGACAAGTCTGCTTTCTAATCAGTGACTTCTGATCATGTAGTCACTTGGAAAGAGTTATGGAAAACTACATTGTCGCAATAAGTCCCTTGCACTTGAAAGGAGCATGAAAGCTTACCTGAAGTCCAGCCCTCTGTGAGCGTGACACTGCTTTCGCCTTGGCTTTACCGCTGTCTTTTCCTGCCTTACCACCGGCCTAGAACACGAAGTAAAAACGTCAAGTGGAAATTCAATAAAAATCTCAGAACAATGTACAAGTAATTTAAAAACTGTGCTCCTACTAATGCATGTAATTTTTTTAATTAAGAAAACTGTTAAAAAGTTAGATCAATAAAGAGGCAGACATATGATGCATACATGCATAAATTTGACCACCCACCATACACCAAACTAGTTTATGAACGCAAACATATATTAAGATAAAAAGCAAGGCTACGCATTAAACACAACACTCCTGTAGTGTCTCATTCAGCTATACTTTATCAGCCAAAGCCTCAAGGTGAGAACAAAATCTCCTAGCTATAGTTATTAAACAAAACAATAACGCTAGTATTAACCTAAACATGTTCAAGTTCACTTGGTAAGGAAAATGCCAGATGGCTCCAACTGGCATAAAGATGACATTTTATAGAGCTACAGCCCGAATGAAACCAACATGCACCCATTAGAACTTACAAATTTGACTTTTGCTTTAATAAGTAGTATGACAGATCAACATACAGAATATAATATCATACATTATGAGAAATTTTCAGATTTCTTCTAAGACAAGCTCAGAGAACATACAGACCAAAGTAAACGTAAAACTTCATATTTGGACATTAATTGGTTAAACTCCACCAATTTATGCTTTTATTTCTATATAATTAAATGGTTCAGATGGAAACAGTCATTCAGAGTGGTTTGGTGTGAAATGCTCCGTTCTAGAGAAACTTACTGAGCCTGAATTGTTCATAGTGGTAGTGATAGGAACCAGACAGCTGGAGAGCTCAACGCGTTCAATGGTTATAAACACGCGGCCTGAAGGCTGGGATATTGTTTTACAATCGTTCTGGACTAAAACGTCTTGTTAATCCATTCGTGGTGAAGCGGTACAAGCAGGCAGAATAGTACCCGAAGAAAGTGTATTTTTTCCGATTTTCCACTTCCATATTCAACATTACATACTAAAACACAGACACGTGTAGGCTCACCGAGGGTTTTCGATAGTAAATAAACCTACACATGCGTCGTAGCCATGGCGACCCTGGTTCCCATCAACAAAAATGTGGTTAAAGAAATAATAAATCTGAGCCTGTAACTTCCTCTTCCAACAGTCCATTTCATATCGAACCGCTTTGAATGACTTTACATCGCAACAAGGGAATTAGGTAAAACAAAAGTGAAAAGGCGAAGGTGAAAGGTGTGTTCAGCCCATCTAGCCAGCAAGAACTTCCTGTTCATCATTCGCACTCCCCTTTCCCGCCGAGCGATCTTGGAATTACTCGCTTAGTACTTTTCTTATGGTAACTTAACGATGATGAATAAACAAGACTAACTGGAAACGTGTTTATTTTACCATTTATGAAGACATGTTGGTATGCAGCCCTTTAAAATAAGTATGAGAAGCGGACCGAGTCCTCGGACAGCTTCCTGGCTCCCAATGAATGAAATAACCAATTAGCCCAGGCTACCGTTAACCTCCAACTCCCGCTCAGAAAAGCTAGCTAATCTAGAGTGCAACACAACAGAAATCAAAGCAGTAAAAAAAGTTAAATATTTAAAACCGTATTTATTCGGAGTATAACACGACAATGACGTGTAAACAGACCTGGCAACCCTCACAGCCGTTATGTTAGCTTAGTTATCTTTCAGGGGGGAAAACAAAGTTTGCTGCGTTTTATGTACACCGAGATTATCTACATCCTTCTTGCAGCCAGCCATCTAACGTTGGCCATACACGACACTAGAGTTGTTTTCCTATTCGCCAGCGTCTTCTTCGAAATTCCCCGTTCCACCTTAAGTGGTGCAGCAGTTACATCTGGAGCTTGAGGCGCCTGAATGTAACTGCTGCACTATTTAAGGTGGGACGGGAAAAGCCGAATAAGAAGCTGACTTCGGCTTCGTTAGTCGTACTAATCTGCAGCTTCGGATAGAGCCGCGTTAGCTCTTTCGGTCTAATTTCAACGAATGGATTTAACATCGAGTAGGCTTTTAAATGACCCGTGATTATCGACCGGATAGTCGCAAAACATTTAAACACGGACTTTAACCGAAACTGTGCCGTTTTCAGAGGCTGGGAGAAGTCAACAACGATGAATGTAGCAGCGGGCTAACCAGCTACCCGAGTGTTTTACTCATTTAAAAGCATCCAGTAACACAAAGTAAAAGCACGCGAGCGAACCCAACCCTGTTCGGCGAACCGCGGGCAAACGCACATACTTATAGAAAGACACCACAAAAAGCATACCATCTTAACGTTTTGTTGCTTTGGATGTGGATTCGGGAGCTAAACCAATTTCGGCTCAAACACAGAGGAACAATAAAGCCCCTTTCGGAGAGAATACTCAAGGCATACCGAGCAGAGACGGCAGCCAATAACAACCGACGTTCTTGGTTCGAATTTTATGTGCGACCAATGAAAGCACACCTTGTTCAAACCCTCGTTACCATCCCCCACTGATGTATGGCTTTTGCAAATACAGGGACGTGGGCGGGGCTTAAGACAACTGCCAAAATGTACAGAATAAAAAAAATAAAAAAAACCTACAAAAACTTTATTCCGCTGTGTGCATGTGCGCGTGGTTGCAAATTATGTTACTAAAACCTACATTATATTAATTAAATTTAACTTTCTTGTCTATCTATAGATTTAATGTACGTTTTGTATTGAATGGTTAACAATACGAACAGCAAGGAAAACGAAATAAAAAAAGAAGTACGGAAAATGAGGCAGAAAGACAAACAGCTGTAGCAAAAGAGTACGGAGCAAAGTATTATTTGTGCTAAATATATTAAGTAATTGAAGTATTGAAGAATTGTCGTTGCTGCCTTTTTTACTGGAGAAGGGTTTTTTGAAGCAGTGAGGTAAAGTAATTGAATAAATAAGGTTGGTGTTAGGTTTAAACTATTTGAAAAAGTCTTGCGAGAACTGAGCCTATTTTTTGTCCAGGTTATTTTATCTGTATCGACAGAAGAGTGAGCCAATCGCCTTGACAACAAGTGTTGACAACATAATGGAGGCGGGATTAAGTGTTTGATTGGCATACGATTTGGCCTATAAGAGACGTTTTCTGGAGTAACGTACAGCTGCTTATCCAATAAGATGAAGGGAATGTGCGCCTACTCGAGTACATGAAGAGGCACAGTGAGGGCGGGACTACGAGTTTGATTGCCACTATGGGTCGGCCAACGAGAGCTGTGCGCCTGAATAACGGGCAGCTGTTTATCCAATGGGACAAAGGGAATTCGCGCTCGGTTCGGTCCGTGAAGGAGGGCGAACGGTAAAGCTGCGCAGGACGCAGGAGCAGCTCCTGGTGATGGTGAAGATGGCGGATGGGGACAGTGGGAGTGAGCGCGGTGGAAGCAGCGGCGGTGGAGGGGGTGGAGGCAGCGGTGGCTTTCCGCACTTTCAGCGGGACCAAGAGACCCAGGAGCTGGCCTCCAAGCGCCTTGACATCCAGAACAAGCGCTTCTACTTGGACGTGAAGCAGAACTCGAAGGGCCGGTTCATCAAGATCGCCGAGGTCGGCGCCGGGGGCTCCAAAAGTCGCCTGACACTTTCCATGTCGGTCGCCGCGGAGTTTCGCGACTACCTGGGAGATTTCATAGAGCACTACGCCCAGCTGGGGCCCAGCACCCCGGAGCAGATCGCCCAATCCTCGGGCGGCGATGACGGCGGGCCAAGGCGGGCTTTGAAGAGCGAGTTCCTGGTGAGGGAAAACAGAAAATACTACCTCGATCTGAAGGAGAACCAGCGGGGGAGGTTCCTCCGGATCCGCCAGACCGTCAACCGCGGGCCCGGGTTTGGGGTCGGCGGAGGAGGAGGCGTGCCCGGTGGAGGAGGCATGCTGTCCGGACAGACGATCGCTCTCCCGGCTCAAGGACTAATAGAGTTCCGCGACGCGCTGGCCAAGTTGATAGACGACTACGGCGGCGAGGACGAGGAGCTGGTCGGCGGAGGAGGCTGCGGCGGCGGAGGTTACGGGGAGCTTCCCGAGGGCACGTCGATCACGGTGGACTCGAAGCGCTTTTTCTTCGACGTGGGCTCCAACAAGTACGGAGTGTTTCTGAGGGTGAGCGAGGTCAAACCCAGCTACAGGAACTCCATTACGATACCGTTCAAAGCCTGGAGCAAGTTCGGGGGAGCTTTCTGCCGCTACGCCGAAGAGATGAAGGAGATACAGGAGAGGCAGAGGGATAAAATGTACGAAAGGAGAGGAGGAGAAGAGTCGGAGGGCGACGACGTTGACGATGACTGATCCAGTCAGCTGGTCTGTTGTGTTTTTGACAACTCCGTGAGGCAAGAAAATAATAATAAAAATGTGCATGACGAATCGAACTTTAGTGCTAAAACTATGGCGAATAAAGTTGTATGACTGAGAAACACTGTCGTAAATAAAAAAACAAAACAAAAAAAGATTCTTGTTTAAATCAGTGTAGATGAGCGAGCGAGCTAGCTAGCTAGCTAAACCACGGTTCTAGCTAGTTAGGTTAGCTGCAGTAGGCCGTTAGCTGTCTGGAAGATCCTTTTGGTGCAACCCGGTTTTAAATGTTATGGAGAAAAGAAACTCCCTCACCCGTTAAAACCCCTCTGAGCTGTTCTTAGTGTGTTTCTGAACTCAAATGGGGCTACGAGGCTGAAGTTGGCTTCTTATCCTCCAGCTTCTTGTTCGAGTTTTCCCGTTCCACCTTAAATGGTGCGGCAACAACTGCTGTTGCCGCACCATTTAAGGTGGAACGGGAAAACTCGAACAAGAAGCTGACTTCAGCTTCGTAATGGGAGTACAGTATTATTATTATTATTATTATTATTATTATTATTATTATTATTATTATTACTACTACTACTATTATATATTTTTTAAAGATAAGAGATTATGTAGTGTGCTTGTGATGTGTTTACCATAACAAGACCAGCGTCGATAAAGTGATATGGAATCAATAGAAAAGGTTATTCAAGAGTTTTGTTCTGCTAATGTAACGCTATTTATCACATTTTTGGATCAAATTACTGAATTAAAAGTTGTAAGTTGGACTCTCGGGCGCAGTTCAGGCCACGGCTTGGACATTTTGCAGTAAATAAAGCCACATAGAGTGGAATAATTCAACCAGAAAAGGTGCTATAAAAACGTCTCACCACCTCCCTTAAGCATCAGCAGAGGTTTATGTTCTCTTTTTAAAACTCTCGTTTTCTCTTGTCAGGAAACAACATGTAGGATTCATAACTTGTCATGGGGATGAATGTACATACTAAATTATTGGAGAATGTGCTTATAGAGATGGTGGGAGGATTGACAAAGCACACAAAGCCTACAAGTTGGCCTGTAACCTATGCTGACAAGATACTGATGCCACTTTGAACTTTCAAGTTGCAAAGGTTAGCATAAATACTGGGGTTTCATTGTGTTTAAAGGGAATGTTATTGACCTGTTTTGGACCAGTGCTTTGGAGATTTGTGCGCAAAGCACTGGTAGTACAATATCAGTCTGAGTTTCATTGATTGATTGTCAAATTTAGAAGTTTTTGAATTGAATATACTGAGTTCTTTCGTGCATTAACTGGAAAAGAGATGAGATTAACCTTAAAAAAAAACACCCAGCAGGGGTTAAAGACTTATTTTTAAAAATGATATACAGAAATATATATATATATATATATATATATATAGAAATATATTTATATATAGGAATATAAAATCAATTATAAATGCTTCCTGAACAGGCTTATTTAAACAATCGGATGCAATTATCCGGTGGGGATATTTCTTACGGTTTTTTTCCTTAACTTTTACTATGTAGCTTATGGATGGAAGGCCATAAGAATAATAGCAAATCACAGATGACAACATAGAAACCGTATATAAGATGCTTTAAATTCAGTTTAGTTTGTATCCTGTCTCTTTGCCAGCAAATTTAATGTGACCTAAGTTTTTTTCCCCCATCCCCCACAAGGACAGCATTCTTTCTGCCATTTTAATTATTTATATCTCAATAGTCACAAGATGTTTGATCTCCCAGAACAGCCTATTATCATCAATTCGCTGCTCGTTTCCACGATAAAGTGCATGCCTGTTACAGTTTACAACCACCGTCTGTTCCCTTTTTTTTTTTTTTCTCTCTCACCTGTTCTATTTACTGTATGCTCTAATATCGAAAGTTTTATTTTGTCAAGAGAAGGAGGAGCAATGTGTTACCTGATTTGCAAAATGTGACTTTTTTTTTTTTACACATTTATCAGACCCAATGTCTGCAGCCTTCCTTGATCCTTTTTCTTTTGGTTTTAAGACCTTGACACAGCAAAGAATTTGTCCATATTACACACCACCGGGGAGCAATAGTAATTTTCTACTACTTTTAGAATCTGTTTTGAGTTTTGACTTCTGTCTTTTCTGTACCGTGTCCTGTGACAAAGGCAGCTGTTCAGTCCAGATCGTTCTGCTGTACCTAATTCTCCACAGACTTCCTTTCAACAATAAATAAAAATTCTTTGCTGAGGAAATGACTCTCATTTGAGGTTGGGGGTTTGGGGGGTAAATAAATAAACGATGGGGTAATGTTTCTTGAACTCACAGTTTGTGACTTATGTATGGCCATTTCGGGAAATTATTTTATTAGGGGTTTGTGTTTCTGTAAATTAAGTGTGCATTAAAGTAGAAGATGCCACAGTGTTAAGCGGTGATGTCCCTACCCTTTGTGGGTGGGAGTCCAGGAGAGCACAATGGGCACAGGTGCTCTCTGGCCTAGAAGGCTAGCTGATAATGTGTCGCAAATTAAATACTACTTAGTATGCACTATTTAGAATATTTAACGTAGAATACCTACAGAGCATTCTTCTTCTGACGTGGTGCAAGAAGTATGTGACTGTGGAACGTTTGGACAGAGTACAACTGCATGGCTAAACTGAACTTTTGATAAATGTTCTGCAAGCATCTTGAATTTAATTAAGAAAATATGCTTTAATATGCTTTGGGAAATCTCAGGAGCTCCTTATTGCTGTTACAGTTGTGAATTATGGTCAATGTCCACAGAGTTCTGTATTTGAGCAGATGTGTAGCATCTGGGCACTGTTCAGTGTTCGCTGCTACAGTAGACACATGTCTACCTGGAGTAGTATTTTCTTGTGCTGTTTAAAAACTTAAAGCTCTAAATAACATCCACAAATGGCTTATTCACAAGTTTAGACCAGAAAATGATTAAAAAAACCTGTCTATACAAATATATAAATGCATTAAAGCATGAATTATCCTATCTATAGTCAAATTCATCATGCAGCAAAGAGCAGTTTGTTATCATATATGGTGGTAGGTGTTCTTTAAATGGAGAGTACAAAATCCTTCCGTCTGTACATTTCTCTAATGCTGTATGCTCCTATGACTTTTCCTCGGGTTTTCTTTGGGTTCCCTGTAATAACGCTGAAAGTATATTTACCTGATTGTGTATGGACAAATCCCGCCAAGGACACGTTCTACAGGTTGTTAACATCAGAGCAGAGTGTTCTCTGTTGTATTAAAAACTTTGCAACAACCATAACCATAACATTGTGGCTCAACGCTTTTCCAAAATAGCATCTTCATCACTGCACTTTGAGTGACAGCATTTAACAGCTTGAGGCTAATGATGAAAGGTTTGATTTACTGCATTTGTGAGTCAGCAAGAGTTGAGTGTAATGCTGATATGCAAGCATTAGTGTTGACTCTCTAGTTTTACTACAGGCTTCATCACATACTCCTTCACAGCTGCTGACGTGTTAGAGCTGCATGCTATCCACCCAGGAATTGCAAGACTAATTTTAATATGATGGGTTTATGAATAGTTTGCACTGTGCAGTTGGAACGATGTACATAGCTCACTGTAATTTATGATTTAACGATTCAGGGTGACCGCTTGATGTAATATAATAGAATTTTTAGATCTTATTTGTAGAGGGAAGATAGTCCAATAAGACTGAAAGGGCCAGGGGGTCCCTGTTCCTTTAAGATCCTATTTTCCCAAATTAGAACAAATGAATGCAGTTCTTACTAAGAATGAAACACATCTAGTCATCAGTAACCCAGCTGAACAACAGTGCTCTAAAAAGGCTCACCAGTGCCAAGTGCCACAAGTTCTAATCTACAAATGGCTTTATTTGTTTAGTCATGAACAGCAAATGACCGTGTGTAGTAAATCTGATCTATTTGAAAACGTCCCAATATGAAAGCCACCATTAAGCAAACTTGGCCTGCTAAGTAAATAAGTGGAGTTAAAATGTTAAGAGGAATTGAATTTGATTTTTACTACTGAAATCTGAATTGCTACATGTGCAAATTCAGTTCTTACAAGAATATAACATTGTTAGTGTTAACAAGCAACAAATGAATTTCTCCTCTGTTATGAGGAGGATATAATTGAGAAGTCTTGATTATACTTCTCCTTCATTGGAATAACCCTTATGGAAAAATATTTATATGTATTCCCAATGTATATATCAAATATATTTTTGCAATATATGAAAATGGTCAAAAAATACTTTTTTTAAATAAATTTTAAAAATACATTTATTTGTATTTTTAACAAAAGTTACAGATATCACTAAATGGTGATGACTACCGTGTTTTAACCTTGACGTTTGCAGTAATACACTCATATAAAATATGTTTTGAGTAAACCAGAAATCAGATCATAACTGCATATTGACAGTGCATCAATCATACAACCATGTTAAAGGATCATTTGCTATTATTTACAATAAAAAGACTGGAATATAAAGTCAAAGGGAATTCTAACCAGTAAAGTGCATTAGACAGTATTTTGGCTATTTACATACATTTACACACATTTATTTTTGTAGGGTACATTTCTATGTGTCATATTTCTCCACACATTTTGACACAAATGTATTTTAAAATATATTTGGTTAATGTGGAAATATATTCTGAAATATATTGTTATGTTTGGAATGTATATAATCATGGACTGCAGTGTGCTTGAAATATAGACACAGAAACCCAATGGCCGGTGTAATCTCCTCTTCAGAGATGCTTTCACATTTAGAGGAGAATGCACATACACGCTCACAAAGCATCTCCACTGATCCACTAACGGAGAGGCTACAGTGGAGAGGACAGTTCAAGGGCATGTAATACCGTGCTGGGCAGCGTGCCAGTGGCAGAGGAGATTATTTCACATCCTGTGGCCTCCTGCCGAGATGAGGATAAGATACGAACTGACCAGCACAGCTGTCACTTATTCGTCCATTTAGATATAGACCCAGAGGTTCTCGCTATACAGGGCTTTATAGTAGCGCTGTGCCTGATCAAGGATCAGCTTCCATCAAACACATTCTAACCTTAAAGGACTACTCCATTTTTTCAACCTAATCTCTGATGCACCTGTAGTTTACAGCCAGTTACCACAGTCAGTGATTTCCCTGTGCTTGGAATGCAACAGAAAAACCTTTTAACTCCAAACACGCTTGCAATAGAAGCTAATGAGCAGGTGCCAAAGCTGTTCCATTATACTGTATTCCGTAGTAAACATGAAGCAATGGTACAGGGAAGTGCATGAGTAAGGTTGGACAGTATGACAGTATTTTATTGCATCATGAGAAGTTGCGTAATATACTATGTAATATACTTTTCTGAGCATATTGTGGATATTTTAAGTACTTAAAAACGCTGACCAACTACATATTTAATTGAAATAGAGCAGATTGGGTCGTGTTTAATACAACCCCAATTCCAATGAAGTTGGGAAGTTGTGTAAAGCATAAATAAAAACAGAATACGATGATTTGCAAATCCTTTTTAACCTATATTCAATTGAATACACTACAAAGACAAAATATTTAATGTTCAAACGGATAAACTTTACTGTTTTTTGCAAATATTCACACATATGTAATATATGGCAGCATATGTTGCTCCAAAACCTGTATGTACCTTTCAGCATTAATGGTGCCTTCACAGATGTGCAAGTTACCGATGCCACGGGCACTAACACACCCCCACACCATCAGAGATGCTGGCTTTTGAACTTTGCGCTGATAACAATCGGCAAGTCGGCAACATGCTGCTCTGGAGCCACATGTGGCTCTTTACTGTCCTGTTGCGGCTCCACAGCAGAACTAGATTTTTAGGTAAAAATAAAATAATCATCCTTTAAAGTAAAATGAAGCTCTGTTCTACTACAGGTTCCACAATAAATGGTCTTAAATGCTGGAGTTAATGTATCACTGCTCATTTGCTCTTTAACCCTGAAGACTGGCGCAAAGACTGCTGGTCACATAGCAACACAGACAACAATCCATCCTAGCTTGTAGTTAACAAAACGGCAAAGAGAAAGATTTAAGACAAACTTGGATTTTTACAGCCAAGATGGTAAAAAGGACATAAAATGTTGTGGCTCCCAAAGTGGTTTGACAAAATGGCACATCTTCACATTTGGGTTACCAACCCCTGACACAGGGGATAGTTCATTCTGTGTGAGGTAGGATAGCTCTTTAATTCATATTAATCTACCATGTTGAAGCAAGTGATGCTGATGTGCTGATGCAAATTATTTTCCCCTCATGAATAGGTAATGCAAAAAAGTACTGCTATGATGCACCACTGTTTTCAGTCCAGTATTTGTTACCTATTTTCTGGCTGCTCATCTTTATGCAAAATACTTTGCACACTGCTTTTATTGATGAATGTGTGCTTGAGTGAATGTTTATCAGAACGGATGTCTGAATGGGAGACTGCACATGGAGCATTCAGGAATGGAAGGCAATATGACTGCACAAGTGAAAAATCCTTTAATCAGATACTGAGTAATTCTTCCATGTGCAAAGATACTTGGCCTGATGCTGATTCTGACTGCTCTGCTGTGAAATGTGAGAATCTCAGCATCAGCAAAAAGAAAGAAAGACCCAGAGACATGGGGCTACTCGTTTCTTGGGAGATTGTTTCATTCACAGGAGTGAGTGAAAGAGCAGAGAGGTTTCCCTGCTGAGTCGCTTCTGTGTGTCCCCCAATTACGGCTCATATAAATCTAAAGCTACCCATGGCAACAAGGTCACCAATCCGCAGTCTGGATCAGAGAGAGAGAGAGAGAGAGAGAGAGAGGAGGAGAGAAAGGGAGAAAAAGAGGAAAGCAAGAGAGAGGAAAAAGGAGAGAGGAAAGGAGAGAGAAAGGAAAAAATGGATACAGAAAAAGGAGAAACAGGAAAATAACGATAATGAGTGAGAGAAAGGCAAATAGAAACAAATGGAGAAAAAGGACACAAATGAGAGAGAGAGAGTAGAGGGAAAAGAAAATGGGAGAAAGAGAAGGGACAAAGAGAAAGAGGAAAGAGACATGGAAAGAGAAAGTGGACGGAGAGAAAAAGAAAGAGGGAAGGAGAGGGGAAAAAGAGAAAATGGAAAAAGAGGGAGAAAATAGTGAAAGAATGAGAGATGGGTGAAAGCGGGAGGAAGGGAGATATTTGAGAGCTGAAGCAGGGGGGCGCAAGAGGGGGATTGTGTGTGGTAGAAAAGATTTGACTCACACAGCAGAGGGTGGGGGGAGAGTGAGAGAGAGAGAGAGAGAGAGAGAGAGAGAGAGAGAGAGAGAGAGAGAGAGACCTATATTTAGACTCAGTGTTGCCATGTTGCCATAGGAAGCTAAAGATATGCTTATGTGTTCCGACACACAACTTACAGACTAATTTTTTGGGTATGTGGAGGAAAAAGATAAGTCTCTAACAGAAGACATTCACAGAGAAAGCACAGAAACACGCCAGTCACAATAAACGGTGGTACACACTGAAGCAGTGCTATGTAATGTGTTTAGTGCTGTGTTATCTCTTTGTTATTATATTCAGTATTGTGTGTGTATTGAATCATGTATTGTACCTAGAACATTCTATTCTGCCTATTCTTGTCTAGCCCTACATGGTCATGTCTGTCACACCTGTCACGTGTCATGTATACGCTGGGCCTAATCTTGGCCTTCGTGCAGCCTATATAATTGTGACCATTCACTGTTTAATGTGCTGGATAAATGTGTGGCACTCGTACACAGGACAATTCCCCAGACATAAGGCTGCTCCCTGCTTTGCTGGGTTTGGATTCTTCAGTGCACACAGACATAATTGGTAAAGGGCGTAGAGCATCAGACTTACGGTGTCCACCTGTGTTTTACAGCAGCCTTACTAACAGTCTGGTTAGAATTTTTCTTCAGACTTTCTCCACACAAAGAGTCCACCATCTATTTGATGTGCCAAGTGTTTTCTCTGAAACAAATATCGTTTTCTGTAAACTTTTTATCAAGCAAACTAAAGAACTTCATTACAGAGTTTACCAATGTACAACAAATACTTTGTTGTGCCACTGTACACAAAAAATAAAAAGGCATTGCAAAATACAGCAACTGTATTTTCCTCATTACACATACACACACACTTAGGGGGCAGTGAGCACACTTGCCAGGAGCGGTGGGCAGCCCTATCCAAGGGAGCAGTTGGGCGTTAGGTGCCTTTTAATAACTGAAGGATTTAATTCTAAAACACATTATAGACCACTTTCATGTTATAGACCTCGGATGTCAATTTTTATTTTTTTACGTAATCTGAAATTACCAGTTGCTCTTTACATTGTATAGTAATCTCATGATGAATGGGCCAATAGAAATGGCGCAAAACTACTTGGAAAAGATTGTGGTTCCATTGACTTGCACTAAAAATTAAGTATGTTTTTTTCCTTCTCCTGTAAAGTTATTATTTATACACACACACACACACACACACACATGTATATATGAACATAAGAACAAAACTTTGTGTCTCCAAAATGGTACCTTTACAGGAGAAGGAAAAAAAACCTACTGTACTTTCAGTGTAAGTCAGTGGAACCAGACTTTTTTTCCTCATCATTTTGGGTTGTTTCTTTTAGTCCATTCATCATGAAGTGTACAAACAATGTAAAGACCAATAAGGACTTTAAAAAATATGGAAATAAAAAAATGTCAAAACTGTTTTATGAATAACACATTTATTAGAGAAATAATAATCTGTTACACAAGTTGTTCTTCCTTTCAAAAACTACAAAACTATATGCAAAACAAACAGATCACACTAATTACCAGTGGAAGTAGACTAACCTTTGTCAAGCAAAAAATTGCCATCAATGGAATAACTCACAGCATTTATTACAGGAGCCCATGCCAAGCCTTGTTCTCAGCCATTCACAATAAATTCATATTACTTCACATAATAAACACTGTACATGCATAAAGGTGCTTTATCATACTGCCAACAGTTTTAAGACTACTGTCCATATCAACAGGTCACCCCACTGCTACGCTCCCTTCACTGGCTTCCTGTAGCTGCACGCATCAGATTTAAAACCCTAATGCTGGCCTACAAAGCCAAAAATGGACCAGCCTTTACCTACTCGATGGCAATGGTGAAATCTCAAACTGTACCACGAGCCCTTCGAGCTTCGAGTACAGCTAGGCTTGACCCGCCATCCTTCAAGGTGCATGGAAGACCAGCGTCAAGAATGTTCTCCGTACTGGCACCCAAGTGGTAGAATGAACTCCCACTGGCTGTCCGTACAGCGGAGTCTCTCTGTGTCTTCGAACACAGACTGAAGATACATCTCTTTATGCAGCATTGAATTACGTATTGATTGCATTATATCGTGCTGCACTTATATATGGTATTTTATTGTATTGCACTGTGTAATGTAGTTTATTGTATTGTATTGTAGTGTACTGCACAGAGTTCTGTGTTCAACTCTGTTTCTTTTCTCTGGGTATCAACAGTAACTTTTGTTTCTAGCAGTATCTGAGCTCAGGACTGTCTTTATCTCTAACCTATTGGTATCTATCAAAGATACTTTCTCTAGACAGACAAAGGACTTCTTGTAAGTCGCTCTGGATAAGAGTGTCTGCTAAATGCTGTAAATGTAAATGTATTCCTCTTGTGTTTACCAAAGTGATCTGGTTGAGTAGTCTGAGAGCCAACAATACGTTTGAATTAGTCTTTTTTTTTTTTTTTACTTTTTTTGAAAATTGTTTTTCAAATTCTTCTGTTTGGGCTCATTCTCAATGTGAGTTAAATGATTCCCATCACTCTACGACAGCACCACCAATCTGAAACGACAGAGGCTGAAGTGTATGACACCCGCCCCTGTCTATTTAAAACTACAATAACGTATTCACAGTTTAGTGACCTCTGAATCAGTGTAATATCCTTTGAAAGCCTATCCCCTTATTGTCATCTCTTTACCATGGGATGTAGCTCAGTGTGTGAGGTCTGTGGAACCCTAATATAAAGCATAAATGCAATGATCACTTTTTGGCAAAGGCCAAAATGTTGGATTCTAGTAATGCTGTCTTTTCTGGGCTTCCCAAACAAAACTAATCAAGGTTATGCACTATGGGTTGGTTTCCTGGACAGGAAGTAAACCTACACTTTAGACTCATAAAAGCTGTGTGTGACGCCTATGTCATCAATGGGTGCACCTTAAAGTGACTGCAGTAATTGAAAGTGGTTCAGGATCTATTTGGACATATCATGCATCAATCCTGTTTTGAAAGATTTACACTGGTTGCATGTGTCTTCCAGAAAACATTTTTAAAAGCACAATGATTCAGCACCTATGAACTTAACTCGAAGTCTGTCTGCACACACTCCATTACATGATCACAGTTTAGTAAATGCTGGTCTACTTCAAATATCTAAAGCAAAATACAGAATTAGTGTAAAGGCAGCTTTCTGTTTTTGTGCACCAAACTATGGAATGCACTGCTTCTGTTTATCAGACATTAATATGTAAGCATGTAAAAAGGCAGCTAAAATGATCTCTCTTCAACTATTAATATAGCTGTCTGCAAAATGTTGGGCAGCCCTGGGCAAATTCCATACTTTTCTGAAGTGAAAAGAAATAAACAACTCCTCTGCAGCAGACTATTAAAAATAACACTTTTCAGCAAGTGTTAAAGCAAAAGAATAAATAGAAAAAAAATGATATGTCAAAAAGTTTGTAAGCTTCCAGTTGTAAAATCTCAGAACTTACTCAATAGGCTTTAAGTGACTTGTGAGGACTGGTTAGGCAAGTGTAATAAGAGTGTAATAAATTCTCTGACTCTTCTCTGACTCTCTGAATCTCAGGCCAACACTGAACAAGCTCAAAAGAAGCAGGCTTCTACAACAGGACAATGATCCAAAACATACCTCAAAGTCCATCATGAACTACATCAAGGCTGAACACATGCTGAAAGTTTAGAATGGCCCTCACAGTCCCCCAACTTGAACATCATTAAAAATCTGTGGGTAGATATTTTATACATGCATGCAAGATGGCCCAAAACTTTTGCCAAGTTAAAAGTACTGACTTTGTAAGGCATTCAAACAGAGGCTGCGTTTCAAAAAATTGGTGAGGAGTACCTAAACTTTTGCATACAACTGTTTATAAAGTGAAATAATAAAAATATGGTACTGTATGCAAAAACATTCGGTATTCTTGTTTGGCATAGTAGAGACGGCTAGTCTCTTAAAATCTATAACACACAGTAAAGTGAGTGTGCATTACGTGTGGTTGGTACAGCAGGCCTACTTGCAAAAATAATCTTCAGGTTAGATATTTTCAGGAGTTACACTGCATATAAACCTGTTAATGCTGTTACATGGTTACATGTAAAGATGTACTGATGTGCGGTGTCCCGTGCTGGCTAGCAATAAAAGAATTCAAACAGACATTTTTCTCTTCATTCGGCGCATGTTGGATTTGAATCTGAAATAAGTTGTTGGTGTGGTGCTGAGGGTGAACTGGTTTTTATAGACAGACAAGTACTGGCTGGGTTCTGCCACAGAATTCAGGAATTTCCAGGCTCCTTTTGCCTTAGTCCACCTGAACTGGACCGATTCATCTATAGCATCTGGATCATTCCTCGGTTCTACCTATTAAAGTGGAAAAAGGAGTGCCGTAATAAGCAATATTTCAAATGTTAGTATGAAAACATTTTTATTAAAATGAGCAATGCACAAGTGAAAAATACACACTAGACATAAAACTAAGCAACAGAGATGTAAAATACCTGGAATTGGGCTGGAGCTGTTGAGTCTACTTGCTTCTTTACTACAGGAAAATATTTCTTGTTTTCCAGTTCAAAGCAGAACGCCACGCAGACATTCTTATGACTCTCATAACTCCTATAAACAGTAACTGAAAAAATTGTATAGATTAAATTGAGAATTACTTTGCAAGAAGTACAGAAAAGTACTTACAATTGCACACAAAATTACACATTTTGTTGATTTCTGAGAAAACCAAATGACAAACAACTGAGTAATTACAATGTATGGCCAAAAGTATGTGGACACATGACCATCACTCCTATATGAGCATGTTTCACATCCCATTACAAAACCATGGGCAATAATACGAAGTTAACCTCCACTGACTGACTGACTCCACCACTACACTATCCCAACCCCGACCTCTCACATCAACAAGGCATTTTCGTCCACACAACTGCTGCTCACTGCTACTCATTTTCTCTTTTTCAGACCGTTCTCTGTAAACCCTAGAGATGGTTGTGCGTGAATGTCCCAGTAGATCAGCAGCTTCTGAAATACTCAGACCAGCCCGTCTGGCACCAACAACCATGCCACGTTCAAAGTCACTTAAATCCCCTTTCTGCCCCATTCTGATGCTCGGTCTGCACTTCAGCAAGTTGTCTTGACCACCTCTACATGCCTAAATGCATTGAGTTGCGGCCATGTGATTGGCTGATTAGCTATTTGTGTTAACAAGCAATTGAACTGAACTGTACCTAATAAAGTGGCCAGTGAGTGTACATTTCAGTATGCAGCATTCTCCCGACTCTGTAGTGAGTGATGCAACAGAGGATCAGTGATTTGTATGAGCTACACACTTAAGAACTTGGCAGCCCTGCTTTGTGTGTTTGTATGGTCTACTGCTTTGTGAGTGAGCTGTTGTTGCTCCTAGGTGCATTTACAGCTGACGAGAACAGATCTAGCAGGGCAGAAATATCACACACTGATTTTTGGCAAAGATGGCATCCTGAAACACCATATTAAAATCAAAGAGCTCCTCAGTATGACCCATTCTACAGCCATCATTTGTCTGTGGAATTTGTATACATTGCATGTCCACATACTTTTGGCCTTATATTATGATAATAAGACCCAATATATCAGCTTGCAAATGCTTTGTTAGCTAGCTAGAAGCTTTTTAATGTTTGTTTTAGGACATTTCACTGACTTCACCCTGTAGAATGCTTCTAGTTAATGCTCCTAGATCTGATATTCTTGGACCATTTTGCATGCACAGCATGTTTAGGATCTACCTGCAGATTTTCAGTGATATTCCTCACAGTCCCGATTTGGTAGGTTTTTGAGGTATGTTTTGTATCATTGTCCTGTTGTAGAAACCTTGTCTTGACTGATTATGTCACATGTGCTTACGTAATTTACAGATACTTAGTGAGATCCATTTTTCCATCTACCCATGCAATGTGTCCTGTCCCACTGGCTGCCACACAACCCCAATGCATAATAGAGCCACCCCATGCTTAACAGATGGCAAGGTGCTCTTTTCATCAAATGCTGATACTTTTTTCTCCAACTATATCTTCAGTGATTGTGGTCAAGGAGTTCCATTTTTACATTGTGATGACCTTTTGGGACATCTGGTTCGTTTTGCCCTGAGCTTGTTTCAGATGAAATTGGGAGGCAGACCATGGACCTGATTGGCTACTGAGACACAGCAGCGTGCAGATGTTTGGTCTCAATTGAAAGGTTTGCCGATGTGGACAGCTGAAGCCCTTTTTTTTCTTTGTATCTTTCTTTCCATTGTTGGGTTAATGCTGTCTGAAACTCAATAAGTTGGCTTTGCTGGAGTGGCCTATCTCACGTCTGTACCGTTTCTTCATATATGACATTTCAGACATTGTTCAAGCACTTTACAGCCTTCCTCTGCTATGTAGCATAAACTAACCTGGTTTTCAGTTCCACAGCCAGCTGCTTAGAGGAGTCCATAGTTGTTGAGTGTTCGCAAAAGATTTAAAGATAATTTATTACACCCCGTCAACAGCTGACAATTCCTAATAATGATTCATGACCGGCCTAACAAGTCCTAACAAGTCATGGACACAAGTCATGGACCTGATTGCCTTCTGAGATACTGAAGCAAGAAGAGCTGTAACAGTCTCAAAAGCAGACCGATGAGCCATGGTCCAAACTAATATGGCACCCAACTTTCATAAATCAGTGAAAGGTGGAACTACTGTTAAAAAATGTTCACAGACCCCCTGACAATAGCCCACCATCCCAAGGAAATGTATCAGTTCCCTTCTGTTGGTTGGATGTGGGTATTGAGCTACAATCCACATTTTAGCCTTCAAAGAATGCGAGATTTGCCCAGACAAGTCACCATTGCCATGGCAAACACACTTTTTTCCAGGTTAATATAGGGCGGTGTCAGTCAAATGATAAAGCAAAGAATGCTGTAAATGCTCTCATGTGCCACTGAACAATACAACATTGTCTAAATACATCACACCTTTCACTACAGCTACATGATTTCATCCCCACTACATGATTCATCACGGGCTGGAATGTCATAAATTCCCAATGTTGTATACATGTAACACCACAGCATAATTAAAGCAGAAATAACATGTGCAGATAAAATTAGGGTCAGATAAAGGTCTTGCTGATAGCTCGTCAGGAAAACAAAACTGCTGATACACATTTTGTCCTGCCTTTGTGGTCTTTAAACTTCCCAGGGCCTTATGAAGGATGGGACTTGACCAAGAATAATAAACAGTACATTTCCTTTGCAGATTTGCAGTGTTTGGTGGTGTATAAAGCTCATTTTTGTGTTAGGTATGTCAATACTTTTTTGACGGAGGGGGTGTCTAGTCCATCTGGTTTGTTTGCAGGCGAAATTGGGAGGCAGATCTGACTGGTTACTGAAAAACACCAGTGTGTTCAGTCTCATTTAAAAGGCTTTCGGATGTGGATAACTGGACCCCTTTTTCTATGTCTATCCTTTCTGCAGGTAAAATTTCAGAATATCTTGGGGTTAATGCTGTCAGGAACCCAGTGAGTTGGCTTTGCTGGAATGCGATTTAACCTTTGATAGTTAAATCACTTCAGTAGTGCCACTTTTACAGGCTGCATCCTGTTTTTAAATAACTTCAATATAAAAAATAAAGTCTTTCATTATCTCACTCAATTGTGTGTTATGAATCAGCTTGTTATGAAAGTCGACTGAAACCACATAAATCAGTCTACAGCACTTTGCAACTTCCAAAATCCCTCTGGCTTATCTAAATGAAGTTTGGGCAAGTTTCACATGTTGATTTTTCAGGTGTTGAGGACGCAGATAAGATTTTATTCTGATGACTTCCAGGCAAATCATGTTTGTGCACTACCACTTCTGTGTCAGTTAAAAGATATCCTACATATTAGAAGCCATAACAAATAATTGTGCACTGAACTGTGCAGAGGTATGTTCTTTGTAGAGAATGTGTACTTGTTGCCACAGACAATCAACAAAAACACAACCAAGGGTGTGCAAACGTTTGCAAATGACTATAAGCAGTTCAATTTGAGAATTTTTGGTCTTCAAAATCCTCCCTTGACTTCCAGAGTTCCCCTTGACAACCATTTCCAAATGAATGACAATTTAGACAGTGATTCAAGCACTTTCCACCCTTCCCCTGTCGTGTTATTACAAACTTACTTCATTTTTAGATCCTCAACCAGCTGCTTAGAGGAGTCAATGGTTGTTGAGTGTTAGCACAAAATTTGAAGAGTCAGAGAATTTAAATAACTCTGGAACTGAGAATAGTTGACACTTTCTAATAATGATTCATGACCTGCCTAACCAGTCCTAATGAGTCAATTAAGTTCTGAGACTTGACAACTAGAAGGATGGCCAACTGTTTGTATATGCCACAATTGCTATTTTATTAATAATATAAGTAATTAAGAAATTAACATGAACATCTGCAGAAAAAAAAACATCTACCAGATTTTTTTACATCACTTTTAGCAGTTCCACTATCTGTATTACCAATTATGATAACACTCATTTAAATGGTTATTTTAATTTTCATGTCGATTTCCCCATGGTTTTCTAGCTGTTGTTTCAACCTATTCTATAAAAAAATATAAACTTGATTTTTGTTTTTAAGACTAAGAGGAGTGGCCCTTTATTTGGATATCTGTAGATGCTCAGTCTATGTTTAACTAACATTCAAGTCAATATCTACTAAATGCAAATGAACTTGAAGTTGCATGTGAAAGATACTATTAAATCTAAATCTAACCCTAACCTCAAGGCAAAACGTACACCTACTCCTAAACCTAACCCTAACCATAAGGTTGTTGATAATTAACCAGAAGGTATGTACCATAATTCAATGCAATGAAAGTTGTAAGATAAGGTCTTATCCATGCAGATGAAGAGAAAATTGGTCATGCACGTCCACTTACCGTTAGGCTGATTTCCTTGATCTTGTTTAGCAACTATTGTTGCTCCTGTCCTCTTTGTTTCAATCCTGGCGTACTTTCCATTCCTGGTTTCCAGCTTGCCCTTAATCTTGTCTGGCTCGTTCATGCTTCAGTGGGACAGAAAGTTAAACACCCAGTGGCGCATGGTAAGTCTTTACATTCATGCAGTTATCTGTGCTTAAGTATTTTTTTTGCAAATTATGTTTAGTTCTAATAAAAAACTAATACATGTAACTTTTTTTCCACACTTAATTCCTAACTTCGTTTCACATCATTCTGCTGGTTTAGCTCCTGCACTGCTTTGCTGTTGCGCTTACATCCATCTCACTTCATCACTTTATTTTCGACCAAAAGCACCAGCAGAAGAGAAGAAAGGACACATCCCCGTTCCCATGCTGACAGATGCTGGATGCACTACAACCTTCTATTGCACTTTTTACTTCACTTTGAGGATGGATTCAGGGTGCACTCCTGAAAAAGATGGTTATTCAGTAAACGCAATGGCTCTGTTTAGAATGGTTCTTCAAGACTGATGGAGAATGTGCTGTGTACGTTTCTATATGTCACATTTTCCATCAGTCTTGAAGGGCCAGTCTAAATGGCAAGCTTGTAAAAATGGAAGAACCCCTTTTGGTGCTACAGGATCATTTTCAAAACCATACACAACACATTCTCCACCACTCTGAAGAACTATGTCACCATGCAAAGAACTATTTAAGCATGAAATAGTTCTGTACCGAGAATAGAACCGTTCCCTTTGCCAAAAAAAATCTTTTTAAAGAGTGCACTCAACCCCTCAGTAGTAAATAAGCATTCCCACATGCTACTTAATTACCAAGTGCGCACTGCATATTGAGTCTCTATTTTATTGGGGGAAAAAACATCATGGTTGTACTCAACAGTGCCCGAGACTGCAGAGCTTAACTTTAGTTTTGCTTACCTCGTTCTCGCAGAATCTACACGGTATTAATATGATTAGGAACGCGTCCGACGAAGCTTTCTCCTCAGGACCTGCATAAGCTTCTCCAGACTTCTCTGCGCCTTTTATGCGCATGTGCACGAGCAGCTCTCCGCCTACCTCACACACACACACAAACACACACACACACACACACACTTACTATTCATGCACTAACCTTTTTTTTTAACTTGGAAAAATCTGCAAAATTGGCGAATCCAGTCACTCTACACTGCCCAAAGTTTGTCCCACAAAGTTTGGCCTAAGCCCCCGCCTTGCCCCCTATAAAAGAACAATCATTTTTATACCCTGTTAAATTTCCCTCCGAATGGGTTCAGAGCTGAAAACGCACTTCAGACCTCTCTCTGATCTGGACTTTGGACTAAAACTCTTTTGACTTAGAGTGACTCCACACCTTAATAGTCTTTACTGTATTACAGTAAATCATTCAACATTCAGTTTTGTCAATGGGCCATTCTACAGAAGCGTCCATCTCTCGATGGGAGACATTAAAAGACATTTTAGTGGATTTTCAAAGGTTGACAACATGTGGTCTGATTCTCTGTAGCAGTTATTTTGTAAAATGCATCTTTCGTTAAATATGTTACCGGTGTCACCTTTCTTACGTGTAACACCACTGAGGTGCAGCTACAGAGAATCAGACCACATGTTGTCAACCATTGAAAATCCACTAAAATGTCATTTAATGCATTTATATTGTATTTTTTCACACTTACCTAAGCATAAAGTGGGTCACACCAGTGGCCTCAACGAAAAGCTTCATATGAAATCATGAGCTAGAAAAAATTGATAACTAACAAACTGATAACTGAAAAGACACTGGACTTACCATGTGCTCTTTTCATAGATGTTCAGAAAAAAAGGCAAAAGGAAGTCGAGTGATGTCATTGGTGTGATTTTTATTCAAAATAAGAGATTTTTGTTTGCGCTGTAACACCAGTGACTCGGCACCTGGAGGCCACAACTTTCATTGTATTTCATGTTTAGCATATGTCTTCTTTATGTCATTTAATTTATATATTTCATGGTTCTATAGATATTACTGCAGTTAGTGGTTGGTTAGTGTAGTGGGTAACATCTCTGCCTTCTACACCGTAGACTGGGGTTCAATCCCCACCTTGGCAAAGACCCTACACTATACCAATAAGAGTCCTTGGGCAAGACTCCTAACACTACCTCTGCCTACCTGTGTAAAAATAATCAAATTGTAAGTTGCTCTGGATAAGAGCGTCAGCCAAATGCCATAAATGTAATATTGCAGAAAATCATGGCGTTCAACCTTTACACATGGCTGTGGGGATGAGCACTTCTGTGGTGCTTGGAATTCTAGATAATTGATTTAAAGACCAATATTGCTAAACTGATGGCTCTAGAAGGTGTAATTGTTAAAATAACTAATTTAAAAATAATTAATTGCAACCCTATCATTATTTTTTCCAAGTGTAATATATCTGCAAACACTAAACATGGACATTTCTGTAGAATGACCCCAGTACCAACACAATAACAACACTACTAAAACTTTACCAAATGTTTCAGTAGTGAATGTTTAGGTAGAAGCACCTGTAGCTCACTTTGAGCAGAACTCAAGCAAACTAGCAAACAGCTGTGAACAGCTGTGCACACACAAAATCATCAATAGTAATAACAAAAAAGGAAAACAAGTCACGATAAATCCAAATCTTTTAACTTCACTTTAAAAGAAATCAAAAATATGTTTTTAATTGTAGGGGTTAGAGAAAGTGCCCTATAAATGATGATTTTTAATATATTTAGCTTATTATATCTATTAATGCAGTAATAAGTTTAAATAGATCATTACACAATTTTTACCAACATCCAAGATCATTTTTTTCTCTCCACTATGGGACTAAATAATTTGGCAGAATGGACCATATATGAAAATTATTTAACCAAATATAGTCAAATGTTCTTAAACAAAATGCAATCATTTTTATTTAAGCCTGTTAATTTTTGTTTGGCCACACTGACTCAGGTGTATAAATGGTCTCAGATAATAGCTCATTATTGAATATAGTTTATTGATTGACTATGGAATAAACTCAAACACCACCTCAAAAATAAATAAAATAAAAAACAAGCACTGTATAACCATAAAAACATTATTTATTTCATTAAACATGTGCACTGTGCTCCCACAGTCATGTGAAGATATGTACATTCAACAGTAACAACCTCTTTCTAGCACATCTACAGAATGGAAAAGTCAACCCCAAAGCTTTGTACAGAATTACATGCTCTCTGTAAAATATTAAGAGAAATCATTTACAAGACCCTCCTTTCCCTATTACTGCTTTGAGCAAGACTTGAGATATCTGAGCTGATGAGTACATGACCTTTCACTCTCATTATTACTGAAAGTGAATCACTTGAACGTATGAATCACTTCCCTCCTTCAGTGATTGTTCACATCACACTGCTTAGTTCAGACATCCAGGATGTTGAAGAAAAATGTAGTTTTAAAAGCAGTATGACATCTATTTAGTAATGATAATCACACATCTGCCTCCTCATAAACCAGTTCAATCTGAACTCGCTCTTTCAGGGCTTCGTTCTCACGGTACACATAGAGCGGGGAGTCTGGTGGCTCTACTGCACGTGTGCCGTCAGCCCCGCTTTCACCATCTGTCAAAAGGTCTTGGAGTGAGGTCACACAAGGGTCCTGCTCCTGCAGGGCCGCTGGGTACCGAGGACCCGTTTTCTCGATTCGCAGGGAACGGCGTACCGGAGTAAAGAAACGAATTTCATGGCCATTAACTCGCTGCGATTTCTCCCTCTGCTGGCTCCTTTTCCCGCTAAACACAAACCACATTCATATTAGATATGACCATATCACACGATAAAACCCTTACAACTCTAACAAAAACAGGGGTAAATGGCAGAAGACAAAGGTGCACTGAACAACTGCATCATATGTAGGAACAGGCACCAATTCTATGAACAGTGTTCAGTAATCCTCCATAAGATAAGATTGTCAAACACTATGAAATGTGTTGTTCATTTTTAATAACTCTGATTTGAATCTATGACCATGATCTTTTAAGACTATGACCCTTTTCGAATTTTGCCAGTGGTTCAAGCAACATGATCTACAAAAGAATGGCAAGTTATCAGTGCACAAAAATAGAAAGAGAAAAAAAAAAATACCCAGGAGTAGCAGTGATCTTGTATTTTATTACAGATGAGTCTCCCTTTTCACCACGGATCAATGCACCAACAGGTTTTGGGGTTTGCATGTCATAGTGGGACTTTTCCTCTTCCTCACTATGCACTTCCTTCTCTTTCTGCACCGGAGTGAAACATGAAGCTAAAAAAAATGAAAATAAATTAAAAATTTGATGATTTCCATGTTTGTTACAGCAATGCAATATAATAGGATTAGCTACTGATATATATTGTTTTGTGACAAAAAAGTCACACCTTTAAGGTAAACTATAAAACTTCTAAAACTCAACACTGAAGCTGCGTAAGTTAATTTCCCAAATAAATTCAGAACTAAAAGAGAAATGGAAATATAGATTAAGAATTAAATATTCATCTCCCTTGTTACCTTTTGCCTCTTTCTTTTTCAGGATCTCAAAAACCACAGAGCGCAGTTCGTCCACAGGCTGTGGATAAAAGACAATACATTTTATTATTCACAGTGCTGTAGCCAAACAGACTGAAACTTGTTGCATTCATGTTTTGTCCATTACGTTAAGTCTGTTTCACACATTTTACATCCCAAAGTATTCAGACTGTCATGTTAGTGGTATTCAACTTTATTTCTAGCACAGGTGTTAATTTGCATGCATGCACATGTAATCGAGGAACACTGGCAGCAGAATTCAGCACTAGTTAGATTACTGATGTACTGATTGATGCAGTAACATAATACAAGAGCTCCTTTTTAATTTATTTAATTTTTTTTGCTGCTATAGCCACACATATATATCACATGTCTCTTTAAGCAAATCAGTACATCATTGCAAACTGTCTCTGGGAGCAACAGCAGCAAAAAAAAAAGTTACAGAAAGCTAGTTTTTCATTACTGTAAATGTGATGTCAAAACTTGACGGAACAGTATACAATAACATCCTGGACATTACTGTTCTTCATACTTTGTGGAACCAGTTTGGAGAAATAGAGAGAAGGAAAAAGTTTGTGTTTGGGGGTAGGGATTTCATATTTCATTGAAAAGGTGGGTGTCGTATGAGGCTGTAACGCTTCTTTCCAGTCAAATAGATGGGTAATGTTATTTTAAACCCTTATAATAAAAAGCTGAATTCACCAATTTATTTATCTACTGAAAGTCAACCCATTTTCCCACAAATCTGGACTATAAACTATAAACAGATGGTGTCTCTTCAGTGAAATACTCTGTAAAAATATTTTTATAAAATAATACAAAGAGCATCTAAGATTTTTGGCTTTGGCTTTCAGCAGTAAATTGTAAGCATATAGTAATGTGTGTATGATCATAAAACATTTTCTGTTAATTTCAGGGGAGCTTTTACAACTACATAAATAGATACATATATAAAAATGTGCAGTTATTTCATGCAGTTACTGAATAATTTGCCTTAGGAATTGGTCATGTAAATTCAGATGGAAAAACCAAAATATACCCTGGTGAATAAGAGGTTAATATAATTTAACACACAATGGGAGTAAAGTTAAATTGATCAATTAATTCAAAATGCTTTCCCACTTTCGAGAACACCCTAACCTCTAAGCTTGTGCGAAATCAATATTTTATCTATTTAATTTTTTATACCCTCATGTCTTCTTAACATTACACCAGGCAATATAGTATATGAGGGTATTTGTCTGAAAACAAACAAACAACAAAAAAAAAGCTGAGCTACTGGTGGTAGAAGTCCCTTAAACACTTTTTGCCATCTCGTCTAGTGTTATTTCAAAATTGAAAAAAAAGTGAACACAGTGGACAATTTTCAAGCCAGCATTTCAAAGAATCAAAATCATCCATCAAACTGCTAAAATGCTAAACAGTATTGCTAATTATAAGACAGGAGCTGGTTAGGGCTAGCTTCTCTAGCACCACAGAACGTGTTCCATTCGGCTAACTAAAGCACGGACACAAGTTTAGATGACTAAAAATTTTAATCGGAGCGGTAAAGCTCCGCTTTCAAGCTGTTGAAGGGACAGAAAGGCAAAAAATTGAACTGTTCTGTGGTTTGTGGCACTGTTTGGATCTATAGTCTAATACCATAACATGATCTTGGCGAGCTAATGCTTCCACACCACCTCAAAAACAGAACTTTGTTCTGTATTTTTTCAAATACTGTATTAACGTCATACCGCCCAACATCTCCTAAGCTGATTAAGCATAGCAATGTATATATCCAGAAATTAGGTCCCCTTGAACACTGAACACCACTGGGATTAAACTGTGAGCTTTGTTTAAAAGGCAAATCTGACTAACATTTCTACAATTTCACTCTTGCAGCAGACAGGATCAAATTGCTGCAGCACTGTGCGCCAACACGAGACAAATACCTTCCCAGAAAAGCAATGGCTCTTACAGAAACAGAGAACAAATTTCCTGATCCCAATCCTGATTTCACAAGAAATGTTGCATAATTACCCATTTGGATGATCATTACAGTTCATCATCTGCAAAAGCTTGGGTGACCCTGGACAAATAACATGTTTTCTTGACTTTAATATATAAATCCTCTACAGAGAACATACTTCTGCATATTACAATGCATAATTACCATTTATTTGTTTAATACAGATGTGCTCAATAGTTTACATACCCCGTCAGAATTTTGCTTTCTTGGCCTTTTTTCAGAAAATGTGAATGATAACACAAAAACATTTGTTCCACTCATGCTTCTCAAACGACTGTGTTTTCTCTTTTTAAATCATAATGACAACAGAAACTACCCAAATTACTCTGATCAAAAGTTTACATACCCTGGTGATTTTGGCCTGATAACATGCACAGAAGTTGACACAAATGGGTTTGAATGGCTACTAAAGGCAACATCCTCACCTGTGATCTATTTGCATGTAATCAGTGTGTGTGTGTGCATAAAAGCTGAGTGAGTTTCTGGGATCCAGACAGACTCTTGCATCTGTCATTCATCCAGCCACTGACGTTTCTGGATTCTGAGTCATGGGGAAAGCAAAAGAATTGTCAACGGATCTACGGGAATCTACGGGAAATTTCAGCCACAACTGCTAGGAAAATTGTTCGGGATGCAAAGAAAAACCCACGAATAACATCAGCTGAAATACAGGACTCTTTGAAAACTAGCAGTGTGGCTGCTTCAAGATGCACAATAAGGAGGCACTTAAAGAAAATTGGCTGCATGGTCAAGTTGCCAGAGAAAAGCCATTACTGCGCAAATGCCACAAAGTATCTCGCCTACAATATGCCAAACAGCACAGAGACAAGCCTCAAAACTTCCAGAACAAGGTAATTTGGAGTGATGAGACCAAAAATTGAACTTCTTGGCCACAACCATAAACGTTACATTTGGAGAGGTCTCAACAAGGCCTATGATGAAAGGAATTCCTACTGTAAAGCACGGAGGTGGATCACTGATGTGACGAGCTACAAAGGCACAGGAAACTCGGTCAAAGTTGAACAAAAAGATGAATGCAGCATGTTATCAGCAAATACTGGAGGCAAATTTGCACACATCAGCCTGGAAGCTGTGCATGGGACGTACTTGGACGTTCCAACATGACAACGATCCAAAACACAAGGCCAAGTCGACCTGTCATTGGCTACAGCAAAATGAAGTGATGGTTCTGGAGTGGCCATCTCAGTCTCCTGACCTCAATATCATTGAGCCACTCTGGGGAGATCTCAAGCACGTAGTTCATGCAAGACAGCCTAGGAATTGGAGGCTTTTTGCCAAGAAGAATGGGCAGCTTTACCATCTGAGAAAATAAAGAGCCTCATCCACAACTACTACAAAAGTCTTCAGGCTGTCATTGATGTTAGAGGGGGCAATACACGGTATTAAGAACTGGGGTATGTCAACTTTTGATCAGGGTCATTTGGATGTTTTTTGTTGTCATTATGATTTTAAAATAGTCGTTTGACAATAAATGGTTTCACCCAACCACTAAGCATGAGTGGACAAGATGTTTGTGTCATCATTCATATTCTCTGAAAAAAGGCCAAGAAAGCAAAAACTGCTTTCAAGCTGGGACATGTAAACTTTTGAGCACAACTGTATATGTAGTCAGGGGGAAATAACCTAGAAAATATGGCCTGTGCAAAAGTAATGGCTCATTCATTATTCTACGTTTTATTTTTCCTGATGTGTTAAACTTACCAAATACATAAAATCTGTGCACTTAAAAAAGCTGAAAATGCCAAACAAGTGTGTTCCCTGTAAAGCAGTGGTGTCCAACCTTGGTCTTGGAAATCTACCACCCTGTTCAGATCTGACTGGAGATCTACCAGCCAGTTTTGCTCCAACTCTAATCCAACACATTTATTCCAAGAAATTACAGCCAGTGTGTTTGATCCAAATTCTCAAGGGTGGCAGATCTCCAGGACCAAGATTAGGCACTCCAAGTGTAAACAATTTTATTTTCATTTATAAAAATATCAAAACATGTAATTTTACCAGAGTATTAAAAATTTTGCATATGACTGTATGAGTAATCAATCCTAAAAAAATACTCCTACCAGCTACAATATCACTTACACACAACCTATTATTCATAACATTAAAAACCTAACAATAAAGCACCACAACAAAGCAGTGAAATGGTACTGGTGTTTTCTAGTTATTTACTGTTCCCAGTGTTTCATCTAAAGGCATATGCTATAGCAGGGATAACTGGCAACACCCACAATCTGTTCTACAATGCCAAATTATCCATGGACTGTAATCAAGCAATGCCAATGGGCAGTTTTTAAAAAAAATGTCCAAAAATATGTTTCCAGTACATTCAAGAATTTTGAGGATCATCCTACGGTGCTTTCACACACCAAGATGATTGTTTGGTGCAGACTGCTCAAAACATTTTCTTTACTGTGGTCCATTCTGATATGTATGAACATTACACCTGTACAAAGGTCTGCAGCAAACAATTGAAGTGTGGTCAGACAAAAACCAAGGGTCTTGGTCTGCTTCCAAGTCAACTGTGTAACAGTTTGCATTTTTATGATGGTCTGCACCAAACAAGGGAACACAAGCTTTAACATGCTTGTCTCAGCGCCTGTCTGCATAATTTGCCTATTTTAACAGTGAATTTGGTTGGTTAGTGTAGTGGGTAACACCTCTGCCTTCTATGCTGTAGACTGGGGTTCAATCCCCACCTGGGTAAGCACCCTACACTATACTAATAAGAGTCCTTGGGCAAGACTCCTAACATCACCTTCGCCTACATGTGTAAAATGATCAAACTGTAAGTCGCTCTGCATAAGAGCGTCTGTCAAAATGCCTTAAATGTAAATGAATTTTTACATCACTATAGAAGAAATGTGGCCCACTCTTCTTTGCAGAATTGTTTTAATTCAGCCACATTGGAGGGTTTTCCGTTATGAACTGCCCATTTAAAGTCCTGGCACCACATCTCAATGAGATTCAAGTCAGGACTTTGACTCTGCCACTCCAAAACCTTAATTTTGTTTCTTTCAAGCCATTCAGAGGTGGACTTGCTTGTGTACTATTAATAATTGCCCTGCTGCATAACCCAATCATGCTTAAATTTTAACTCACAAAGTGATGCAGACATTCTCCTTTAGGATTTTCTGAGAGTAGAAATCATGGTTTCATCGATTATGACATGTTGTCTAGGTCCTACAGAAAGCAGACCATCACATCACCACCATGATTGACTGTTGGTATGGTGTTCTTATGGTGGAACGTAGAGTTAGCTTTCTGCCAGTTGTAATGGCACTCGTGTCTTCCAAAAGGTTCCACCTTTGACTCATCAGACCACAGAAAATTATGTGAGAAGAGCCTTTGTTCATTCTGGCCAGCAGAGGTTTGTGCCTTGCAACTCTTTCATGAATGCCATCTTTGTCCAGTGTCTTTCTTACTGTAGAACCATGTACACTGACCTTAACTGAGGAAAGTGAAATAGGCAGTTCATTAGATGGTCATCTGGATACTTTTGTTACCTTCTAGATGAGCCATTGATGTAATTTTGCTGAAATTTTGGTAGGCCGGCCACTCCTGGGAGGGTTCACCACGGTTCCAAGTTTTCTCCATTTGTGAATAATAGCCCTCACTATGGTTTGCGGGAGTCCCAGAGCCTTAACAATGGCTTGGTAACCCTTTCCAGACTGGTAGATTTCAACAACTTTGTTTGGCATCTATATTTGAATGTCACACAGGGCATCATGTGCTGCGGTTTGAGACCTTCTAGTCTGCTTCACAATGCCACACAGGTTCTATTTAAGTGATGTTTAAATTCAACAGATCTGACAGTAATCATGCCTGGGTATGGTTTCTGAAGATTTGGCTGAAGTACTGACCACATTATGCCAACAAATAGAGGAAAATTTTCAATGGCTGGCAGACTATGCCAGTTTATATCAGAATACCAAACAAGAAAGATAAGAAAGTGTGCAAAGTATTTACACCACACAGCAGTAAAATTATGCTTAAAGATCATTCAACTCCGATTAGAGCCTTACACTGAAAGAGAATGAATGAATGAATGAATGACAACCATTTGTCACTGTGTTTGCACACTGTGAAATTAGACCTCTGCATTTAACCCATCTCTGCAGTGAAACACCCACATACATGCACGCTAGTAAACACACACTAGGGTGCAGTGAGCAAACTTGTCCAGAGCAGTGGGCAGCCCTATCCACGGCGCCCGGTGAGCAATTGGGGGTTAGGTGCCTTGCTCAAAGGCACTTCAGTCATGGACTGTCAACCAAGGGGATCGAACCAGCAACCTTCCGGTCACAGGGCTTGTTCCCTAACCTCCAGGCCACGACTGCCCCCAGTCTGCCAGACATGCAAGCAGAATTCAGGAAAGGCAGAGGAACGACAGATATTTTTGTGGAAAATGGGAATACCAGAGCATCTCTAATGTTCTAATGAGGAATCTATACACTGATCAACAAGCCACAGTCAGGACAGAAAACGTAGAGCCCACAGTGAGACAAATACAAGTGGAGAAAGATGATCAAGAATTCTGGATTGGCGGAATAACTTTTGATATTTGGATGATACTACACTCACAGCAGAAAATCTGGATGACCAGAAAGCCCCTATAAGGGAGATTAAAGAACAGAGTGAACAGATGGGACTTCAAGACAATATGAAGAAGACTATAGGTATGACGACAGGAAAAACAGCCAACTTCACCATTGATGGAGAAGACGTGGACATGGCCGACATTTTTTTCCGATTGGATCAATTATTAACAACACAGGATCCAGCACTGAAGGAATGCAACAGCACTTGGCAGAACTCGGATGAAGCAGCTTGGAAGGATCTTTGAATGTAATGTTTTCTCTCTAGAAAGATCAGAATTGTCCAGGCTAGGAGTTCCTGTGTGGTTCTTTATGAATGCCAAAGCTGGACCATAAACAAGCGTGTCAGGAAAAATAACGACATTGAAATTTAATGTTGGCGAACACTTTTGACAGTATCTTGGACAGCAAAGAAAATGAATGTATTCTAGACCAACCAAGCCTCAATTCTCACTCAAAACCCAGTTAATCAACTGAAGGTCTGTTCCTTTGGACATATTTTGAGAAGAACTAGTTCATTGGAAGAGACAATTATGCTTGGAAGAGTTTAAGATAGAAGAGGACGATCAACTACAAGATGGATAAATACAATTAGAGGAATCATGAGCCAGCCATTGAGAAGCCTGAAGACCCAAACAGAAGACAGAATATTCTGGAGAAACACTATCCATACTGTCACCAGTTTTCCCCAGTCCTCCATGCAGAGTTCTTTCAGCTGTGTAATGTTTACAGGGGTTTCTTGCATGAACAACCAGTTTCAAATAACCACAAAGTATCTCATCAGAACTTAGATATGGGCTTTGACTTGGCCATTCCAGAACTCTACATTTCTCTCTTTTGAGCCATTCCTTGGTGGATTTAGTGGAACGTTTTGGGTCATTGTCATCTTGCATGGTCCACCTCTGCTTCAGCTTTAATTTTTGGACAGATTGTCTCACATTTTCTTTAGGCACCCTCTGATATAATAAAAAATTACCAGCAGATTCTATGACTGAGAGCTTCCCAGGCCCTGTTTGTGGGAAAAGTGATGCATTCAACCTTCAATTTTAGATTTATTGCTATTATGTATGCTACGCACATAGACTCAATCACTGCCAAAACAAAATTCAGATCTGAAAAACTAGTTTTCCAAATAATACATCCCTGCCTGTCTTCGAATTCTTCTTTCAAACTGAGCCAAGACTTAGCTTAGCTGGAACAGTACAAACCATTACTGGTATCAAATGAAAAGGAAGGTTCTAGTTCTAGGCCTGAGGTCAAAGTGGAAAAAGAGAAAAGTCAGAAGACAAAGCTAATTAAGAATTTGTGTGAATGAGAGCCAATTTGAGACTGCACGAGAAAGAACAAAAGGAGATTGATATAGCATACTTCTCTGACAACACGAATAGCCTCCTCAAACGTTGGCAAAATGTCAAGGTTTCCCTCTCTTTCCATCAGCCTGACCTGGCAGATCCAGTACTTGGCAAATTTCTTCGCCATTGGCAGCCGAGTCACAACATCTCTCACTTGGTCCACAGGAAAGCCCTGTTGTGTATCAAATCAAGACAGAGAAAAGGAAGAGAGAAACTTACAGGAAAAGGCACAACATGAAGCAACCAACAAACGTAACCTGATAACACTTGATTTGGAAGAACTAGACCGGCATCAGGAAAATAACATTTTTTTTTCATTAGTGTAATACAGATGGGAAATTCAAAGATGCTGAATCAGTTCAGGGGAACACTTCAAGTGTTGAACTGAAACATTTTAAACAGAGCAATAAAAAGTAGTTGTAAAATGCACTCAGTCAAAACTGTTCCCAGCTGTAGTGACGGGAATCAGAAATGTTGAATGCCTCTTAAAGCTACATCACAAAGTTATTTCAGTGGTGTGAAAAAGTGTTTGCCCCTTCCTGATTTCTTATTCTTTTGCATGTTTGTCACACTTAAATGTTTCAGATCACCAAACAAATTTAAACATTAGGCAGAGATAACGAGTAAAGACAAAATGCAGTTTATAAATTAAGGTCTTTATTATTAAGGGAAAAAAAATCCAAACCTACAGGGCCCTGTGTGTAAAACTGAAGACCCCACAACAACATCCAACTGCAGGCCTCACTTGCCTCAATTAAGGTCAGTATTCATGACTCCACCATAAGAAAGAGACTGGGCAAAAATGGCCTGCATGGCAGAGTTCCAAGATGAAAACCACTGCTGAGCAAAAAGAACATAAAGGCTTGTCTCAGTTTTGTCCAGAAAACATCTTGATGATCCCCAAGACTTTTGGGAGAATACTCTGTAGACTGATGAGACAAAAGTTTAACTTTTTGGAACGTGTATTTCCCATTACATCTAGTGTAGAAGTAACACAGCATTTCAGAAAAGGAACATCACACCATCAGTAAAATATGGTGGCGGTAGTGTGATGGTCTGGGGCTGGTTTGCTGCTTCAGGACCCAGAAGACTTGCTGTGGTAAATGGAGCCATCAATTCTGCTCTCTACCAAAAAAATCCTGAAAGAGAATGTCCAGCCATCTGTTCGTGACCTTAAGCTGAAGCGCCTTTGAGTTCTGCAGCAGGACAATGATCCAAAACACACCAGCAAGTCCACTTATGAATGGCTTCAGAAAAACTAAATTAAGACTTTGGAGTGGCCTAGTCAATGTCCTGACCTGAATCCGATTGCGATGCTGTGGCGTGACCTTAAAAGGCGGTTCATGCTCCGAAACCCTCCAATGTGGCTGAATTACAACAATTCTGCAAAGATGAGTGGGTCAACAGCGCTATAAAAGTCTCACTGCCAGTTATCGCAAATGCTTGATTGCAGTTGTTGCTGCTAAGGGGGCCCAACCAGTTATTAGGTTTAGTGGGCAATCACTTTTTCACACAGGGCCCTGAAGGTTTGGATTTCTTTTTCCCCTAAATAATAAAGACCTTCATTTATAAACTGCATTTTGTGTTTATTTGTGTTATCTTTGTCTAATATTTAAATTTGTTCGGTGATTTGAAACATTTAAGTGTGACAAACATGCAAACGAATAAGAAATCAGGAAGGGGGCAAACACTTTTTCACACCACTGTATATGAAACGATTACATATATTTTGCCCGATACTCAAGACAGTGTTTTACAATAGTTTAGTTATAAGCTTTTGGCTTAAAACAATTTTTAAAATATCTTCATGGCAAAGTGGTACATGTACGGTAATTCAATACTCAAAGAAAACATCAATCTGGTTTACCAACATTATGTGCACACATATAACACATAACTCATAACACTTCTAAGTTCACTGGTCATTTTGAATATTAAATAACAAGGCTATATTTGCATTGTAGACACTGTTACTCGTCCCCATCACCAAATGTAATGAAATCCAAGCTGGTAAGTTTCTCTACAGTCCACCACCGATGGTGTTGCAGCATTATATTGCATTCATGGTATACCATGAAATGAAAATTGACAAGTTACCATATCATGTACATTTGCATATGACTGGTATTTTGTCAATTACAATAACATTACAATAAACTAATATTTAAAATAACTACTTTGATAATCATTTAGAGCACTTGTGATGACCATTTTCACAATTTTCAGAACTTTTATTAACCAAAAAAAAATCAATTGATTGATGTAGAAAACAATCAGCAGATTAATCCATAATGAAAACAACCATTAGTTTGTTACAAAATAGTTCAAAAGTGCTCCACCTCAAGAAACTACAACAGTAAAATCCTGCTTTTACTAACTGTGAAAGACCATATACTGTGATGTTTTCTGAGTTATTTTACTATGAAAATCTCATACTGCTGCAACCCTAATTAACACATCAAACCACTCCAAGTTATTTAGGTCAACAAACTGAACTATTTGTTTTTCTGTGGAATTTCCATGCATAATTTTTTTACATTAGTTATCCTGAATACAAGTGTTACCCTGGATGAACATTGCTTAAAGCCACAGAAGCAGCACAATGTTACCTGCTGTAGAAGTTTGATGCAGTCATTCAGTGATTGATCCACGGCACAAACAAAGCCGTGGACCTCATCTTCCTGTTCTATAGTAGTCCAGTAACTCTGAGAAAGAGCAGCAGTAGTCTTCCTCCTCACTGGCTTAACAGGCATCGGAGGACGTTTATATGTTATGCCTCTTGATTCTCGCCATTCCTGCAGTTTACGCCTGTTTAGGATGTAGCAATTTATGTAATTAAGAAATATGATCTCTTTATACATGTTTGATCAAGGATGTGAGGCTACTTTCTAAATGAAAAATTATGCAGTATTAAAAGGGTAATTCCACTAAGTCTCAACATTTTGGCATAATTAATTGGTTAAGGTACAAACAAAAGCATTCAGACTGGTATAACATGAAATGGTGCACTGCAGAAGAAAGTTCCAAGTCAGAATTGCTCATAGTGGCGGCAATACAAACCAGATGTCTGAAGCATTTAATTTCTCTAAAAGTTGGCCTCACAGAAAGCGATTACACAAAAGGGTTATAAAGATGTTTCTTGTTATCAGAGACACTGTTTTATGATTGTTTTAGGTCTTAAAACATTTTATTCTATTCGGGTCACAGAAGTACATGCATGGACATGCACACTTCTCATACAAAGGGGCAATTTAACATGTCCAAATGGTCTGACTCCTTGCTGTGAGGCAACAGCACTACCCACTGCACCAACACAATAATAATAATAATAATAATAATGATGATGATGATGATGATGATGATGATGGTGATGGTACTACCACCACCCCAAACCTTAACCCCAGAAAACCTCTTTGATTTACCAATATCTACTTTAAATATACTATCTCAAAACACACTTGTAGATTCACTGGCGATTTTGTATGGTAAATAAAATGGACATATTTGTGTTGTAGACATCACAATTCTTGGTTCCTTTCACCACTACTGCACCATTTCACACCAAAACATGGCTTTGCTGATATTTCAATGTTTGTTTACATCTCAACTGTTAAATTGTACAGAAACTTTGAAACAAAAGTGGAATTCTTTAAATTCAGGACAATTCATTTACACTAAGCCCTCAGGATTCATAAGGAAACAAATTAAACTCAAAGCATGGTTCAATTGAAAAAATGTAATTGCATAAAATCTAAACTCACATTCTTTCTTCCTGAGCAGCAGATGAGTTCTTTCTTCCATCCAGCGGGACAGTCCTAACACCCTGGGTCCCAGGGTTGAACTGTGTTTTGGGGGTCTTAAGCTGCATTGTCCCCTTGGTGTTGCTGGAGTTCTTGGACTGTTGTGGAAAACTCGGTGGCACTGAAGCGCGAACAGTGGGGTTTAAGGGCAATTTAACCGTGGTGCACGGCCTTGGAAGCGCACTTTTACTGCCTGCTGTGGTCACTTTTGTTGTTTTGGAAACATCTGCAGCATTATTAACTTTTGAAAAAAGAGTCGATCTTTGTTTCTCTGTGGTAGATGTTATTTGTATGGCAGTGCGACCAGGCTTTTTTCCTGGCTCGTTTGTTTGAGAAAGTGACTTATTCTGAGTTGTTTCTGACCTGCCTTTTTCTGTCTGTGAATTCCTGACCAAAGGTTTATCAATCTGTACAGTGCCACTGCAAGCTCTGCCTAAATCATGACTACCCCATCGTTTTGCTACACCCGTCTTACTGGTGGACATCTGCGGGAATCTATTCTGTGCTTTAGTCATTGCTTTTGCCTCAGTCCTGCTTGACGCCATGTTTCGCAACTGCTCTGCTGTTGTGGGACATTTAATATGAGTTCTGGAAATCACTTTATCAGAATAAGAATCCATTCTATCAACAAACTGCTTCTTTGGCTGGTCTGTCTTGGCAGTGCTTGCATATGATCTGACAGAACATGTCCCATGAGCAGTTTCTGCTTGCCCAATCCCAGATTCTCGAGTGACCTTAACAGTCTTAGATTGTTTGTGTGTCCCAAAACTTGTTTGAATAGTTGATTTTGCTTGCTGGTCTTTAATAGAGATGTTTCTGACAGTAGCTGTTCCTTTGGAGAGTGTTCTGCAATGTTGCATGGGTATTTGAGACACAATGGGTTTGAGTGTGGAATGCTGAAGAGTGCCAGAAGGAACTCTGGACAGAGTTCTCATCTCCTTTTTTGAAGTATCAGTGCTTTTATTCTTCTCTGTCAGGGCACCTCTCATCTTTACATCTTTATTCACACATGTTGGGGCACTGTTTTCCTTTCCTTTGCCTGACTGAGAAAAGCAGAAAGGTCACAAATGTCAGCTGAAGAACCTACCTCTCAATTAACCAAAACAAGAACAGCTTTCAGAACTATGGTCTGTAAACTTACAGCGCAGGACCTCTGCATAACTCCTGGGTTCTTCTTCAGAACTGCACTCTCCTTAAGATAAGGCCTTGAAGAAAATTGACAAAAATCAATCAATCACTGGCCACTTCTCTGTCCAACTGTCTAAAATTCAAGTTTGACATCAGGGGAATAAAAACTCATTTATATGAGTAAGGACTTACTTTGGATTTGGTGGTTTAAACCTGCCTTTCGTCAACAAGTACTCTGCAAGTTTCTGCTTGCGCAATTCTGTGAATTAACAAATCACTTGATTACACAATTAATAAGACTTTATCAAACCAACATATTGAATATCAAGGCTGTGTAATGTTGAAAAAGAATGCCTGAAGCAAAATCAATCCATCCATACTCAAACAGAAATAAAAGGAGTGGTGATAACACCTTGGGTAACAGTAATAGAGTCAACTTCTGATTAAGCATTGCCACTTGCAGCACTACAGTATGAACTGTCTTTTCAAAACAGTCACGTTTCTCACTTGACAATGTAGAATGTGACACATTCTTTACATGGGCGTGATGTTACACTCAGCCCACAACTTGATTCAATTCATTCATTATACTGTTTTCACAATTCAGTATTTTGAACATAATTCAAATGAAGAAATTGATGACTATAATCATGTTGAACAACTTACTAATGGCACTAGAGCTGGGAGACAAGAGGAGTGTTAAAAAGTGATTAGTGCTAATTGTCTGCAAAAGGAGGCCATAAATAAAAGGCCTATGTCATGAAAAAAAACTAAGTGTCCTTGCCTTCTCAATAAACAAAGTCTGATAAAATGTTAGTGTTAACATTGCAGAAGTTTTCAAAATGTAGGTAATGTTTACTCCCTGAGAATACAGCTCATATATGAAAACTAAGCTGCAAAAATTACCCAGTCTAAATTAACTGTTTTTAAGATGTCATAGATTTTTTTATAACATACATCAACAAGATTTTCAGCCTCTATCAATTAAGCCTCACTCATACAGACGTAATAAAGAGTGTGTCAGCCTGGAATGCTTATAGAAATGAGGCACAATACAGGGCATCCAGTCACACCAGTGCTCATATATCAGTCAGCATATTTATTTATGAGGGTAATGTTAAAAAAGGTCATGTAAAAAATAATTAGGACTGTTTCTGGTACATAATCTCACACAAATATCATGAGCAAACCTCAGGGAGAAAAACAAAACAAAAACAAAATATAGCCGCAAGCGGCGACGAGCGGGTTCAAGAACGTACAAGCAGTACCAGCCCTTCAGCAGTTTAGCCCATCAGGTGTAAAAAGGCCTCAAGCTGTTTGAATCTTGTTCAAAGGCCGAGCGAATAGAACCAAAATGATGTCAATTGATCAAAAGGCCTTCAGTTTGCATAAACAACGAGCAGAGGTCTTTACCCACATTATAAGTTTCCATTCATATGTACTGAGCTACACTGGTTTGTAGAACATCCAAGAGGTTTTCAACATAGATGTCAGAACTACATGACTAATGACAGCATTTCTCACATAGTACCACTTGCACAGTGGACTGGTTCAGTATTTAACCCATTGACTTGATGTAGGCCATAGTGAGGCCTAATGCAGTCATAATGGGCCCTTTAGGTGTAGAGCAGCTCAGTGAAACTGGGTCAGAATTAGTCAAAAGGCCTCAATATGCTATCACAGACTAAAACCATAGACGTTCACCAGGTTTTGGTCAGAATGACCTTTTGACCTTTGTATAATAAGCCTTCCATCCATCCATCCATTTTCTAAGCTTCTCTGTCAGAGAAGCTTAGAGAAGCTGGAGCCTATTCCAGCAGTCTTCGGGCGGAAGGCAGGATACACCCTGGACAGGTCACCAGTCCATCGCAGGGCAGACAGACAGACAGTCACTCACACCTAGGGGCAATTTAGCACGTCCAATTGGCCTGATTGCATGTCTTTGGACTGTGGGAGGAAACCGGAGAACCCGGGGGAAACCCACGCAGACACGGGGAGAACATGCAAACTCCACACAGAGAGGACCCTGGTCGCCTGGCCGGGGAATCGAACCCAGGCCCTCCTTGCTGTGAGGCGACAGCGCTACCCACCACGCCACCGTGCCGCCTATAATAAGCCTTTGTATAGTGAAATCTTTGAAAAAATAAGGCAAAATACCAGACAAGCCATACAATTTTTGACATGACATGCAATTAGAAAGTTGTTCAGGTGAGTGAACTGAGTCATATGGCACCAATTGTTTGTTGATCAACCTTGTAATAACATTGTAATAGCAATTTAATTGATTTTAAAGTGTTTTTGAGTGCTGAAGTGCCCCCTAAAGGCATATCTGGACAAAAAGTTGCATACACCCTTAAAGTCTCAGTGTGCAATGATGCTTATAGTTTGGAGGGGATCTGGCCAATGGTCTTTGAGTTACAGTAAATCAAGTTAGAAATGCCATGACCGCAGTAATTAGTTGACTGATCCACATGACCCTGAGTTGAAAAGTCAAATTTTTTTTGATAATTATTTACCTAGAGAGGCCCCAGAATCATTCTAGACCAAATTTGAAAAGTTTGGATCGAAATCCAGAGACTAGTTTGAAAAAGAGCATTTTCAAACAGGTATCGACTACTAAAAAAACTATGCACTTTTTAAATAAACATGTATAGGCCAAATTGTGTGCCATAATGCGCATAATGTGCCTATAGGTGAAAATTGTACTTATATTGTAATAACATGTAATAATATGAGAATTTCGTGAATAGCGACACCCAGTGGCCAAATATTTCGAAACTTGGTAGATTGTTAGAAAATGGTTACATATAGATACCTGTCAAGTTTCATCATCATCGGTCAATGGTAAGCCTGTCAAAATGCTTGCTGAATGCTTATTGGCCGATGGCGGATGCAAATTTTGACGTATCCAATTGTGCTTAAAATATGACTTGTATTGTCGCCATACAATGCTGCTTGCAAAGTTTCAACTTGATCAGCTGTAGGGATGCTGAGAAAATGCCCTGTTTTTATTGCTCCGCCCCCTAATTACATATGCACATAAAAATTAAATGGCTACCTCAGAATGACCTCCGAACATGGCCTGTCAAGTTTGAAATTTTTTGGCTGAACGATTCTTGAGTTACAGATTTTTCAATTAATTCTGAATTCATTTGAATTTATCCAGACGTGTTCATTTGCATATGGCAGCCATATTGTATGGAAAACTCAAAATGTTTTTGATAATTATTGAGCTCTTCTGAATTTTTTGAGACCAAATACATGAGGATCGGGCGAAAATTGGCAGACTAGTTTACAAAAGTAGGTTTCGCATATTTCGCAGTATTGCAAAAAATCTAAGTGGGCGGAGCTAAACGGTCCAAATACAAAAGTGATTTGTTTGGACCCAAGGAACCTAAAAAAAAATGTGCCATGTCTGGCAAAAATCTGGTTTAGGAGATATAGGACCAAACGCGTTGACCTTCGCTATAGCGCCCCCTTGTGGCCGACTGGGCTGATTTCTTGCGCCTGAGCAAGAAAGAGAATAATAAGAAAAATCTTGACAAAAACAACAGAGTTCTTGCACTGCGTGCTTGAACCCTAAAAATATCCAAAAGATGAATATAGAACATGGGCCCATTATTATAAAGTCCATACTCTACAATGCACGGTCACAGTTCTGCATACAATAACTCAGAGGTGCAATAATTTGTACTGTTTTATACAGTATGCTTCATATTTATTATCACAGCCACTGCCACTTACTGTATTTGTAAGAATTTAAACTTGTACATATTGCAAATGTCTCTTTTTTGTCTTAAATTATTAACGTGTTTGGGATCAATAGTATTCTGATTGCGATATCACAATGCAGATTCTGTATCTACAGTGAAGCAGCAATTAGTTAGCGTTAGTTAAATAAGTAAGTTCAAAATTTCTGCATAATGAAATGGTTAAGATGTAAACAAAGTCATTCAGCGCGGCTTGGTGTTAAATGCTCAGTTCTAGAGGAACACACCAAGAAGGTGTAGCCCACTTTCTTTACCATTTTCATTTTACACCAAACCACTTCAATTTGTTTACATCTCGTCGACGGAATTAACGTTACGTACAATTTTTTAAAAATCGGTAGAATTTCCTTTATAATTCAGGCGAAGAACTTTGAGCAAACGTGAAATGGTTAACGTTATATAACGTAAAAACAGAGTAAAGAAAAGGCAATAATAATGACTTAGGATAGCATTAGGCTAGGCAGCTAGGGCGTACGACTTCAGGGTACAACACGTCATTCCACATAAGGTTACAGGTGTATATATATTATACATATATGAAATATACAAAAAGATTTTCCTATGTTCTGTCCATTAGAAAGCCTATCTGTAGTCACATATTTAAGAAGCACTGATGCCAGCTGCTAAGTTAATGTTAACACTAAGCGCAAAGACAGCAAGCTGCGGTACAAACAGTCGAGCAGATAGATATATCTACCTATCCGGGATAGCTTGGGCGCGTCTTCTTCCGTTAGCGTTCCCATCGTTGTCCTAACAAAATAACGTTATCGTACTTATATTTTGTCTTATTTATGGTGCAATTTACGGTTATAGTTAACAGCCAAAACAAGGACTGACTTCTCCGCTAGTGCTAAATCGCCAGAACAACTGCCTACGGCTGCTTGAATGTTGCGGGGTTAACGCCCCCTTCAATCTCATTGGTCCGTTCAAAGATTTGAAAATAACGGTCACTTCCGTGCGTACCGGACTTCACTCACGGGTTTCGACTCTGACTTTCTGCTCCTTTTGCTGGAATCGTTGGAGTCGACTCCTCGATGGAAGTTCGTAAGTATAACCAGTATCAGGTAGCCTCGGCAAATGATTACAGCTGTTTTTGTTTCAACAAATTTTCGCTGAGCCAATTACAACGAAACAGCCAAGAAGTCTTTGGAAAATACGTTGAGTCGATAGAGTCGACTCCAGCCACTTCGAGTCATTAGCCAAGAAACGATCCTGACTTCCAGTTGTACTGGAGTTGAAGAATCGACTCTTTTGGAATCAACTCTGCATCACCTACATGAGAACCATCACTTTAGCATTAGCAATGCTGAACTAATCCCAGTGGTAAATAATAATGTTCTTTCTACTGGTAGGCAAAATTTGTTTAAGAAAAACTTCATAACTCTGTTTCATATTTAATTGGTAAGCTTAGTTCCAACATGTGCAGGATACTGAATGGCTTGCTGCTGCACGCAGCGTTTTGAGACCCAGCCTAAACTATTAAGGGGGAAAATTATAACTATAAAAGGGAGAGAGAGAGAGAGAGAGAGAGAGAGAGTGAGAGAGAGGGAGGGAGAGAGAGGGAGAGTGAGAGGGAGGGAGGGAGGGAGAGAGGGAGAGGTAGAGAGAGAGAGTAGTGATTGGTGCTGATTCTCTGCAAACTTTGGTGTTCAGACAGTTCAACAGCAGTGGATGGCGCAATTAAAGAGCCTAAGTCATGGAAAAAGAAATTGCCCAGTTTTTCCATATAGGAATTTAATGTATTATGTAAACATTTCGAAAGTTTTAACAATGTAATGTTCACTCACCAGTCCACAGAGTTACTGCAAAACGTGCCCAGGTTTAATTAATTGTTTTTGTGTCGCCACAAAAAATACATATACATATATGAACCTATTCAGCCTACACCAATTTAGTCCCACCCATACAGAAGTTAGTGTTTCCCAGAATGGCTTTTTAATGAGGAGTAATGTAGCCTAAATTATTAAAGATCAAAGTGATTGGTGCTGATTATTTGCAAAAATTGGTGTTCACACTGCAACAGCAGTGGATGGCACAATTAAAGAGTCTGTGTAATAGAAAAAGAAGCTGTCCTCTCTTTTTCTATATAAAAGAGCTTGATGTATTATGTAAACATTGTGAAAGCTTTAGCTGAAAACCCTCAAGACTGAGAATGTTTGTGGACACCCCTCAGCACTGCTCCCCCTCAAAATATCCAACAGCCTTGTGTCAGCCATGGAGATCAACTTTCCCATTTTCAACCTTTCCTCTCCAGCAGGCACTACAGAGCCCTATATACTAAGACTACCAGACACAGGAGTAGTTTGTTTTCTTGTGCCATCGCCTTCATAAATAGCTGACCAGTAATATCATCTGCTGGGTCACAGCAACTCCTGTTTTATCCAGATAGTTATTACACCCTGCTTCACTTCCATGCCAATACTTTACACCACAGTTTCAGTACCATACTTGATGTACACTGCTGTTGCTTGCACTACCACACACACTTATTGCTTGTCCCTTATAATCTGTATATTGCTTGTATATTGTGTGCACTGTAAATCTGTAAATTATATGTGCATATTTAAAAGAGAAATGGTGGAGTAAGAAGAAAACATGCTTTGGTCTGTCTTTGTGAATTGGGAATCTTAATGCATTTTCCTTCTATTCTGATTTCAAGTATGACTTCATAATAGCAAGCGTTGTCAGCAACAATAATAAACAGTTTATTGTATAAATATTGTATAATATAATATTGTATACGGTAAGAGTGAAAATGACAAAACCTTACATAGAGTCCTAGCAGCAGCCATAACTCCTCAAGATCCCACACACACACAAAATGCATTCAAGCTGGCAAAAATGCACAAACTTTTGTTCCTCTTTCCTGACAAACAGACTCTGCAGATTCCAAAGCAGAGGATTTCCAGTATTTATTTTTTTGTCCATAAAGCAGTGTTCATCTGGATACGTAAGTTGAGGATGTATATTAAATATAAGACTAGAGCCAACAGCCAGAATCAAATTCCATGTGTGTGTCAATGTACTTGGCCAGTAAATCTGATTCTGATCATTTTGGCTTCAAACACTTTGCAATGTTTCTGTCACCAGGCAACATCTTATTCACAACCATAGGTGGCTTTTAGAGACAAACACTTTAGATTTATAGTTTCTGTCACCAGCACTGAAGAATTCTGCCTTGGTTTCTGTAGTTTTTCTAAAATGCCACAATTCACAACCATTTCAAATCATTCTTTGACTTTATTGAAATCTAAACTATTGAATTATGCAGAATAAGATTAGATTAAGTGACCCTTATTAGTCCCACAATGGGGAACTTTATGTATGTGAAAGCACATGCACACTAGTGAAGACACACACTAGGTGTCAGTGAGCAAACTTTACCCAGGGCAGTGGGCAGCCCTATAGCTACTTATTTTGTGGTTGACCTTTTATACTGAAAAGCTTTGAAGAATTACATGACACGTATACGATAACGGAATTCTGACTTTTATTATATTAGAATTATACAATTACATTGTTTTGATGGTATCATTATATTTTATTGTATTATAATTATTAAAATCATTTTAAATTAATGTTAAAAAGCTACCACTTTTGACAAAGCATAAAAGTTGTTTGATGCTAATTATATAGCCAATAATGTATTGTATTTTTGTAGTACAGTATATTCATTAGGATGTCTAGATTGTGTACCATCTATTTAATGTGTAAAACCATGAACATCCCCTGGCCAAGTCACATTTTTTAAACTCAGAAAATCAACAAAATAAGCAAAATAAGTTAACACACCCACGACAGAGAGAAACCTTAAATATGCCCCACCCCAAAAAAAAGTTATTGCACAGTTTCTGCATATTTTAATGCACAATTACTGCTTATTTCCCAAATGTTAAACATATTGGAAATAAAGGAAACAAAATAAGAAATGTGCCATATTTTGCCCCAATATGCTACATTTCTGCAGGGGCGTCAAAATGTTTTTCATGCAACTGTGTGTATGTGTCTATACACAGATTGTTTCATTTTATATCGACACCTGCACCAAGAGAAATTCCCTGTATATCTGGTACTTGGCAAAAGATTTTGATAAAGACGGACTAAAGTATTCATATTTCAAATCAGTACTATTAACAAACTTCATAGCACCAAGGCACTTTCATGCAATATACTAGAATCTACATTAATCTTCACAATAAACGATATCATGGTTTTAAAAATTCATTTAATAAATAACTGGTATCTGACCAGATATCTCCCACCTAGAAAATAAAAGACCAAACAAATAAAAGCAAAAATAAGGTGAAAAAGAGAAGTGATGTAGGAGGAAAAAGACATGCTTTTGTCTGTCTTCATGAATTGCAAATCTTAATGCATTTTCAACCAGCAAGTGTCGTCAGCAACAAACAGACGCTACAGATTCCAAAGCAGAGGCTTTCCAGTATTTATTTGGCTAATCGTGCCGTAATTCAAAAAGGCTGCATTTTGTCCATAAAGTAGTGTTCACCTGCGTACGGTTCGTTGAGGATGATTTCCAGATTTGGTATAAAGCAAAATAAAGTTCTCACAGTGAAAAAAAAAAAAAAAAGGAGAAAGGAAAAAAAAGCTTAATATCTTCCAGGACCCCTGTCATATTTTTACACAAGTAAAAAGTTTGGCTTTGAGGAAACTACAGATTGTCTGAAAACTGGAGCACATTCTTACACGTACATGAATCAGTACCGAGACATGCTTCTTGATTTAAAAGCATTAACCATGAAACAGAATTAGAGATTATAAAACACAGACAAAAAAAAAAAATATATATAAAGTACATTTCACCAAAAGACCGCAAAAATATACAACTTCAATCTTATGCAAAATAAATACAGTATTTATATATATCCTCTTCTGGTTGGTTCACTTAAAGTCCAATAGCTAATGAACCACAAAGTCTTAAAGCTTTTCGCACACACACAAACAACGTTTTCATCCGAAGTGGAGAATTCCACTTAAACAGAGACTGCCTCACTAGAACAGCTTGCTCACTTTGGGGTACTTAAAATGACCACATATGTTACTGCATAATGACTACGCACAAGCTCACATACACAGACACTGAATCACACAAGCATGACTGCACAGAAAACCAATGAATGCTCAAGAAACCATTAGATAGTTGACTTACAATAATAATACATGGAGTCAATATGCTACTTCTTTCTCTATGTCTTGATATGAGATGAAATTCAGCATCAATTGTACAACATGCTTCAGTTTTCTTGTCTTTTGGTCACTTGTCCTCTGGTTGTACATTTATAAACAGAGAAAGGTCAAAAGTCCATTGAAAATTTTTAACATATGTGGTTTGTTGTACATGGTGCTCAGTGTCTCCCTGAGATGTGTCTTGGTATGACTAAGATGATAAAAAGAAAAAAAAATTAAGGTTAAATAATCTTTTGATTCTTTAAAAGCAGGCTTTTCAGGAACACATGGTTTTATTAAAGGGAAATTCCACAAATTTTTACAAATTTCTGCAAAATTAGTGGTTAAAAATCTTAACTTCCAAAATGCTCAGTCATATTCTTGACTTCATAACTTTTATATTTCATAAGCTACATTCAAAAGGTGGGTGTCATATGAGAGCTGTAACTGTCCTTCCAGTCAAATAGATGAGTAATGTAATTTTAACTTTATAATAAAAGAAGCAGAAAGTTAACCAACTTTTCCACAAATCTGGGCGATAAACTGGATCTTAGATGGCGTCACTTTTTTGCTTTCAGCAGTAATTTGTAAGCATGTCATTATGCTTAGGATCATAAAACAAATTTTCTGTCCATTTGAGAGGAACTTGGGCATGTAAAGTCAGAGGGGAAAAACTGAAATATCCCTTGGAGAATAACTGGTTAAGATGTAAACAAAGTCAATCAGAGTGGTTCAATGGGAAATGCTCTGTTCTAGAGAATCTTAGTCAGAACCTTTTACAGTAGTTTTGATAGGAACCAGACATTCAAAGCATATAATGCCTTCAAAAATGAAATCCTAGGAATTTATTTATTACATGAAATAGTTACAGATGCACCGAATAATGCAGAAGACATTAGGATGTCTAAAATGTATTTTTTGAAATCCATTGGTGGAAAGGTACATGCAGGGTGTTGTAAGGCAATCCGGTACACAAGGAAAGGTTTTTATCAGATTTATCACTATTTTACCATAATCAACATTACATAAAAACTCAGAGGACTGTTGAAGGGTCACTTGTCATTTTGGATAGTAAATAAAATGAATACATTTGCATTGTAGACACCATGGCACCTGGTTCCTATCACCCCCACTATAAATAAATCAGTGAGTTTCTCTACAATGCACACATCACATAATACCACTCTGAATGACTGTATAGATCTCAATGAATAAATTATGCAGAAATAATAAAAAAAAGTGGGATTCCTCTTTAACTTTCTTGTATGCACTATTTTTTGCTCATTTTCACCTTCTCACACACTTACTTTGCTTCACTTGTCCGTCCCACATATGCATGCATGTTTTCCTACAGTTTAGATTCAATGTGATTTAAAGTGATAACTTCTATAATTTCCATGTTACCCCAAATGTAGTCGATCAGCAGTATTTGCTTCTTTAGTTCTTCACTGAATCTATGAGGCTAATGTAGCTAACAAGTAATGGAAAATTATACACCACCATTTTGCACTGGACAAACTGCCTCAAACTGTGTCGATCTTAAAAAAAGCTTGCTTATGTGTTTTCCGACACTGTATGTCAAACACTGACAGAAATTAGGCCTCAAGATGGCTGGCATAAGCTTCCATTAAATACTAGCTGAAGTGTAAAACTAAAACACAGAAAATTTCAGACATTAAACGTCTGATCGCCTACGTTTGACGAAGGGGAAAAACTGTAAATGTGACTGTTGCTATAATGTCAACATTTTGTCTCACAGAGAATCACACTGACACACTAAGCATTCTTTCTTTAAAAGTGCGAAAATAAAATCTCTCTTTTGGTTTATAAAGAAGCATCCCCTCTCCAATTTGTGCAAATTCTTAAAAAATGCCCCAAGGATTGTGTTTGGAGAGGGAATCCTTTCAGTTCACACTAACACTGGTCAGTTCAGTGGTCATCTCTTCCAGGATCCAGAAAACACGCACTCTCTCTCTCTCTTTGTCTCTCTTGCACACCCAGATGGTCTACATCCTTTTGTTGGCAACTGTTTTGGCGCATGTACTGTGGGTTTGTGTGACTGGAGAATATCAGGATGTCAACCGAGTGCGTGTGTGTATATATGTGAGTAAGTAAGTGAATAAGTCTTATCTTCTCCTGGATTTTGACATCTCCTGTTATTGACGTCAGTCTCTGTGCACATACAGCAGTCTGTTTAAAATGTGTGTGTGAGTAAGTGTTTGTCAGATGGAGCTATCGCTGTGTATGCTGTGGCCGGCCTGGCGCGCAGGCAAGCAGTTCTGCTCATTCAGGAGCGACGTGTGTTCATCCGGGGGTGTGTCCGTGAGGGGCAGTGTGAGTGTGTTTTCTGAAATAGACTGAGGCACTACAGATGCGTTGTTCTCCACAGGCATGTTCTGGTCCATATGTGTGTGTCCGCTGTCTGGAGATTGGGGTGAGCTGTCCAACCGAGACGCAATGAGACCATTCTGATACTGTGATCTTGTGATCTGAGAGAAAGAGAGAGAAAGAGAGAAAGAGAGAAAGAGAAAGAGAAAGAGAAAGAGAAAGAGAGAGAGAGAGAGAGAGAGAGAGAAGATGCTGAATTGATCCCTCATCCCTCCGAGGGGTCATCTAATAAACTTTGCTTGAGGTAAAAGTAATGGAACAGCCTTTAATGTCAGAGTGAACCAGAAACACATAATGCGTTTTCCTTCTGTATCATGATGTCTTTCATCCAGAAAGGGTGATAATTATGGATGACTACAGGAAAACAAGAATTTTAGCTTGTAAATGATATTATGAATTACGAAAAACAAAAAAGGTCCACTTTGATTTTATGTTGACTAAGATCGCAATGGTGAGGTGAGGTCAAGTCGATGACGTAATGTTAAAAACACTTAAAACTAGAAGGTGAACAGAAACTCACCTTCCTCTGCACTATACAGGGGCAAAGCAGAAAATTCTCACCTTGACAATCTGAAGGTCTGTCAGTGCACGTACGTTGAAGTCGGGGATGTACTGTGGAGATGGGGCACTGTTGAGCTGTGTGTTGCTGCCACTAATGGACTGCGACTCAGTGCGGTCAGTGTAGTTCAGAGATGCTGAACGGTTCAAACCGCTGAGATGAGACGGCGAGCGGAACTCTGAAATACACACGTATACAGAAGAGCAGGATGGTGTGACAGAAATAAACACCTATACTCATCTGCAGTATAATAATACTACTAAGAATTATTACAACAACAATAGCAACAACAGAACTATTTTTTGTACAGCATACTATAATACACACAGATTTGATTAACCAAAGGAAAACAAAAAATGTATACACACAAACAGGCTCAATAGACATATGCTCACGTACAACGTTAACTTTTTTCAAAGAACAATAAATAAATAAATAAATAAATAAAACAAAACAAAAACTTACCATTTATGGATAGGGGGAATGGGGTGGGGGGATAAGGGGAATAGGGGGAACCATTTTGTGATCTTGTGAAAGAAGGTCAAACAATATCAGCTCAGATTAGGCATTGCCAACCTGGGTACATACCAAGGTTGTAACATCGCAACCCACCAACACTAAAAATATACACCCACTTTATTAAGTACACCTCCTTGTTTCTACGTTTTGTCCATTTTATCAACTCCACTTACTATATAGGTACAGTCTGTAGTTCTACAATTACAGACCATTGTCCATCTGTTTCTGTGCATACTTTGTTACCCCCTTTACCCTGTTTTTCAATGGTCAGCACCCCCACAGGACCACAAAAAAAAAACGTATTATTTGGGTGGTGGATCATTCTCAGCTTGTGGTGGCGGCGTTTTAGTGTGTGTTGTGCTGGTATGAGTGGATCAGACACAGCAATACTGCTGGAATGTTAAACACATCGGTCCCACTGTTGGACTGAGGATTGTCCACCAAGCAAAAATATCCAACCAACAACATCCTGTAGGCAACATCCTGTGTCCACCGATGAAGGACTAGAAGATGGCCAACACACTGTGCAGCAGCAAATGAGCCATCGTCTCTGATTTTACATCCTCTTACACGTTCAGTGATACATGGAAGCCACATTTACAATGAGTTGTTTGTTTAATCGTTTGGGTGAGGTCCATCTTATGGCAAAGTAATGGTGCCATAGTAACGGTGACTGGTCTGGGCAATGTGGTAAACCATGGCCAATTGTGTTCTTTGCAGGCTAAAGTACAGGCTATAGCTCAGTACCCACCTCCAGCCACCAAAGAGGAACTAATACGTTTACTCTGGATGGTGAGATACAGTGGGGGTTTTGAGAAAATGTTTCAACAGTACTAGCACCTCTCACTGATTTAGTTGGGTGCCAAATTAGTTTGGATCATGGCTTGTCAGTCTGCTTTTTTGTTAAAACCCTTCTTGCTTTAGTTCCTGTGTTGAAGGCTCCACAGTTAAATCAGCCGTTTGAGACAGGAGCTGTGGTGGATTTGTTAGAGGCAGATGATCAACCAGAATGCATTTTTATCAACGTCATTACTTGATAATTGAAAGGTAAGTTATTTGCTTTAGTCTGGGCTCTGCAAAATTGTGATGTCTACTTTGGACAAAGCCTGGTTTCTGTTGGTGGTCTTCTGTGATTACAACACTACCATTTCTTTTTACTCTGCAGAACCCAAATCAACATTTGATGCACTGGTGCCTTTTCTTGCAGCCTTGCTCTTGAGATTTACATCAAATTATAGATAAAGTAATAGTGGACGCGTTGTCACAGGTACCAGTGTCTTGATATTTAAGTCCGTTCATTGCTGCAGTTTTGGCCCACAGCAGTGAACTGGGGTGTGAAGGATGCGCTTGATGGGACTTGACCATGAGTAATAAACAATACATTTCCATCGCACAACTGCAGTGGTTGGTGGTGTATACAGTTAATTTTTATGTTTGGTATGTTTGGCTAACACACCACCACATCAGTTGTCACTGCACTGCTGAGAATGATCCACCACCCAAATAATACATGCTCTGTGGTGGTCCTGATCACTAAAAATTAGGTTAAAAGTGGGCTAACAAAGTATGCAGAGAAACAGATGGACTACAGTCTGTAATTGTAGACCTACAAAGTCCACCTATATAGTAAATGGAGCAGATGAAATGGAGTGCAGACAGAAGGAGGTGTACTTAATACTTCCTGGGGTATCCAGTCGGTATAAGTACACCAACATAAAACATACAGATATATTTTAGGAAAAGGAAATGAAAGTACAAACCAATTAGGCCAAAAATCAAACTTGAACAATGCACTCAATTAGCCTGGACATGTTATGTGTCTGAAATATGCTTCCTTATCTTTGCATTGGAACCAGCATGTTGACAGACTGTTAAGCAACAGTCATTCAGACGCCTGATCATTTTTATATATAGCAGTAGATCGTTTCAAAAACCACATAAGCACCCCTATTTGACATCTCAACAGCTCAGCGCAGAGGCTTATGTGTAATGATTTAAGCATGCAGTTTGCACAAGGTTAACCAGTTGCCATAAGCTTAATTATTAGCTACATCGTCACAGTGAGTCACAGAAGCCATTTTAGTCGACGTTATAGCAACACAATTTTTCTGTGCTTCTAATTTGATCAGCCAAGATGTGTTTGAAGTTTGCGTCTTTAGCTTTGCAGTGGAGCTAAGAGGTGAATGTGAGGAAGCGTACCCATGTTCACAGGGCTTTATGTTCCTGAAGTCTTATGTTCAGCTCTTTATATGATACATCATACCTTACTTTAATATATTAAAGGAGTATATGAAGAGGTATTTAAGTTCATAGTTAATGCCATGGGGTCATCGAAGCTAATATGAACAGTTTTTCACTAGGAACGCACTTTGCCTAAGTTAGGCTAACCTCAGTGAACTAATTAACTAGCTAATAATGTTTTCAATCTTGTTCACTGAAGTGTTCAATCAGAGCAGGAATCTATTTGAAGCAATTACAAAGATGGAACTCAGAGCCTGGGAACACAAGGACCTGGGATGACTAATTGCCACAAGCTTCCATTGCTTGTTAGCGACATTGGCCTCATATGGCTGCAGTTGCAAACTAAAGAAGTACATTTTGGACACCAAATATGTCTTGGCTGATGAACTATATTTTGAGTAAGGAGAAAATGCTATGAAGTATTTTTTTCCCCAAAACAATCACTTCAAAACAGTAATAAAAATGGGCAAAAATATCTGTCATTATATAGTGATGTTTTGGAACTGTACTCTGAAGTTGAACAGCTCATTTTTGCACATGCAGAGCAGCACTTATGCAGAGCAGGCAATCATTTCAAACACAGCTGCACGCTGGACAATTAGGAGCCTTTCAGTGTACCTGGGACATGGGTGAACTTGTTTTAAATGGGAATTCCACTGATTTTTCAAAATTTCAGTGATTTTTTTTTTTTTACAATGGTGGTGATAGGAACCAGCAACCATTTTATTTGACCAAATTGACCCAAAATAACCACAAAGTCATTTATCTGTAATGTTAATAATGATAAAACATGGTAAAAGTGCTTAGTTTGTGCACTCTTTTGCCTTACAGTAGGTTTTAGGCCAAAAGTGAACAAAACACAAGAAAAAAGTTAAAGCAACTGTCTTCTAGTAGAAGACTTTATATGGGTCAGAAAATGGGTCAAAACTATATTTACAAAAGCCATTATGCATACTGGAACATATTGCAAATATTCCCATAATAGGTTTCTGTGTTCCTGTGAGGTAAACAACAAACACTTCTTGCCCATCACCATCGTTGTGAAAACTAGTGGAATTCCCCTTTAATCTAACAGGTAAGAGTCTAATAAAAATTAACTGGCATGTAAAACAGTGAATCTGTCATTGCAGCTGTCCACTGGCTCCCCCTCCTGGCAGAATCCTGATAAACAAGCAAACTGTGGACCTTAAGTCACAGGGCACAGACCAATAAAATTTAACCATTCACAATTTAAAGGATCCATTTAAGTCAAAACATTAGGAGGCTAACTAATGATGGGAATTGGCAAGTGATTTAACTCAGATGAAGTGCTCCACTATGATGGTCCTAGGGGACAGATTTAAGAGCATAAACAGAATTTCCCACTCTATAGTCACAGTGGTTTGTCTCATCGCAGGATAATAAAGCATAATGGGGGAGGAGATCTTGACCGGCTTACAGGGAAATTCCACTAATTTTTCAAAATTTCTGCACAGTTAAATGGTTAAGATAAAGACAAAGTCATTCACAGTGGTTTAATGTGAAATGCTCCGTTCAGAGATGTTGGTGGTAGTGATAATAATAGGAATCAGAAAAGCTCCATCAAAGGAAATTATTGGTCATGCTGCCTGATACATTTTTTTTTTGTTATTTCAGGTTCTCCACTATTTTATCATTATCAACTCAGAAGTCATGTTCTTAGGTAGTTTTGCATGGTAAGTAAACTGGCTATACTTGTGTTGTAGACACCTCAAACTCTGTTTGCCATCACCACCACAGATACAGTAATCTGAGTCAGTAAGGTTCTCTCACATGGCAT